>NC_073270.2:53606328-53908750 GCF_029289425.2 Pan paniscus
CAGGCCATCTAGAAAATTCTGCCTACAACATTGGCTCTCAATACATTTGTTGAATGGATAAAACACCTGCCCTTCCAAATGCCTTCCTTTGTTTAAGATTATTTCCTTTGCCAGGAGTTCTTTCCATCTTGCTGCCGACTTTGCTTGTCAAAATCTCGTTTATCCTCTGGCTCAGATTCCCTTCTCATTCCTGACTTCCTCACTGTTTCAGGCAGACAAAGGTTAGGATTTACCTTCCTCACTACATATGTGAGGCCAGATGGTTTCTTAGTTGTAACGTTCTTATGTAGAGACACACAGGTACATTTACATAAAAGGGATCACATGACTCCTGTTGGAGTGTGGACACTTTTTTCTTCTCTACCTTTCCCCTCACATCTGTCCCTCCATCTCCAAATATAACTTGTATTTTAAAAAAACAGCATATCCTTCCATGTTTTCCTTTGTATTCCTATAACCCCATAACCCTGCAAAGCTCATTTCTTTCTCTAGAACTCCTTTCTCTTTCTCTTTCTTTCTCACACACACACATACAAAGGTATAAAAGGAACTTTTTTTAAGGGAGGATGAGTCATTGTTTTGGAAAAATGGAATTGTATGACATACATATTTCTGCATCTTGATTTTCTCACTCAATATCTTGTAGGAATATCTTCAAGTCATCTTGTATAGTTCCAAATTAAAGTTAGTTCCTTACAACAGATGTGCATTATGTCACGAAGTGAATATACTCGCAAAGTGCTCAGCCATTCCCCTGGAAATGGGAATTTGTTTGCTTCTGGTTCTGCACCACTATGAACAACGTTGCAGTAAGTATCTTTGTACATTTTGGTACAAATAGGATGGATTTTCAACGGTTCAAGAGCTGGGTGCATACACAGGGTATATGCACTTTTAACAATTTTACTAAATGCTGCCAGATTGCCTTCAGAAGAGATTGTATATTCCATGTTTCTACTAGACTGTAGGAAAGTATATCTTCCCCACAGCCCAGCTGCAATAGGATTTATGGCACTTTTAAATTTTTGCCAGTACGCTAGGCATAAAGCCATAACTCAGGGTTGAATATGAAATTTCTTGAATACTGAGGAATTCAAACATCTTTTCTTTTCCTTTACTTTCTTTCTTTTTTTTTTCCTTTTTCTTCCTTCCTCTCTCCTTCCCTCCCATCTTTCCTTAATTTTCTTTTTTAAATATTGAGATTTGCTCTTCTGGGAATGGTCTCTTTATAACCTTTGCCTCTTTCTGGTTAGTTTGTAAGAGCTCTCTGTATATAATAGAAATTAACCCTTTATCATTTGCCTTAGAATAATTTTGCAGATTTATAGTGTATATATATATTTTATTTACATAATCTTGCAATGTACAAAATTTTAATATTCAAATATGCTTTTTTTTCTTTTATTGCTTCAGGATTTCCATTCTTGGTTTGTAAGATGTCCCTAACCTTTAGATTATATCTGTAGTATCCTAGATTTTCTTGCAAAATTTTAATTTAACTTCGTACAATGAAGTCTTCATCTTGTTAGAATTTAACTTCATAGAAGACATGAGACAGGGATGCATTTTACTTTTAGCCTTAATTTTCTGGCAAATAGGAAACCAGTTGTTCTGGCATCATTTGCTAAACAAGTCATCCTTTTCCTATTCGAATGAATTGCTGTCTTAAGTTACCTGGTGGTTTCTTGGGAGCTCAGCCAGCATCGTGAATGTTGGGTATAAGTTTTGTTTTCTCTCTAACCAGCTTGAGTGAACAGAGCATCCTGGGGTGCCTCTGTTTAATTTGTTTACTCATTCATTTAACATTAGTTGTCATCTATTATGTTCCAGGCTGAAAAACATGCCCATTCTATGTCCTCAAGCCCTTTTTGGTTGAATACGAGATATAAGAAAAGTACAGGAGGTCTTTGTCAACCAAGAAAAATAGTCCCTTAAAGTCAATTTACTTAAGACAGGGACACCATATTTCAAAATAAAGAGTGGAAAGAGTGATTGAGTCTTTATCTTGAATAGTCAAATGAAAAGTTTTAGAGAAAGTGTATTTTCTTATCTCTAACAAAATTGATGCCATAATTGCAATGAAGGAGGCATTGATTTGGGGGTATCATTTTCCTATAAATCCCCTGCACTTCGCATTTAACGTTCACAGTTCTATAAAAGAAATTCAGTTTTGCAAAATATTTCATTGCTCATTCATTTCCACAAAGGACTCAATTCTTTTGTATGCAAATAATTCTCTTTTTAAGTACCCATCAGGTAGTGTGTCGTTAACTGGTCTAATTACCATGTCTTCATGTGCCCATGGCTTCATGAGCTGTTCTCACTAATTTCACTTTCATGAAATTCACGAAATCCCATAGTCTTTGCAAGATTTGCATTTCCATTTGGCACTGGTTTTCATCTACTTGCATTATGTGCACAGATGTTTTCACGTCACCCTCAGGAAACCTGGCCTCTGAGGACCTGTTGGGGTTGGCACAGGGGAGAAAAGTGCAGCTGAGACTGAAGAGGTGGATTTTGGAGATGAATGTTGTAATTGGCCAGTTCATTAGTGAACTCTTGGACTATGATGGCTTCATCTCTCTATGCAACTTTGTAATAACTGTGGGGACTCCATTCATAAAGATTTGGACCATGTGAACGCCTTTATACAAAAAACTGTGATCTACAAAATAGGAGAGAAATATTGCTGGAACACTCTGGGAGTTCTGAGAGGGAAGTGGCTACGGCTGGGTGAGAGGCTTATGGGGAACAGGTGACGGGGTTTGCAGGAGTGGCAGGAGCCCGCTAAGTGGTTCCTGAGGGATGAGTTGGGTTTGGCTGTGCAGAGGGCATTCTAAGCTAAAGGGAACAGCATGACCAGATGCAGAGAGGAAGACACGAAGAGCAACATACGGGTCTCCCTTCAAGGAAGGATTTGCTGCTGGGCTGTGGCAACATATGGTCAGCAGACGGTCTCCAGCTGGCAGCTGGAACCACCTCTACCATAATCAATGTCTCCCCGTGCCTGGCCTGTCTCCCACTTCCTTTCACAAATGTTGATCCCTAAAAACAACTTCCACTGAAAACTCCATCTCAGTCTCTGCTTCTGGAGACCCCAGCCCGAGGCAAGAGCAATGGGTTGGTGTGGGGGCTACTGTGGGATCCACGTGGTTCAGCTCCAACAGCAAGAGTCCCCACTTGGTTCCAGGTTTTCATCATCAAGCTCATGCATTCCTCAGATCGAGGGGTTCCACGGTTGATGAAAGGTATCATGTGTCATGTTTTGGGGATTTTGATGAGATTTGCCTGTGACATCAGGAGTAGCCTTTTATTTCTATTTTTAAATGCTTACTTCTGTGCCCAGCCCAGACCTTTACCTGATGTCCAGGTTCATGCAATCAGCTGTGGTTGGGCTGTCTCCAACTCAAATAGTCGTGGGTTTCCCTCGCCGCCTTCTCCCTGCATCCCCCACCTCCATGATGGCCCTTCTTCCTGCCCAGGTGCTCAGGCCGGCATGGCCAGCTCCTCTCCTCCCCTGGCACCCACCCTCTGACCGCTCAGCACCTCTGTCCATCTGCTGTCCACGTGGACCAATTCCCGAACTCCGGCCTCCTGTCTTCTCCCGCTGCAGTCCCTGCCCGGCTGCTCTCGGAGGATGATCACACCGCGGCCCTCCCTGGTCTCCCTGCTCAGCCTCCACCTCAGTCTATTCTATTCAACGATTCAGATCAGCCAGGCCAGCACCGAGCCCAGGTCTCCAGCCTCGCTCTGTGCAGCCACAGCCTTTTCCCGGTCGACAGGGCCCTGAGCCTCTGGCACCTTCCACCTGCCGGTCTCTTTCCTGCTTCTCTCCCATGTCGCCTCGCTCTGTTCAAGCCAGGAGCTCCCCGCCTCGGGGTCTTACCCTCTGCCCCATCCGCCCTGGGATGCTCCTTTCTGGGATGTCCACCCACTGTGCCCTCACTGCCTGGGCACCTGCTGCTGAGACTGCAGAGGTGGATTTTGGACCCCTTCTCCGGGGGCTCCTCTGATGTCCATGAGCAATCACAGCCCCCCACCGCCACCCCCTCCCTTCCCAGGGTTGTCTTTCTCCAGTGCACTTCCCACCATCTGACATAGTTTGCCGGTCGCACACCTTAGGTTGGATTCTGTGCAGCAGAACCTGAGCACCCATGTGTGGGAGCCCGTGCAACACTCGACACAGCAGCAAGTGGGGCAGATGCAGCCTCAGATGCGCACCGCGGAGCCTTGGTGCCTTTGAGACTGGGCGTGACTCAGTTCATCTGGAGAAGTCCCCGGGAAGCGAGGGCAGGACCGCGGGGAGGGAGACGGGAAGGAAAAAACGCCCATCCTGATGGGATAAGGAGCAGGTGCCCACGGTGGGCCACTGGTGCTCAGCTGTGCTGGGGACCTCAGGGAGACGCTGAGGAGCGGCCTCAGAGGGGTGCACTGGAGAGGCGGGGAAGCCAGATCTGCTCCCCCGCAGCTTCCATTCGCCCAGGGCAGCTTTCCAGGACTCCACTCCCAGGTCACACAGGCTCCTGCAGCCCGAGGAGGCCCCGCAGGAGAGCAGGGGCAGCAAGAAGCCATCGTAGGGCAGAGACGGTGAGGCTTGCGGGACCCACGCGGCACCACCAGCTTCTGCTTTGTGCACTGTCTTGGGCTGTCACCTGCTTATCCTCTGGGTCATGAGCTCCCTGAAGACAGGGGTCTGTTTTGTTCTTTGCTGTGGCCAGAGACTACAACTGTGCCTGGAGCACAGTTGGCCTTGCTTAAATATGCGCTGAGTGAGTGACGCCTCCTGGGTCGGCCTCTGCAGGCTTCTGAGATGGATATTTGGCATCTTTAAAGAACCCAGATCCCAGGCAAAGTCACCCCTGATTTGGCTGATGCAGACTCCACCTCCTGCTGCTTCTGGGCTGACTCCGGAGCCTGTTGCTACTGTTTGCAGCCAAGTTGGTGTTCCCAACAGCAGCAGCTCCAGAGAGGGACTCAGACCGCTGATAAAAGCTCCCATTACACCGGGTGTTTTTCTGATGCTTTTGTACAGCTGCCCTTTGATGCTGCAGTCATGAATCCTGATGGCAGAGTGACGATAATGGTCCCTATTACCCCTGGCATCTCACTTGATAGGATGACCAAGAGCCCACAAATCGCTCCTGAGTGTACCTCTAGCGACACATTTTTTTTTGGAAATGGTTCCACCTGGTTTGTTCAGGAGAAGAAACAACAGATATGTATTTTCATTTCTTCCTTTAGTGGAGGTGTCACAATTGTTTTGGAAGTTGTCCAAGTGCCCAAGACCCCGGTCACAGACTCGACCATCCTCCCCATCCTTGAAAGCAAAGCATCCGTCTCCACATCTCCAGCACCAGCACAGGGCCTGGCAGGAGGTAGGGCTCAAAGCAAAGCGTGTCTGTGGGCCACCCGAGTAAGGTTAGATGGGAGCCCGGACCGCTGGCCTGCAGGAGGGCCCGAAGTCTGCGTGAGTCTCCTTCTTTCCCTGGGGGAGGTTCAGCCCCAACACCGTGGCCAGGATTGCTGCAGAAGGAGCCTCCGCCTGGCTCATCGCAGCCTGGAGTGAGGCTTGTGATGTCTCTTCACGCTTCGTGCTGAGTTTGAGTTGGGTGCTTGGTTAAGGTGCTGGCCATCAGAGTTCTCTGTTGTAAAGGATCCCTTTCCCTTTGAAATTGCCAAATAACGTGTGGTGATATTTTGGGACCTTGTGGACATCCTGTTTGTCAAAATCTTCCCCCAGTGGTTTTGCATCCACTGATGGTCTACGTACAATGATGACATTGAAGGTTGCAAATGGTCTTGTACATTTACCAGCAGGCCTTCCTCCAGGAAGAACTGTCCGTTCTCTCAGTCACTATTTTCAGTATGGTTATGGACTCAGGGATTCTTTTTTACTCCATGCATTCACAGCCACCACCGAAATTGTTTTATGTTCTTACGTTCCTACATCTGGCCAGTGGGAGCCCTATTCCTCCAGCTTCTATTTTGTGGTTTGTTCTGATTGCCCCCTTTGAGGACTTTCTGATTTTCTGGTACAAGATGAAATCTTAACAACACGTCAATATCATGAGAAACAAACGAGGAGGGTGCACTGTTCTAGGAGATGGGTCATGACAACCAAAGACCATGCATGACCATCCATAGGATCCCAGAATGAGGAAAAAAAGCTCGAAATTTGGACTTATAAGCCAGGGATATTCAATCTTTTGGCTTCCCTGGGCCACACTGGAAGAAGAAGAATCGTCTTGGGCCTCACATAAAATACACTAACACTAACAATAGCTGATGAGTTTTAAAAAATTGCCAGAAAAAAAATCCATAATGTTTTAAGAAAAAAATTTGTGTTGGGCTGCGTTCAAAGCCATTCTGGGCCATATGTGGCCTGCGGGCCATGGGCTGGACAAGCTTGGTATAAGCTATATTTCTGCATCAATATTACATTATTGGAGGTGAAAATGGTTTGGACACTTTGTAGATCTATTTTTTTTTTTTTTTTTTTTTTGAGACAGAGTCTTGCTCTGTTGCCCAGGCTGGAGTGCAGTGGCACGATCTCGGCTCATTGCAAGTCCTGCCTCCCAGGTTCACGCCATTCTCCTGCCTCAGCCTCCAAAGTAGCTGGGACTACAGGTGCTTGCAACCACGTCCTGCTAATTTTTTGTATTTTTAGTAGAGACAGGGTTTCACCGTGTTAGCCAGGATGGTCTCAGTCTCCTGACCTCGTGATCTGCCCGCCTCTGCTTCCCCCAGTTTCAAGCGATTCTCCTGCCTCAGGCTCCTGAGTAGCTGGGATTACAGGGGTGCATCGCCACGCCCTGGCTAATTTTATGTATTTTTAGTACAGACGCGGTTTCGCCATGTTGGCCAGGCTGGTCCCGAACTCCTGACCTCAGGTGATCCACCGTCCTCGGCCTCCCAAAGTGCTAGTATTACAGGCAGGAGCCACCATGCCCGGCCAAAATTTTTCTATAGCTTTAACATTTTTCCAAATAGTAAGTTGGAGAAAATGAAAATAAAATCAAATAAATCAGACAAGAAACACGTATTGAGGTTGGAGGCAAACCTTTGGCCCTTTGACTGCTCTGTAAATATATCTCCTATCACTGCTGCCTGTGTGTGCCATTGAAAGCAGACACTTTTTTTTTTTTTTTTCTGACTAAAGGATAAATGTGGACAGACTGAAAAGCAATTGTCTCTCTCTCATTCAGGAGAAGGATAATAAGGCAAAGAGGAGGGAGGAAGGAAAGGAGGGAAAGAAAAAAAGAAGCAAATGTGGAAGGCAGAATGGAAGGAAGGGATTTATTGATTAGCATGTCTGAACCAGGCACTGTGTTAGGTACTTGCTTTTACGTTATTCATCTCCTTCCAACGGCAACCTTTAAGAGGCAAGAAAATCAGGGCTTAGAGAAGCCGCAAACCTGTCCCTTGGCCACAAAATAAACACTGGGCATCTCAGATAATGATGTTCAGCAAAGAAATATGATTAAGCTAATTAGCCATAAGGTGATATTGGTGGAAAGCTTCCTGGACATAGAGATTTAAAAAATCCTTGGCTGGGCATGGCGGCTCATGCCTATAATCCCAGCACTTTGGGACGCCTAGGCTTGAGCCCAGGAGTTCGAGACCAGCCTGGGCAACATAGTGAGACCCTGTCTCTACAGAAAATAAGAAAATTAGCTAGGTGTGGTGGTGTGCACCTGTAGTCCCAGCTACTTGGGAGGCTGAGGTGTTAGGATCACTTGAGCCCAGAAGGTGGAGGCTGCAATGAGCTATGATTGTGCCACAGCACTCCAGCCTGGGTGACTTAGTGAGACCCTATCTCAAAACAAAAATAAAAGCAAAAAATAAAAAACCCTGACCAAGGTTTATCTGTTTGTAAAAGGAAGCTTTGTAGCAGGAAGGGTTGTGTCCCTTGAGCTGAAACATGAGTAGGGACAGCCTGGCCCTCTCACCTAAGTTGAACCTTGGCTCATTGGACAGGCCTTGGAAAGCAGGTGCTGTCTCCTTTGCTTCTTACACAGTCTGTGGGACATGACCCTGGCAGGACCCTTCCCCATCAGGGTGCTCCACTTCTTGCTTCACAGTGAGGAGTGGAGGCCCTTGGGGGACTTGGTGGCTGGGGTGAGCCCTGAGTGGAGGGTGGGGCTGATCTGGGCACAGCTTCCCCACCCCCGGCCAGTCCTTTACAGGGTTCAGAGCACCATGGGCATAAACTCAGGGGCTTCCTCTGCAATTTGAAGATGGTCCCGAGAAATAATCTTAGGCACAGGAAGGCTTTGCCCTGTGCTGTTACAATGGAGTCAGCGGCTGGGTGTGGAAATTAGGGTGAGAGGGTGGGAATATATTGCCCCTTCCCCAGCCCCAGCCACCCATGACACCTGCAGCTCTGGGAGGGAAGGACACTTTTGCAAACTTAAACAGCACTGACAAGGACTCTTTCTGATTGCTCTCCAGTGAGACATGAGTAAATTAGCTAATTAAGGCAGCTCCACTGAATACATTCTACATGCAGGCAATTTGCTGTTTATTTCCCACATGGACAAAGAAATGAAAATAGGAACTAAATCAACATCTCAGAAAGAAAAAATACCTTTGATGAATGAATTATAATGAAAGATTTCTTGATTATTGAAAGTGTGTGAAATGGTTCTCACCCCAAGGTCAAAAAGTTAATAGCCCCCGTCCAAACCAAAATGTCCATCATTCGTTAAGGAAAGTATTTGTTTAGCGCCTGCGACGTGCCAAGCTTGTGGCTGGGCCTGATGATGAAATGGTGGGGAAGGCAGAGCAAAGGAGGATATTAATCAAATAGTCAAACAGATGAGACAGATCAGAGCCCTTCTGTCCACATTTCCTGGGGTCTGGCATCTCTTGAGATTCTGGTAACAACAGGCCAGGAAGGAGGCAGATGCTGTTTGTGCAAAGAAGACAGAGTCTGTAGATGGGACTTGCTGGCAGTTGAAGCATCTGATATGTTTCAGATGCTCTTTTTTGAGGCCACGTCATCCTGCGGGGTCCTGTCCTCCCCCAGCTCTCACCCTCCTGGGCAGTTCTGGACCAGACAGGAATGACTGACTGTCACGCCACAGTGGGGGCAGAAGAGATAAGGTCTGGGGCGGAGTGGACAGTCCAGGGAGTTGAGGAGTGTCAGTGGAGGAGGGGAGAAAGTGAGGGGGTGAATGGAGAAAAGGGTGGGGCCAGCTTCCTGCCGGCCGAGGGGGGGTTTTGTGGTTCTCCCTGACAGCTTGGGATGGAGGTGCATTCCCATGGATAAGCTTGGGAGGCAAGTGGCCAGAGAACTCCTGTCCCACCCCGTTCCTGTGTCACAGGGAGGATGCCACATGGGTTGCGATGTGCCTGAATCCGGGTGAAGTACTGACTGTTCACTGTTTCTTCTTTGTGTGTCCCTGGATGGCAAAGGAGGCCTATTTTATTGCAAACTGTTGCACTCCTCTCCTCTCTGATGAGTGCATTCAGCCAGAATGTGCATTCTCACATGTCTGAGATCCCTGAACTACTTGGTGACCAACCACCCCCAAGAAAATTGCTCTAGTTCTTAGGACAGTCCTTGGACACAGTGAGCATTCAGTAAACATCTGTGGACCCACTGAATGCGTGTCTTAGGACTCAGGCAGGGGCCCTGTCAGGGGATGGTGCTGTTGGCTTCCTGCTCAGAAGCTAAGCAGCATTGGGCCTGGCTGGTACTTGGATGGGAGACTGCCTGGGACAGTGCTGAGGAGCAGGAGTGGTGTCAGCATAGGGGCTTTGGGATTCAGTGTCCCCTTTGAGGGAAGCAGGTGAAGAGGAGGCAGCTGGGGCCTGGATGTTGGAGTCCCTGGGTAAGGTGCCCAAAATTTGGTAAATTTGATAACAAGTGCCTCCTCTCAAAGTGAGGGCCATGGGTGGGTGTGACTGCAGTGGGTGCTGGTTAAAAAAAATGTAAAAAGCTCTTCTGGAAAAAAGACCCCAACAACCCTGATTTGTAGCAATTGCCAGTTTCCCTGGTGTAAATATTCCCACCATGACTGATTTCAAGCTACCAAAGATGTAACTGCCAATTAGCAAAGTTTCTGAACATTTCACAGTTGGCTCTCAGAGCCAGCTGCCTGCACTCCACTGGGTGTGAGGGACTGTCTGGTCCCTACTAGGGGTCTCACAGTGGATGTGGGATGGGGGCACCATGGGGCTGTGGGTGAGCCTGTATATCCTGCCACGCAACGGGAAGCATCACTTGAATCACGCACAAAGTCCAGCAGTGAGGACCTGGCAGATGTAGACCAATAAACACTGAAGAAGTGGAACCAGCAGGGATGAGGATGAAGCAGGATCTCCCAAAGGGAACGCAGACCATGTCAGGAGGAGGAGAGACCCCTGTGGAGGCTCTGAAGCCCCTAACGGTTTTTGAAAATGTCTCCTTTGATCAGGCTGCAAAACTCAAACCTGGGGGGAAAGAGGTTGACTGTCGCTACAATTTTAT
The DNA here is from genome assembly GCF_029289425.2 of Pan paniscus. NCBI lineage: Eukaryota > Metazoa > Chordata > Mammalia > Primates > Hominidae > Pan > Pan paniscus. The sequence goes on from NC_073270.2 coordinate 53,616,803, forward strand.
TAGAAGAATTATGTTGAAAAATGAGAACTTGATTCATTCTTTGATTAAGAATTAGGGCACAGGCTGGGCGTGGTGGCTCAGGCCTGTAATCTCAGCACTTTGGGAGGCCAAGGTGGGCGGAACACGAGGTCAAGAAATGGAGACCATCCTGGCCAACATGGTGAAACCCCATCTCTACTAAAAATACAAAAATTAGCTGGGCGTGGTGGTGTGCACCTGTAGTCCCAGCTACTTGGGAAGCTGAGGCAGAAGAATCACTTGAACCCAGGAGGTGGAGGTTGCAGTGAGCCAAGATCGTGCCACTGCACTCTAGCCTGGCGACAGTGAGACTTTGTCTTAAAACAAAACATAACAAAAAAACAAAACAAGAATTAGGGCACGTTTGCCACTATAACCTAAATGTTGTTGAATAGGAGAGAAAAACTCATTTTCACCAATTTAATTTCATATTTTTTGATAAAGCTGTAGTTAAGCTTTTCTCTTTTCTTTTTTCTTTTTTTTTCAGAAGGGGTGGTGAGTGCGTGGCTGACAGCAGGGGCTCTGGTGCAGGGTGACCTGATCCAGTCCTGAGGATGCCAATTTCTACACAAGCAACCACCTTTCTGTGCCTCTGTGTTTTCATCTGCAAAATGGGAACAGTGATGTATAGTAGTGCCTGTTTTGGAGAGTACATGATTTAATACACATGGAGTATGGGGAACAGCGCCTGGCCTAAAGTGAGTCCAAGGTAAATGTTTGTTAACTAAATCACAAAGCATTTGTTGTGAAACTTTGGTACTCAATTTAATTGAATTTACCTTGAATGGGCTTTTTAGTTGTATGGGTTGTCCTCAGATAACAATGGCCTTGTTTCATTACATGTGGTCCTGGCTGGGAAGAAAAGACACCACAGTGTGATAAGAGGGGCCTTGGGGGACCTGACCTGGGCCCTGGGCCTGGGCGAGGAGGTGATGAGGACACAGGAGAATCCCCCCAAGGAGGTGACATTCATCTGAGACGTGACAGGTGACGAGGCTCCTGGAGGTAACTGGGTGAGGATGGGGGTGGGGGTGGGGGCATATTCTAGGAGGAGGGGCCAGCGCGTGCCAAGACCTTGAGGTTCTGGGAAGCCTGGTCTGTCCAAGACCAGCAGAGAGGCCAGTGTGGCCATGACCGAGTGGACACAGGGGTGAGTGGTGGGAGGTGGGACTGGAGGGGGGCAGGGACCTGTGGGGGTTTGGTCCAAGGGCAGCCTCTGTGGTTTGATGGGTCCAATCTTTCTCTTTGGACGTCCCCATGGGAGGGCCTCCTTGTCTAAGGCTGATCCTTTCCTCCCCATTCCCACCATGGCCTGTTTCACAGGTAAGAACCTGGGTGGGAGGGGAGACCTCTGTTTCAGGGCCTTGGCCACATCTCAGGAGAAAATCTGTGAAGACTGATTTTCAGGAAATGCTTGGCTGGGAACTCTGCCATGGGAAGCAGAGGTCTGAGAGCCAGGTCAGCGATGCTGTCTTGTACTCGCGACTGAACTGGAGGCAGGGCAGCCAGGAGAAGCCCCAGGACCCTCCTGATTCATGCGGGCCTATGCAGGGAACTGCCAGGGGTCAGAATGAAGGCATCTGGCTTCGGGAGCATCCAGTGGGAAGCAGCCCAGGCTGGGAAGTGCAGATTTTACCGGAGCTGTAGGTTTTCATGAGGAACCTGGGGGTCACTCAGGCATCTCCCTGCAAACAGCTGCCTGCCCATGGTGAACATCCAGGGGCCGGGTCCCAGGGCTTCTCCTGGCTTCCCTGCCTCCGGTTCAGTCCCAAGAACAAGATGGTGTCACTGACCTTGCTCTCAGACACCCGCTTCCCACAGCAGAGTTCCCGGCCTGCCTGCAAAGTGCTAACCACACTGTTGGAATTCCTCAGGGGTGAGCACGAGCCTCTCTGTTTCATCTGTGCCTATCGTGGACGCATTAACTATTTCATGAAGTAACACAAGTAGCATTTGGAGTAAAAAAATTAACTAAAAATAGGTGAAACAGTGAAATTCAGTGACAAGGATGCTCATGAATAATTAAGAGGCCAACACAGGACCACGTTTTAAGGAGATTCTCATTCCTAAGCCTGTTGCTTTTCCCTGCACAGCACAGGCAAGACCTGACTTCCCAGCAGGAAGGTTGTCTTAATTAAATCTTATTTGTCAAGAAGGCAAGATGTATTTGTGTTTCCTCAGGCTCCCATTGTTATAAACTTCGCAATGTTTTCTCTGAGAAATGCTCCTTTTCTGCTCAAAAGAGCTGATTGTTGCTGTTTTTCTCTCTTCCATTGTGAGGAGGAAATGCTACAAGTTCTTTGTCAGGTAATCAATTATCCTCCTTAAAGGATCCCTGAAGTTGTCATTTGAAAATTATGGCTCCTGAAAAATAATAAAATGGCCACTTTAACATATTGTTGCCTGTCAGAGTGAGTTTCTCTCCCCTGCAGAGTCACAGAGCCTGCAAATTGCCCGTGGTAATGACCTCTGGCTCCAAATGCAGTCACTGGTCTCTGCACAGATAGACACTGTCTGTCACTTCTGGGGTTTCACTGTTAACGCTGTGTCTCTTTTAGCTTCTAGGAAGCCCTGTAATGATGCTGTAATTAGCAATGCATCCTTCCCTCTCTCCCAACTCCAATTGCTGTAATTTATGTCCCTCGACAATACTTACACCAAGCACGCCATCTGTACCACTGTGTGGGGAAGGAAGTTCTCAGGTTCAAGGTCTCAGGGACATAAACACAATTTTCAGTTCACGGACATCCTCAGCAATCAACATCAACTACCACACCAAGAAAGCAAGACCTTGGTATTGTTGGCGAGTAGCAGGCAATTGATGATCTTGTCAGCATGATCTACTGTCCCTGATCTGTATCAATATGAAATAAGAAACCATTTAAGAGGTGTCAGGAAAACATGTCAGGCCCCCCTCCTCCTCCTCCTACCATTCGACATTGACTCATTCATGTATAAAATTGAGTCTTTGTGATGGTGAAGTGTTAAAGACCCTGTGTGGTCAAATTACTATCATGAAACCAGTGAGTGGAAACAAGTTATTAAATGTCCCTGGTTCCTCCTCATTCAAACAGGTGGAAGAAAACAAACAGAACGCTTAGATGCAAATGTGACTTCATGCCCAAGTGTTCGTGAGAACCAACATATGCCAAGAAAGGGAAAGCCGGGTGGTGCCCCAGATAATTCGGGTGAAAAAGACTTCTACCAGAAAATCAAAGACATCCAGGCACAGCTTGAAGATGCAGCCGTAGTCCATCCATTGTGTCTTCTTGTGAATGAGCCTCAAGTTTCTTAGCAACACAGGAGACGCTAAGTGTCCCTGTGACATTCAGTGGAAATGTTGAAGCATCACTGAAATTCCTTGAGCCAAGGTGCACCTGTTTAGGTCTCAAGACCTTTTCTGAGAGCTGGGCAGACCACCTTCCCTCACTGGGCTTTAGCTTCCTTATTTAAAACTACACATTCCTTTGGACATTCCTGTTTCTGCCCAATGCAAGATAAAGGAGAGGTGGCAGAAAAGTTGAACTTGTTTCTGCTGGTGTTCCCGGAAGAAAAATCTTGATCTCAGGGCATCCTGAGGTGTGTCCTTGGGAGAATGGATCCTTGATGTTATGAATGAATTGTGTAGGAATCGCACCCTCTAATGGAAAGTCGAACTTTCAGACTCGCCAAAAATCCAAAAAGAGGGTTCTGAAGTGTATGTGGAATCTTCATGTGTCTTTTTGCAAGGACATTACTCATTCATTCCCAAGGCATTGGGCCGTTCCACTGTAATTCACAGTTAGTTGGTTAATTGCTGGTGTAGACCCCAACATTTAGATATCCTACTTCCTTGCAAGGAGAGCCCTGGTTTTGCTCAGATGCTGGGAAGCAATGTGCTCTCTGACACCAGGGAGTGGATTACCATTGGTCTGAGCCCAGCATGGCAGTCTCACTTACTTTTAGTAATTGGCTTGGAGGGGACATTGAGTCAGGGCTAGTCAATGAGATGTAATTTGGGAGTCTATTGGTGGGGGCTTCTGGGGTCTCTAAGGGGATCTGTGAGGAGCAACTCTCTCTTTTCTCTCTTCTTTATTCTGGTCATGGTTCTGAGTGGATGTCTTGGCAGGTGAGATGGCAGCCATCTTGTCTCTATGAGGGCACAAGGCAGAGGAGAAGGCTGGCACACAGAGGAAGGGAGAGCAGAGCCAGGGGGCATTAGCAGCAAGTGGCTGAGGTGACCAGCAGGGGACTTGCCTACGTGTGGCTCTCAGACCTTTCCTTATTGCTGCAAGCATTTCCCTCTGAGAAGGACCAGCTCTACCCACACTCTACCACTCCATCTGCAAGCCCAGAGGTGCCCAGGAGTCCCTTGGCCTCCATATGAAGCTACCCCTTCCCTGGCCCACACCTCAGCTGACAGGGGCTGATAGGAAGCTCCACAATGCTGCGTGAGCCTGGAAAGATCCCCACCTTCCTGCTCCTAAAGACACACCTTCCCCAGCACATTCCACCCTGAGAGCATGGAATTAATCACCGGATACCTTCTATTCCTGTTGAAGTCCATCTCCTCGTGAAGCCCGCCTCCTGGGTCATCCTCTGTCCCCTGGACTCTCAGCCCTACATGACCCAGTGGGAAATGAGGCCTGAGCCCTATTTCTCTGGCCCTTCCTGCCCTATTTCTGTGTCAGTTTCCTTTGTAGCATTGTCATTGTCTGACTCGGTCTTTCCTGGAGATCCTGGAGACAATCATCTTAGCCCAGGTCTCCTCACCCAGAGCCAAGGCCAACTGAAAGAGTCAGTGCCTTTGGGGCGCAGTGCCTTCGGGGCAGATGCAGTCCCAGGGGTCCAGGGTGGGGAAACGGGAAGCGAGGTGGGGAGGCTGGGAAGTGATGACTGAGCTGGTGACAGCCTCCCAAAGACCCAGCTGGTCACCAGGTCACGTGGAGCATTTCCAGACAAGCTGTGCAGAAACGCTCCCCACAGGATGGCCCATATGGGGATGGTTGGGAGGGGCCATTTATAGCTAATCTCTCTTTTTTCCTCTCCCTTGAGGGTGCAGGTTTGCTCTTCAGGGAGTCGTCTCTTTCTTTTCTTTTCTTTTCTTTTTTCTTGTTGAGACTGAGTCTTGCTCTGTCATCCAGGCTGGAGTGCAGTGGCATGATCTCAGCTCACTGCAACCTCCACCTCCAGGGTTCAAATGATTCTCCTGCCTCAGACTCCCGAGTAGCTGGGATTACAGGTGCCTACCACCATGCCTGACTAATTTTTGTATTTTTAGTAGAGACGGGGTTTCACCATGTTGGGCCAGGCTGGTCTTGAACTCCTGACTTCAAGCGATCCACTTGCCTCGGCCTCTCAGAGTGCTGCGATTACAGGCATGAGCCACCACACCTGGCCGAGTCTTCTCTTTCTTAACACCAGGGTGCATCACCCAGTCCCTTGGCAGCTGCTGGGGAATCCAGATCCCACGCTCATTTTTGTGGCAACTTAGCTGAATCCAGAATTGGTGGAGGATCCAGAATCTTGGGGCGTTGGTCTCAGGCCGTGTGTGGTGTAAGGCCTGAAACTGAAGTGTAATATTAAGTACGGCCTTGATGTCTTTGAGCTTCACAGGGCTGCAGAGGCCAAACTACTAGTTCCCTTCCCTCACCAATATGCTCCCAGCTCAGTGGGAAAGACTCCCACCTGGTAGGTTTCCTGTCAACTGGAGCAGCCACACTCCACCTGGTCCTCAGCTTAACTGGCTTCACCTCTCTGCCCACAGGAACCAGGGGTACCTCACCCCGTTGTTACTTCAAGGTCTGCCTCCCACAGCCCCTCCTGTTCTCTCTGTTCCCAGGTGCACACCCTGTGGCTCTGCAGGGCGCGTGTTGTCCTCCCCTGCGGGCTGTATTTGTGGCCGACCCGCTGCCCAGCTCATGTGTCCAGTGCTGGGTGTTGTGTGCTCGGCCATCTCATACTATTTAGGGCGAGGATGCGTCCCTCACCGATGGGGTGAACGGGAGGTAGCCGGAACACAGTGGTGTCCTGTGGACCTGCGCTGAGTCAGTTCCTGCAGTGGAAGGTGGGGAAACCAGAGGTGACACGCTGCATGGGTCTGATACACAGCCCGGATAGTTTGCATCTCATTTGCTTGACAGTTTTTCTCTAGTGGAAAATATACTTATTTTTTTTTCTTTTTCTTTTCTTTTCTTTTTTTTTTTTTTTTTGAGATGGAGTCTCACTCTGTTGCCCAGGCTGGAGTGCAGTGTCACGATCTCCGCTCACTGCAAGCTCCGCCTGCTGGGTTCACACCATTCTCCTGCCTCAGCCTCCCGAGTAGCTGGGACTACAGGTGCCCACCACCACGCCTGGCTGATTTTTTGTATTTTTAGTAGAGACGGGGTTTCACTGTGTTAGCCAGAGTGGTCTCAATCTTCTGACCTTGTGATCCACCTGCCTTGGCCTCCCAAAGTGCTGGGATTACAGGCATGAGCCACCGCGCCTGGCCCAAACTACTTTTTAATGAATGGCCTCTTTGGAAACTGCTCTAGGGGGAAAGATGACTCTGGTTCTTGCAGCCAAAGTCTGTTTCCCTTTGCACTAAGACTGATTTGTAATACTCATCATAGCCGTTCATTTTACTTTTGTGGAATGAATTCCAGAAGAATTTCTCTTTTACAAGCCTATCAAATATTAGGTGGTTTTGAGCAAGAGCTTTCATAAGCAGTGTGTCAGGCTAACCCGCAATAATGTGAGAAATTTAAAAAATAATTTGATTATCTTCCTTACCTCTGCCTCCCCAGTGAATGGGATGACTGTGAAAAGTGTGATGGGGATGACTTCAGAGGCAAGGCTCCGTCTTCACAGAGAGAGGCCATGCAGCCTGGCTTCACCCAGTCAGACCACATCTGTGATTTTCTTGCTCTCCTTTTAGCCTGACACACTTTGTTTCTTCATTTCACTTTGATTTTTGAGATATAAATCAAAATCCACATACAATTCACACTTTAACAGTATAAAATTCAGTGTTTTTTAGTATTTGCAAGGTTGTGCAACCTTCAATATCAAATCCCAGAACATTATCATTGCCAAAAAGAAACCTTGTACCCATTAGCAGTCATTCTCCAACTGTCCTAGGGAATTACTAATTTATTTTCTGTCTCTATGGACTTGGCTGTTATGGACATTTCATAAATGGGACCATATACGATGTGATCTTTTGTGTCTGGCTTTTTTCACTTGCTATAATGTTCTCAAGGTTCATTCACATTGTAGCATGAATCAGCATTTCATTCCTTTTTATGGCTGAATAATATTCCATTGCATGGATAACTCTGTCATTTTTGTTTGTTTGTTTTATTATGTGTTTTTGAGACAGAGTCTTGCTCTGTCACCCAGTCTGGAGTACACTAGCATAATCTCAGCTTGCTCGAACCTCCACCTCCTGGGTTCAAGCGATTCTCATGCCTCAGCCTCCTGAGTAGCTGGGATCACAGGCATATGCCACTACACCGTGCTAATTTTTGCACTTTTAGTAGAGATGGGGTTTCACCATGTTGTCCAGGTTGGTCTTGAACTCCTGGGATTACAGGCATGAGCCACCACACCCAGCCTATTCTTTTGGTTTGAAGTGAGGAACAATTCAAGTTACCTTAAACAAACAAACAAAAGAATGTTAGGCCTCACATCACTGAAGAGTCCAGAGGTGTGGTGGGCAGATTCCAGAATGATTCCCAATGACCCTTGTCCTTGAAAAGCCTCTTCCCCTTGAGTGTGGGTGGAGCTTGTGAATAGGCTAGTACTCCTGTGACATCATATGACAACGGGGATTGTGCAGATCTAATTAAGGCTATTAGTCAATTGACTTTGAGGTAATCAGAAGGCAGATTAGCAGGTGGACCTGACCTAATCACACTAGCTGTTTGAATCTGGGCCTAGAGATCAGAGACAGAAGTTAGGAATTCATATCACAAGAGTGATTCAAAATGCCATTGACTTAAAAATGGAGGGGCCCAAATGCCAAAGACTCGGGAGGCCTCTAGGAGCCGAGAGTGGTTCCTGGCCAGAAGATGGGAATCTTGGAACCTTAGTCTTTTCATGTTTTGTTTTGTTTTGTTTTGTTTCTCTGCACCCCCATGTTTATTGCAGCACAACACACAATAGCCAAAATATGGAATCAACCTAAGCGCCTGTCAGTGGGTGAATGGATTTTAAAAAGTGTTCTATACACAATGGGTTATTATTCAGCCATAAACAAGAATGACATCCTGTCATTTGCAGCAACATGGATGGAGCTAGAGGCCATCATTTTAAGTGAAATAAGCCAAGCACAGAAAGACAAATATCACATATTCTCACTCCCATGTGGGAGCCACAAAGGTGAACATCGTGAAGATAGAAAGTAGATTGGTGTCTACCAGAAGCTGGGAAGGGTAGGGGGTGGGGGCATGAAAAGAAGTTGATTAATGGGTATGAATGCATAGTCAGATGGAAGAAATATTTAGTATTGTGTAGATCAGTAGGGTGACTACACTTTACAATAAACTATTGTACATTTCAGAATACCTAGAAGGGGGAGCCTTAGTCTTGTAACCAAATGGAATTAAATTGTGCCAACAACATGAACTAGCTTGGAAGCAGATTTTACCCCCAAAGCCAATAAGAACTCAATACCTTGTTCTCAGCCTTGTGAGACTCTGAGCAGAGCCCAGTACTGCCGGGCCGAACTTCTCACCTGCAGAATTATGAGCTAATAAATGGGTGTGGTTTTGAGCCATTAAGTGCATGGCAATTTGACACAGGAATAGAAAACTAACACAAAAGGCCAGCTGCTTTCAGGTACTGCTGCATCCGGGTGCTCAGATGACATCAGGAGGCCTCCCTGTCTCTGCGTCTCTCCAGGCTCATTTGCTTAGACTTGTTGGTGCATTTGGAGGATGGCTCTCTCCTTGTGGTGATGACGCCTCCAGAAGCCCCTCTTCCTTCTCCCAGCTTACCTATCCCAGGGGATAGGAAGCCTCCTTTGCCATTCATACAACAGCCCTTGGATGAAGTTTCATTTGAAGGGTGATTTTCACAAGCTCCTCCCTAAACCAATTGCCACAGCCAAGGCTAAGCCCTGGACTGAGCGAGCAGGGCTGGGTCCACCCCACCCATGGATGGAGAGCTGGGGAGGGATCGCTTTTCCAAAGGGGACTCAGGACCCAGAAGGAGCAGCAGGTGCTGGGTGGGAAAACCAAGGGTGTCCCGCACACTCATGCATCTGTCTCTCCTGCAGCTCATGGGGCACAGCCTGCGCTACCTCCTCTGTCCTGGAGGACCCAGTGCCCATCCTCCATGGCTCCAGGATGGAGCTGGCCCTCCCACAGCCCTCACCACGGGCTGTGGAGGACAGGGTGTTGAAGGGACAACGATTCAGGTCCTGATCAGACATCTGGCTGGAGCCCTGACACTGGGCATCTCCTCATCCTCCTCGGCCGTGACTGACTCTTCCTTGTCATTTCTGAGATGGTGGAAGGGAGACTTTAGAGCATCTCAGCAGACCCTGGTGAAATGGCTCTACTCTAGACTTTTTGAAAAACTAAAAAATCACTTTAGGGTCTTAGAGAGCCATGCAAGGGAGAGACTTCAGTGTAGCTGGATGAAGACAAACTTGGACACTTGGTTGTCCCTTCAGAGCTGGGTCTCGGAGCTTTCATGGAGCGCCCCGGGGAATACACAGGCTCAGGAGTCAGACCCCATGGGCTCAGGTCCCAGCTCTGCCTCTTACAGCGCTGCAACATTGTATAAGTTACTTTAGCTGCGCCTCAGTTTCTTCATCTGTAAAATGGATCTGATAATAATGCCCACCTGAAAGTGTGGGTGTGAGGATGAAATGAGTGAACATGTGCTTAGTGTGGTACATAGTGAGTGCCTGCTGAATGCACCTGCCACGATGCTATCTGAGTGTGAGTGCCTGCTGAATGTGACCTGCCATGATGCTATCTGAGTGTGAGTGCCTGCTGAATGTGACCTGCCATGATGCTATCTGAGTGTGAGTGCCTGCTGAATGCACCTGCCATGATGCTATCTGAGTGTGAGTGCCTGCTGAATGCACCTGCCATGATGCTATCTGAGTGTGAGTGCCTGCTGAATGTGACCTGCCACGATGCTATCTGAGGTGTGTGAGGATGAAATGAGCTAACATGTGCTTAGTGTGGCACATAGTGAGTGCCTGCTGAATGCACCTGCCATGATGCTGAGTGTGAGTGCCTGCTGAATTCACCTGCCTTGATGCTATCTGAGTGTGAGTGCCTGCTGAATGCACCTGCCATGATGCTATCTGAGTGTGAGTGCCTGCTGAATGTGACCTGCCACGATGCTATCTGAGGTGTGTGAGGATGAAATGAGCTAACATGTGCTTAGTGTGGCACATAGTGAGTGCCTGCTGAATGCACCTGCCATGATGCTGAGTGTGAGTGCCTGCTGAATTCACCTGCCATGATGCTATCTGAGTGTGAGTGCCTGCTGAATGTGACCTGCCATGATGCTGAGTGCGCATTTCTGCTGAGATAGTTAATTCTTAGGTCCATTTCAAAGATCAGGAGCCTGTGACCAAATGTTCAGTACTTCTGGAAAACACTTCCATTTATGCTGTCTCTGAATTGGCAGCATTAGGAATGAAAGAGAGATAAATTAGATCATCCAAGATGATTGCTCTGAATGCCCTCCTCAGGAGCTCTTTACAGTGTCACCTCCTAATGTACAATGAAACCGTGCTTGGTGCTGTCCTAGCCAAGGCTAGGGAAAGAAGGGAACTAACCTCCTCAGTTATTGGCCTAAGCATCTCATAACCTACCAGGTAGGGCACAAGATGTTATATCTGTGCCGTTTCCTTTACTGTTACATCAACCTTTGCGGCATCACATGCATTTTGTGGATGAGTAAACTGAAGTCCAGGGAAGTTAAGTAACTTGCCCAAGGTCACCCAGAAAGTATCGGAGCTAGATTTGAATCTATGATGGTCTGCTTCCAAGGGCCAGAGGATTTCAGCTCTACATCAGTTTTATTTTTTCCCAGAGAAACAAGAGAGAAGCTGAGGGCACCATCTGCGGTGGATTCGGGCTGTGGGATTGCTGAATAGTGTCTACATTTGTATTAAGGAGTCATTTTGAGAGAACATTTCGAAGGCTCTCCAATCCATAGCACAGTGTTTTACCATCATTTGTCTCCAGGTGCATTGGGAACCATGTATTCACTCCAGGTGGTTTGAGAGGGAATGTGGCATTGCCCTTTCCTTGTTTCTCAGAATCCTTATTTCCTCTCCTCATTTTGCCCCTTTCTCCACAACGTTCTTTTCAAGACTTTGACTTTGGGCAAGAATCGGGTGATAGGTTGCATTGTCAGGGGCTTAATGCCTCAGATTTTCTAAGGCAGTCCTGCTTGCCAACCTTCTGTTCCCGGCTCATTTCTGATCTGAGACCCAGGTTGTGTTGGTGGCTTTGGTGACTGCAGAACCACTGCTCTGGAGCCATTCACTCCACAGTGAGGTTGACACCCCGAGTCCCACAGGCCCCCTCTATTGCACCCACACTCTGTTGTGTTGGTGTGGCCAAAGAAGAGGAGGACAGAGAAGCTTCCCCAGAGATCTCTCCATGCTCCTCACAAGTGTTTTTTTTTTTTTTGAGATGGAGTCTCTGTCACCCAGGCTGGAGTGGAGTGGCATGATCTCGGCTCACTGCAACCTCTGCCTTCTGGATTTAAGCAATTCTCCTGCCTCAGCCTCCCAAGTAGCTGGGATTGCAGGCGCCTGCCACCACGCCGGTTAATTTTTGTATTTTTAGTAGAGATGGGGTTTTGCCATGTTGACTAGGCTGGTCTTGAACTCTGACCTCAGGTGATCTGCCCGCCTCAGCCTCCCCAAGTGCTGGGATTACAGGTGTGAGCCACTGCTCCCGGCCACAAGTGTTCTTGGCTTTGTTTGTCTCTGCATTTGTCTCTGCGGAGGTATCACATTAACTTTCCATGTTTGTGGACTTGTACCTATAATATGATTACAGTCTATACTTTCTAGAATTTTCTCAGATCCTCCATAGAACGACGTTTTTCGTGGCAGAGATTGTGTCTTCAGTGTGTCCCAACAGAGCTTGATCTGGAACCTCACCCAGAGTAAGTGTGGATTTGAAGCACCAGGGTCTTGGAGATCCTGGAGGGGCTTGGCCCTCTTAGCCAGGCCTGTGTGGTGGGGATGCCGAGGGGAGGAATGATGGATGGGAGAGATCACGTGACAGCAAAGGACACTCTCCTGGGGCTAAAACAACTTCAGCGTCTGCTGTTGCAGTCTGGCCAGCCTGGTGGGGATAGAGGTTTGGTGGGAATTTTTTTGTAAGATTCATTAACCTTTTTCTCTTCTTGTTTTCCCCTTTTCTTTTCCTCCATTTTAAGCAGGCAGGCAGTCTTGCTAATGTCAGAAGTTAGGGTTTGGGGTGATGTGAAAGTTAAGGTTAATGTTTAGCAGATAGTCAATCCCCTCACTCTCTGACTGTGGTTAAAGAACTCATCCCTGCCCCACTGACTTTGGGCTTGGCCATGTGACTTGCTTTGGCCAACAGAATATGAGTGCACATACTGTGAGCAGAGGCCCTGAGTGCACTGCCACGAGAAGCGTGTGTCCTGGGGAGCTGCTGCCTCTTGTGCCCGGGTCTAGAAAAAGTCATGTGTCGTCAATCCAAGCCCAACCCGTAGCCTGGAGCAGAGCTGCCCTTAGACCACCCCAGATCATCCAAACCTTAGTCACCCTGCAGACTCCAAGTGTGAGGACAGAAGCTCGTGTTATAAGCCATGAGTTTGGGCGATGGTTTGTTATGCAGCACCACTGTGACAACAGAAGACTGATATGGGTGGTGTCTGTTGGGAGGAACTGGGTGGCAACGGCAAGTGAATCGAAGAAGGCCGAAGTTATTGGCTTTTGCAAAATACTGAACCAGTGAAGAGATTTGCCCAAGTGTCCAGGAGGGTGGGAGCCTTTGGCCAGCAGCCAGGTGGGCCGAGCCTTCTGCAGAGCTGCGCAGGCTTGCTGATGCCTGTGTTTGGACAGTGGTGGAGACCTGGCTGAAGCCTGTGTTTGGACAGTGGCGGAGACCTGCATTGCGTTCCCTAGAGTGTCGGGGGTATTGCCAGTCTTGGGCCTCAGACAGAACAGCCTCTACTGCCTGAGGAACCCCTGTTTTCCAGGGATTGGTTTAAGCATCTCCTATGACCTTACTGTACCTCCTCAGCAGGTGGGTGCTGTCACTGGACAGATGAGGAAACTGAGGCATAGAGTGGTTAATCACTGCTCAGGGTTGCACAAGGGATAGGTGGCAACACGTGGCGTGGAGTCTAGGCAGTCCGCTTCTGGATGCTGCGCTCATCGTCGCTACACTGCCCGCCCCAGTGCACCTGAGGGACTGCAAAGGCCGAGTGGCATCTCATGATAACCAGGGACTGAGAGCAGAAAGCTTGGCTTCCCTCATTCCCAACGTTAGACCCTGGCAAGGCCTGTGATGTGGACCTCCCCTCAGGTTGGGAGAGGAAGAATGGCTGAGATGGCATTTCCTAGCAGCCCAGGGGGACGGAGGCTGCAGTCACAATGCAGTGGACTTAAAGAAAAGAAAGAGACACAGCCTCTCTTACACCCCGGACTCAGCACAGATGTTCACCCTTGCAGCCCGTGGCGTTGGATGGCAGGCTTGATGCCACCTGTCTGGCACAGGCAGCATTTCTGTTGGACTCAGGGACCACAGGCTCTAGGTCCCTGCAGGATCCTTGGACATCACTGGCCACAAAGAAGGGGTCTCCCAGATGTCACATGCAGGTGGCCTTGGGCTGGAGCCAGGGCCAGGGTCTGACCTGGAACTGCAGAAAGCAGTATGTCCTGAGCTTGCTGCTGACTCTGGGGAGGAGGCGCAGCTGGCCACGGAGCTGCCCTGAAGCCATCGGAGGTGGGGGGACCACGTGGCTGGAGCACAAGATGCACATTTCCTGAGAATACTTTTTCCCCAACACTCCCATTGCTTCATTTTTAAACACCACACTTAATTCATGTATAGATCTGAAATCACACTGAACAGGAATGTGAGTTTTCCGGGTTTGCCAAAAGGGGACCTGGGTTAGCAGCAGTGGCGAGGGGGCCTGGCCTTGCAAGGGTGAAGGTGAAGGTGTTGGTGAACTCAGTTTCCCTCCTGCATGTCTCGGGAAGATCATTTCCCGGCCCCCATGGTTGAGGAAGAGCAATAAAGAACCAAATCTCCTTTGAAAGGCATTTGACAACATTTAAACTCCGTCAGGCAGCCTAAGGATCATTTTCAATAAATTCATCTTGAGCTAAAGTTTCTGCCTTACTGAATTCATCTTTTGGGAGTGGGTGGTTGTCCCTGCTGCAGATAATTGTGACCCTGGATGGCAGGACCTATGTTCACTGTGAACCAACTTTTCTTGCGAGGGCCCCAAAGACCCCGAGTGTGAATCGCCCGAGTGGGTGGGGTCTCTTGCCCTGTGAGTCCTCCTACCAGGGGCCCCATCCTTCCACCCACCTTCCCCCGGGTCTGTTTCCCTTGAGGTCTGAGCTGGGGTGCCCAGTGAGGGGTCATCCCTGCTGTGAGATAAAACCGAGGTGTGACTCCCCATCCCCATGCAGGGCCCTAGAGGTCATGCGCGGCTTCAACCATCTGACCGAGGACGGATCTGACTCCCTGCTCAGGGCAGCAGCTCGTGGTTCATTCAGCCCCAGCGGCGTCTCGATCTGGGTAACGTAAGGGGCACAGAGAACCGAGGATTGGGTCTGATGGGATTAAACCCCAACTGGTGTCCCTGTGTCTTCTCTTTCCTGACACCAGACAGCAAGAAGAAACAGCCCCAAGCACATCCGTCAGTGCATTCCGAAGGGTGAGCTGGGGGCCAGGCGGCCTCTGAAGGCTCCACATGGGTTTTGAGCTTTTGCTTTTTTGCAGCAGCAAATCTGCTCTGGGCTAGGAATTGGTGTTTGCTAAATGCACAGGTGGTCTGGAGTGATGTTTTCCTTCTTTAGCAAAGTAACACATGCTCCTTACAGAGAGTTAGACATGCAAAGAGGCAGGCATGTTTTTTAAGGATAAGTTAAACATTCAACAGGTTCTCGGGCACTGAGTGAAAGGTGTCCCCGCAGGTCAGCCCCTCAGCCCCCCAGTTTCTTCTTGGAGAAGCCAGTGCAGGGCCCCGCGTTGGGGGCCGGTGGGTAGGAGGCTATCTCAAGACACCAGGAGGCGATTAGAGGGTCTCAGTCCATTTTGATACCTGTGCTCGGGAGTCGCTGCCTTGGACTGGACTCCTGGCAGCACCCAGTGAGAAAGGGACAAATCAGGCTGTGACTCTGGCCGTTTTCTCCTCTGCGACTATGATTCCTTTGCTGCACCCCCTCTTTCTGGCCCATCCACAGAGCACAGACCTATCCTTGCCGGCTGACATTTCTCTGCTCCCTGAGGCTGGGTGTGCCCCCTGGGGATGCTCAGAGAGTG
Source organism: Pan paniscus (assembly GCF_029289425.2). Lineage (NCBI taxonomy): Eukaryota > Metazoa > Chordata > Mammalia > Primates > Hominidae > Pan > Pan paniscus. The sequence goes on from NC_073270.2 coordinate 53,632,297, forward strand.
TCCCTGGATTGATTTCAGGGCCCTCACTTCTCGGAGGAGATGTCATTCCCTGCAGAGCTCCATTCACCTGCTCTGAACCCTCCTCATCCTGCCCAAGGACGTGCTCTCTGGTTTGGCTGGAAAGAATGACCCCACCATGCCAACTCTGGGATTCAGGCAAATCAGAGCTGCTGGGCCCAGGCTGCGTTGTCCAGCTGGCCCTGGTGTTTGTACTGAAACACAGCTGTGTGCCCACCGGTTGGTGCAGAGATGCTGTCTCTATCCCTATGGAGACCCCGTACTGGCACCCCAAGATACAGCAGCATGAGGGGCACAATTGCTGGCCCAGCAGAAACCTGGGGACCCTACACTCGAGCTACGGTCAGTGTCCACGATGACTGGCCAGCTGCCAAGTGAACAAGGACAGAGGCGTGGGCAGACGTGCTGTGGCCTCTCAGTGCTGGGTGTGTGAGTGGCCGGAGAGGGCGTCTGAGATGCCCCAGGTGTCTTCACACCCAGACCAGGGTCTGCCAGACCCTGATGGACCCGAGAGTCCTGACCAGACCCCCGAAGGCCAACCCAACATGCTGGGAATGACCATCGGTGCCAAGCGGGCCCTGGGCAGCTGGGGAAGGGCTGTCACCTCAAATGTCCCACTACCTGGCTCCTCCTCTTTCCTCAGGGACCTGAATCTGCCCACTGGGCACAGGTCCTCACACAAAGGCTGGTCCAGGAAAAACAGGACCACATTGCCAGGCGGCCTGTCCTTCCCCTCCCCACAATCTGTGCTCTCATTACAGAAATGACGGGCTCATGGCCAGAGACGCCAAGTAACAGAGAAAGAGAATAAAGTAGAAAATAAGAATCATTCCCCAACCTACCCCCACACGGAGCTGCGTTTTAAATAACTAAGCTCCTTGATTGTGTCTGTGTGGAGGCCTGAGTTCCTATAACCGAGGCTGTTTTCTCTTTTTTTTTTTTTTGAGACAGAGTCTCACTTTCTCACCCAGGCTGGAGTGCAGCTGCGCGATATTGCGACCTCTACCTCCTGGGTTCAAGTGATTCTTGTGCCTCAGCTGGGCACCACCATGCCTGCTCATTTTTGTATTTTCAGTAGAGACGGGGGTTTCACCATGTTGGCCAGGCTGGTCTAGAACTCCTGACCTCAGGTCATCTGCCCACCTCAGCCTCCCAAAGTGCTGGGATTACAGGCGTGAGCCACCGTGCCCGGCCGTGTCTGTTTTCTCTTCATGAGTGCCCGGTGTCAACGGGAGAAGCAGCACTGGCCTGAGCCTCTAAGCCAAAGCGTCCGGGCACAGCTGGGGACAGCCAACATGGACCCGGTCATGGTGGTCCTAATGGTAGATTGTGGTCCTGGTTGGCATAGGCGGCTCATCACAGTCTCACCTGTAGCTGCTTTATGGAAGGTCTGAATTGGATAGGAGCAGAAAACAGCTTCATTGTTCTCTAGCCGCTGCATTCCAGCAGCTTCTGTGAGGCAGGGGCCAGATTAGGGTGAGTGAGTGAGGCCAAGTCATGCAAATACAGGGTCAAATTGTGTCTTAGTTGAAATGTTGTTAACTTTCCCATTAGGGTTTTTTTTTTTTTTTTGCATTGAATTTAACTTTTTAAAAAAGTTCTGCACTAAAATATTATTTATTTTGATCCGTGAATTTTTTGGTGCCCCCTTAAATTTTATGCCTCACTTGCTGCACCCTGATAATCCAGAGATGAGCGCCTCCCTCCCCTGCCTCGCCCTAGTCCCCATCCTGCTGATAGGTCTCTGGTCTCTGCTCCTTGATGACATCTGTGGAAGTTTTCCTAGGATTTTGGTCACTTTGATTTATAATAACAGACTTGTTAATAATGAGTGGAATATGACCAGGCGCCGGCTCATGCCTGTAATCCCAGCACTTTGGGAGGCCAAGGTGGGCAGATCACTTGAGGTCAGGAGTTCGAGACCAGCATGGTCAACATGGTGAAACCTTGTCTCTACTGAAAATACAAAGATTAGCTGGGCCTAGTGATGGGCACCCGTAATCCCAGCTACTCAGGAGGCTGAGGCAGGAGAATCGCTTGAACCTGGGAGGCGGAGGCTGCAGTGAGCTGAGATCATGCCACTGCACTCCAGCCTGGGAGACAGAGCAAGACTCTGTCTCAAACAAAACAAAAACAAAAATGAATGGAATAGCTCATGTTTCGGTGTTACAAAATCCAGGCCAGACAAGTCTAAACTTTAATCTCACACCCAGTGCCTAGATTAGTCCCTTCTCCAGCTCAAGTTCAGCCTAAGCCTCAGGGGTCCTTGGTCGGAGGTGGCACCACCTGCTCCCTTCCCCAACTTTGTTCCTGTTTTTAATCTGCTGGGGCTGGGTGCATTCAGAGGTAGGGACAGGCTGAAGGTCTTCGGCTTTTTGGTTCTGTTGATGGGTGAGTTCCAAATACTAGCTTTCTCTTGTAGGATATTTCATTTATTTGTTAAAAATATTTATTTAGAACACACCATTCATGTGCCAGACGCTATTCCAGCCACTGGGGATAGGGTGATAAATGAGATAAACAAAAATACTCGCCCACGTTAAGCTCCTATTCTAGGGAAGAGAGGGAAAAAAAGAAAATACATGTGTACTTAGTACATTAGAAGGTTCCAAGTACTGTTAAAAAAAAAAAATAAAGCAGGCTGGACTCAGTGACTCATGTCTGCAATCCCAGAATTTTGGGAGGTGGAGGTGGGCAGATTGCCTGAGCTCAGGAGTTCGAGATCAGCCTGGGCAACACAAAAAAACCCTGTCTCTACAAAACAAAAACAAAACATTTAGCTGGGTGGACAGATTGCTTGAGCTCAGGAGTTCGAGACCAGCCTGGGCAACACAACAAAACCCTGTCTCTACAAAACAAAAACAAAACATTTAGCTGGGTGTGGTGGCATGTGCCTGTGGTCCCAGCCACTGGGGAGGCTGAAGTGGGAGGACTGCTTGAGCCTGGGATGCAGAGGTTGGAGTAAGCCAAGATCATAACATTGCACTCCAGCCTGGGTGACAGAGTCAGACCCTGTCTCAAAAAAACAAAAAAAAAACAAAAAAAAACAAAAAAAACAGGAAAAAGAAAGCAGAGATGGGGACTAGTGGGGAGGGGGCTGGGGATGAGAGCCTCCCTGAGCTTCCACAGTTCTTCCTGCCCCTCTCCTATCTCACTGGGCACGGGCCACCTGGGGCTTCTGGTTGTTTTGTGCCAACTTAATATGTTGTTCTTGCCAACAGTCGGAGGCCAACTGAGGCTTCTCTGTCCTCCACAAGGAACAGCATTGGCCTAAACCTGCAGGCACCATTGCAAAGGGGAGTCAGCTCAGGTAAACCCGCTGGTGAAGCATGATTCCAGCGTGGGGACACAGAGGCTGATGTATCGTGCTGTAAGTGATTTAATGTTGGGCCTCAGTATTTCACTCCCCCTGTAAGAGTATGACACATCCACGTCCTTACCAGGGCCCGAGGGAGGGTGGATAGACTTATCCATCCCATAGGTATTGCTCGTGGCTGGGTAACTTGCTTATGCCAACAAGATTTTCATAGACACGGCACAGGCAGAAGCCTGGAATGTGTTGGCACTGCCAGGCCTGCCCTCTAATGCTCTTGATTTTTCCCACGAGACGAGCGTGCCCCAGGGAACTTCGGCTCCAGCTGCAGGATGAGAGGCGTGTGGAGCACGCAGGGTTCCAACCCTCAGCCTGGAGTCAAGCCCAGACTAGATCAGCCTAAGCCCAGCCAAGCCACGGGTGCAGGAGTGAAAAGCAAATGCTAACTGTCCATGACATTGACTTTCAAAGGGGCGTGTCATGTTATGTGGCTCATCCCAGCAACAATGAAGATATTTCTCTATCAGTCAGTCGGTAAATAATTATTGACAACGTGCAAGGAAGCTGGAGTGGTTGGAGTAGATTTGGTCCCTATTCTCATGGAGCTTCCTTTCTAGAGGGGAAGACAGATGATAGGTGAATAAATATAAATTATTCTATTAGGTTGATGCAGCAGTAATTCCGGCTTTTGCCAGTAAAGGTAATGGCAATCAAAAGCGGGAGGAGCCAGCGCTGCCGTTCATTAAAACTGATGGAAAAACTGTGATGACTTTTGCACCAGCCTAATAGAATAAATTACGAGTGTGCAAAACGCTGTGATGGGAAAGTTCCAAGTGCCAGGATAGCATCTAGCTTCCTGGAGTCAGGAGATGGGGGTTTTCAACCTAAGCAAGGTTAAGTCCAAGTGGTGGGGGCAGGCGGTGGGTGATATTTCAGTGGAGACTCCAAGGATGAATGGAAATTAGAAAAGTGAACGCATATGGCGAGGGGGGAAGGGTTTCAGGCACAGAGAACAGCATGTGCAAAGGCCTGGGGGGAGGACACCATGTGTTCATGGACTGAGGGGCGGCCAGCAGGCTGGAGCTGAGCGGGTGGAGGAGGATGGGGAGCCGGGGAAAGGCCCTCCACGCAGGGGGCACAGCAGGGGCAAAGGCCCCGAGTCAGGCCTGAACCTGTGTGGTTTGAGGAAGTGACAGAGGCCTGTCTGGGAGGAAAGTAACAGCAGAGGGGAGACCGTAAGGTCAGGGCAGAGGGCAGGGCCGTGCTGGGCACTGTGGGCTGTGGATAGGACCTGGCATTTATGCTCGGGTGAGGGGAACGTGTTAGAAGATTTTAAGGAGGGCAGGAACATCTGGGGATAATGTGTATTCTAGAAATCTCAACCAAGTAAATTCATAGTTTGAATGTTCACAAGACTTCTGCACAAGCAAAGTGAAAGATCATTTCTAGAGCTGTGAGATAAGATCATAGTAAAAAAGAACTACTAAGTTTTTAAAGGTTATTTCAAATGATGGATTTCCATCTTACAAATGAATGCAAGTAGGTTGCAAGGTTGATGGAAAGTAGAAAAGTTTCCTGACTTGCATGAACAGAAAAGAAACATCAATTTGAAAGGAAACCATTTATTTATTTACTTCCTCTACAGTTTTCCTGACTGCTACATTTCATAAGAAGGGATTGTTTATGAGGGTCAAGGAGCTGGAGGCCTGGGGAGGAGCTGGTGTTTCCGTTCAAGTTTGAGGGTCCTGGAGCTGGAGTCCAGGGGAGGAGCCAGTGCTGCCACTGATGTCTTAGGGTCATGGAGCTGAAGATCCCAGAGGAGCCGGTGCTGCTATTTACTAGCTTGAGTTTCGTGGAGCTGGAGACCCAGGGAGAAGATGGCGCTGCTGTTCTAATTTAAGGATCGTGAAAAAGAAGACCCAGAAAGGAGCTGGTGCTGCCGCTGCTCAGATCTGAGGGTGTTGGAGCTGGAGCCTGGGGGTGGAGCCGTTGCTGCCTTTGAAGTGTGAGAGTCATTGAGCTGGAAGTCCAGGAAGCAGCTGGTGCTGCTGTTCTAGTTTGAGGGTCGTGGAGCGCAGACCCAGGCAGCAGCAAGGTTGCTGTAGTTCGAGGGTCAGAAAGCTGGCGACCCAGGGAGGAGAAGTCTTGTTCTAGTTTCAGGGTCGTGGAGCTGCCAAACCAGGTAGGAGCAATTTTGTTGTAATTCGAGGGTCCGGAAGCTGGAGACCCAGGGAGGAGAGGTCTTGTTCTGGTCTGAGGGTCGTGGAGCTGCAGACTCAGGGAGGAGCAATGTTGTTGTAATTCAAGGGTCCGGCAGCTGGCAACCCGGGGAGGAGAAGTCTTGTTGGAGTTTGAGGGTCGTGGAGCTGCAGACCCAGGGAGGAGCAATGTTGTTGTAGTTCGAGGGTCCGGAAGCTGCCGACCCAGGGAGGAGAGGTCTTGTTCTAGTCTGAGGGTCGTGGAGCTGCCGACCCCGGGAGGAGCAATTTTGTTGTAATTTGAGGGTCTGGAAGCTGGCAACCCGAGGAGGAGAAGTCTTGTTCGAGTTTGAGGGTTGTGGAGCAGCCGACCGAGGGAGGAGAAGTTTTGTTGTAGTTCGAGGGTCTGGAAGCTGGCGACCCAGGGAGGAGAGGTCTTGATCTGGTTTGAGGGTCGTGGAGCTACAGACCCAGGGAGGAGCAATGTTGTTGTAGTTCGAGGGTCCGGTAGCTGGCAACCCGGGGAGGAGAGGCCTTGTTCTGGTCTGAGGGTCGTGGAGCTGCTGACCCAGGGAGGAGCAATTTTGTTGTAGTTCAAGGGTCAGGAAGCTGGCGACCCAGGGAGGAGAGGTCTTGTTTTAGATTGATTTTTGTGGAGCTGAAGACCCAGGCAGGAGCAACGTTGTTGCAATTCGAGGATCTGGAAGCTGGAGACTTAGGGAGGAGACGTCTTGTTCTAGTTTCAGGGTCGTGGAGCTGCAGACTGAGGCAGGAGAATTGTTGTTATAGTTTGAGGGTCAGAAAGGTGGCGACCCAGGAAGGAGAGGTCTTGTTGTGGTCTGAGGGTTGTGGAGCTGCTGACCCAGGGAAGAGCAATTTTGTTGTAGTTCGAGGGTCAGGAAGCTGGTGACCCAGGGAGGAGAGGTCTTCTTCTGGTCTGAGGGTCGTGGAGCTGCAGACCCAGGGAGGGGCAATGTTGTTATAATTCGAGGGTCCGGAAGCTGGCAACCCAGGGAGGAGAAGTCTTGTTGGAGTTTGAGGGTCATGGAGCTGCCGACCCAGGGAGGAGCAATTTTGTTGTAATTCAAGGGTCCGGACGCTGGCGACCCAGGGAGGAGATGTCTTGATCTGGTCTGAGGGTCGTGGAGCTACAGACCCAGGGAGGAGCAATGTTGTTGTAGTTCGAGGGTCCGGTAGCTGGCAACTCGGGGAAGACAAGTCTTGTTCGAGTTCGAGGGTCGTGGAGCTGCAGACCCAGGGAGGAGCAATTTTGTTGTAGTTCGAGGGTCAGGAAGCTGGCGACCCAGGGAGGAGAGGTCTTGTTCTGGTCTGAGGGTCATGGAGCTGCTGACCCAGGGAGGAGCAATTTTGTTGTAATTCGAGGGTCAGGAAGCTGGCGACCCAGGGAGGAGAGGTCTTGTTCTAGTTTGATGTTCGTGGAGCTGCAGACCCAGGCAGGAGGAACGTTGCTGTAGTTCGAGGGTCAGAAAGCTGGCAATGCAGGGAGAGGTCTTGTTCGAGTTTGAGGGTCGTGGAGCTGCTGACCCAGGGAGGAGCAATTTTGTTGTAGTTCGAGGGTCAGGAAGCTGGCGACCCAGGGAGGAGAGGTCTTGTTCTAGATTGATTTTTGTGGAGCTGAAGACCCAGGCAGGAGCAATGTTGTTGCAATTCGAGGATCAGGAAGCTGGAGACTTAGGGAGGAGAAGTCTTGTTCTAGTTTCAGGGTCATGGAGCTGCAGACTGAGGCAGGAGCATTGTTGTTATAGTTCGAGGGTCAGAAAGCTGGCGACCCAGGGAGGAGAGGTCTTGATCTGGTCTGAGGGTCGTGGAGCTACAGACCCAGGGAGGAGCAATGTTGTTGTAGTTCGAGGGTCCGGTAGCTGGCAACTCGGGGAAGACAAGTCTTGTTCGAGTTCGAGGGTCGTGGAGCTGCAGACCCAGGGAGGAGCAATGTTGTTGTAGTTCGAGGGTCAGGAAGCTGGTGACCCAGGGAGGAGAGGTCTTGATCTGGTCTGAGGGTCGTGGAGCTACAGACCCAGGGAGGAGTAATGTTGTTGTAGTTCGAGGGTCCGGTAGCTGGCAACTCGGGGAAGACAAGTCTTGTTAGAGTTCGAGGATCGTGGAGCTGCAGACCCAGGGAGGAGCAATGTTGTTGTAGTTCGAGGGTCCAGTAGCTGGCAATCCAGGGAGGAGAGGTCTTGTTCTGCTCTGAGGGTCGTGGAGCTGCTGACCCAGGGAGGAGCAATTTTGTTGTAATTCGAGGGTCAGGAAGCTGGCGACCCAGGGAGGAGAGGTCTTGTTCTAGTCTGAGGGTCGTGGAGCTGCCGTCACAAGAAGGAGCAATTTTGTTGTAATTTGAGGGTCCGGAAGCTGGCAACCTGAGGAGGAGAAGTCTTGTTTGAGTTTGAGGGTTGTGGAGCAGCCGAGCCAGGGAGGAGCAATTTTGTTGTAGTTTGAGGGTCTGGAAGCTGGCGACCCAGGGAGGAGAAGTCTTGATCTGGTTTGAGGGTCGTGGAGCTACAGATCCAGGGAGGAGCAATTTTGTTGTAGTTCGAGGGTCCGGTAGCTGGCAACCGAAGGAGGAGAGGTCTTGTTCTGGTCTGAGGGTCGTGGAGCTGCTGACCCAGGGAGGAGCAATTTTGTTGTAATTCAAGGGTCCGGAAGCTGGCGACCCAGGGAGGAGAGGTCTTGATCTGGTCTGAGGGTCTTAGAGCTACAGACCCAGGGAGGAGCAATGTTGTTGTAGTTTGAGAGTCCGGTAGCTGGCAACTCGGGGAAGACAAGTCTTGTTCGAGTTGGAGAGTCGTGGAGCTGCAGACCCAGGGAGGAGCAATGTTGTTGTAGTTCGAGGGTCCGGAAGCTGCCGACCCAGGGAGGAGAGGTCTTGTTCTAGTCTGAGGGTCGTGGAGCTGCCGACCCCGGGAGGAGCAATTTTGTTGTAATTTGAGGGTCTGGAAGCTGGCAACCCGAGGAGGAGAAGTCTTGTTCGAGTTTGAGGGTTGTGGAGCAGCCGACCGAGGGAGGAGAAATTTTGTTGTAGTTCGAGGGTCTGGAAGCTGGCGATCCAGGGAGGAGAGGTCTTGATCTGGTTTGAGGGTCGTGGAGCTACAGACCCAGGGAGGAGCAATGTTGTTGTAGTTCGAGGGTCCGGTAGCTGGCAACCCGGGGAGGAGAGGTCTTGTTCTGGTCTGAGGGTCGTGGAGCTGCTGACCCAGGGAGGAGCAATTTTGTTGTAGTTCGAGGGTCAGGAAGCTGGCGACCCAGGGAGGAGAGGTCTTGTTCTAGATTGATTTTTGTGGAGCTGAAGACCCAGGCAGGAGCAACGTTGTTGGAATTCGAGGATCCGGAAGCTGGAGACTTAGGGAGGGGACGTCTTGTTCTAGTTTCAGGGTCATGGAGCTGCAGACTGAGGCAGGAGCATTGTTGTTATAGTTCGAGGGTCAGAAAGGTGGCGACCCAGGGAGGAGAGGTCTTGATCTGGTCTGAGGGTCGTGGAGCTACAGACCCAGGGAGGAGCAATGTTGTTGTAGTTCGAGGGTCCGGTAGCTGGCAACTCGGGGAAGACAAGTCTTGTTCGAGTTCGAGGGTCGTGGAGCTGCAGACCCAGGGAGGAGCAATGTTGTTGTAGTTCGAGGGTCAGGAAGCTGGCGACCCAGGGAGGAGAGGTCTTGATCTGGTCTGAGGGTCGTGGAGCTACAGACCCAGGGAGGAGCAATGTTGTTGTAATTTGAGGGTCTGGAAGCTGGCAACCCGAGGAGGAAAAGTCTTGTTCGAGTTTGAGGGTTGTGGAGCAGCCGACCCAGGGAGGAGCAATTTTGTTGTAGTTCGAGGGTCTGGAAGCTGGCGACCCAGGGAAGAGAGGTCTTGATATGGTTTGAGGGTCGTGGAGCTACAGACCTAGGGAGGAGCAATGTTGTTGTAGTTCGAGGGTCCGGTAGCTGGCAACCCGGGGAGGAGAGGTCTTGTTCTGGTCTGAGGGCCGTGGAGCTGCTGACCCAGGGAGGAGCAATTTTGTTGTACTTCCAGGGTCAGGAAGCTGGCGACCCAGGGAGGAGAGGTCGTGTTCTAGATTGATTTTTGTGGAGCTGAAGACCCAGGCAGGAGCAACGTTGTTGGAATTCGAGGATCCGGAAGCTGGAGACTTAGGGAGGAGACGTCTTGTTCTAGTTTCAGGGTCGTGGAGCTGCAGACTGAGGCAGGAGCATTGTTGTTATAGTTCGAGGGTCAGAAAGCTGGCAACCCAGTGAGGAGAGGTCTTGTTGTGTTCTGAGGGTTGTGGAGCTGCTGACCCAGGGAGGAGCAATTTTGTTGTAGTTCGAGGATCAGGAAGCTGGTGACCCAGGGAGGAGAGGTCTTCTTCTGGTCTGAGGGTCGTGGAGCTGCAGACCCAGGGAGGGGCAATGTTGTTGTAATTCGAGGGTCCGGGAGCTGGCAACCCGGGGAGGAGAATTCTTGTTGGCCTTTGAGGGTCGTGGAGCTGCCGACCCAGGGAGGAGCAATTTTGTTGTAATTCAAGGGTCCGGAAGCTGGCGACCCGGGGAGGAGTGGTCTTGATCTGGTCTGAGGGTCGTAGAGCTACAGACCCAGGGAAGAGCAATGTTGTTGAGTTCGAGGGTCCGGTAGCTGGCAACTCGGAGAAGACAAGTCTTGTTCGAGTTCGAGGGTCGTGGAGCTGCAGACCCAGGGAGGAGCAATGTTGTTGTAGTTCGAGGGTCAGAAAGCTGGCGACCCAGGGAGGAGAGGTCCTGTTTTAGCTTGAGGGTTGTGGAGCTGCCGACCCAGGCAGGAGGAACGTTGCTGTAGTTCGAGGGTCAGAAAGCTGGCGATGCAGGGAGAGGTCTTGTTCGAGTTTGAGGGTCGTGGAGCTGCCGACCCAGGGAGGAGCAATTTTGTTGTAGTTCGAGGGTCAGGAAGCTGGCCACCCAGGGAGGAGAGGTCTTGATCTGGTTTGAGGGTCGTGGAGGTACAGACCCAGGGAGGAGCAATGTTGTTGTAGTTCGAGGGTCTGGTAGCTGGCAACCCGGGGAGGAGAGGTCTTGTTCTGGTCTGACGGTCGTGGAGCTGCTGACCCAGAGAGGAGCAATTTTGTTGTAATTTGAGGGTCAGGAAGCTGGCGACCCAGGGAAGAGAGGTCTTGTTTTAGCTTGAGGGTTGTGGAGCTGCCGACCCAGGGAGGAGCAATTTTGTTGTAGTTCAAGGGTCAGGAAGCTGGCGACCCAGGGAGGAGAGGTCTTGTTCTAGATTGATTTTTGTGGAGCTGAAGACCCAGGGAGGAGCAACGTTGTTGGAATTCGAGGATCCGGAAGCTGGAGACTTAGGGAGGAGACGTCTTGTTGTAGTTTCAGGGTCGTGGAGCTGCAGACTGAGGCAAGAGCATTGTTGTTATAGTTCGAGGGTCAGAAAGCTGGCGACCCAGGAAGGAGAGGTCTTGTTGTGGTCTGAGGGTTGTGGAGCTGCTGACACAGGGAGGAGCAATTTTGTTGTACTTTGAGGGTCAGGAAGCTGGCGACCCAGGGAGGAGAGGTCTTGTTCTAGTTTGAGGGTTGTGGAGCTGCAGACCGAAGTAGGAACAATATTATTGTAGTTTGAGGGTCCTGGAGCTGCAGACCCAGGGAGGAGCCATGTTGTTTTGAATGTTGTGGATCTGGAGATCCACGGAGGAGCTGGTGCTGCCTTTGAAGTCTGAGAGTCACTGAGCTGGAGATCCAGAGAAGAACCGGTGTTGCTGTTCTAGTCTGAACAGATCTAGAGTTCTGGGGAGTTGCCGGTTCTGCCTCTCAAGTCTGAGAGTTGTTGAGCTGGAGATTCAGGGAGGAGCCTGTGTTGCTGTTGTAGTTTGACGGTCATGGAGCTGCAGACTCAGGGAGGAGGGGTGCGGTTCTAGTCTGAGGGTTGTGGAGCTTGAGACACAGGGAGGAGCTGGTGCTGCTGTTGTTTAAGGCTGAGGGTTGTGGAGCTGGAGACCCAGGTAAGAGCTGGTGCTGCTGTTGTTTAAGGCTGAGGGTTGTGTAGCTGGAGAGCGGGGAGGAGGTAGTCTTAGTGTCTAATGTGAGGGTGGTGGAGCTGTGGACCTGGGGTGGGGCCGGTGCTACTCTGTAGTTTGAGGGTCATGGAACTGGAGACCTAGGGAGGAGCTGGTGCTACCACCATTTAAGTCAGAGGGTCATGGATCTGGAGCTTTGGGGAACAGCCCATGCTGCTGTTTAACTGTGGGGAGGATCTGCTGTGTCCATTGAAGTTTGAGGGTTTGGGAGCTGGAGACCCAGGGAGGAGCTGATGATGCCATTCTATTTTGAGGGTTGTGGATCTGGGGACCTGGGGAGAGGCTGGTACTGCTGTTGTAGTTTGAGGTTCGTGGAACTGGAGACAGGGGGAGGAGCCGGTGCTGCTGTTCATGTCTGAGGGTTGTAGAGCTGGAGACCCAGGGAGAAGCCCCTACTACGGCTTTTTAAGTCTGAGGGTCGTGGAGCCTGAGACCTGGGGAGGGGCCAGTGCTGCTGTTCAAATGACTCCTTCCCGGGTCTCCAGCTCCATGACCTTCAAACTAGGACAGCAGCAGCAGCTCCTCCCGGGGTCTTCCAGCTCCATGACCCTCACACTAGAACAGCAGCAGCAGCTCCTCCCGGGGTCTTCCAGCTCCATGACCCTCACACTAGAACAGCAGCACCGGCTCCACCCTGGGTCTCCAGATCCACGACCCTCAAACTAGAACAGCAGCACTGACTCCTCCCTGCGTCTCCAACTCTACAACCCTCAGACTTGAGGAGCTGGAGAGGCAGGGAGGAGCCAGGGCTGCTTTTCTACTTTGAGGGTTGTGGAGCTGGAGACCCAAGATGCAGCAGCTGCTGCTATTCTAGTTTGAGGGCCTTGGAGCCAGAAACTTTGTGAGGAGCCGGTGCTGCCTTTCAAATCTGTGAGTCATTGAGCTGGAGACCCAGGGAGGAACCGGTGTTGCTGTTCTAGCCTGACGGTCGTGTAGCTGGAGACCTAGGGAGGAGCTGATGCTACCACTGTGTAAGTTGAGGGTTGTGGAGCTGGTGGCTCGGGGAAGAGCCAGTTCTATTGTTGAATTTTGAGGGAGCTGGAGACCCAGGGAGTAGCCGGTGCTGCTTTCTAGTTTGAGGGTTGTGGAGCTGGAGGCTTGGTGGGGAGCCGGTGCCACCTCCCAAGTCTGAGAGTCATTGATCTGGAGATCCACAGGGGAGCTGGTGCTGCTGTTGTAGTTTGAGGATTGTGGAGCTGGAGACCTGGGGCGGAGCTGGTGCTGCAGTTGGAGTTTGAGGGTCAGGGAGCTGGAGATCTGGGGAGCGGCCAGTACAGCTGTTTAAGCCTGAGGGTCGTGGAGCTAAACATGGAGCCAAAGTTGGGGAAGTAGAGAGAGAGAGTTACAGGATGACCCTGGAAATTGTAGACGTAGCTGTACCCCAAGCAAGCTAAGCTTGGGAACTCCTCAATGCTAGTGATGAGTGCATTCTTTTTCCTCTTACACAGTTTGGATTTGTTTTCTGTGTCTCATGAGACAGAAAGATCTTGATTAATACCCTTAGGAATTGAAAAGCTTAAAAAACTAAAGGATGTTGGTAATAAAAATAATAAGAATTAAACCATGATTATCCTGGCTGACAGAGACAAAATCACACACACAATATATATATCTTTCAATCAGTTAGCAAAATTTAAAAAAATGGAAAAATAGACGCAAGCAAAGCTATAAAAAGTTGTTTCATGGAGAAGCAATGGAGGACAGCGATTAATCTGAGAGTTGCTATTAATGGAGAAACTGAGAACTTACCATTTTTCCCGTGAGGTTTTGGTGTAGAATGATATTGTGTGAGTTCTGGCAGCTGAGTCACTTCACACAGCCCGGTGATGCAGTAGGTGTCACAGAAGGACCCTCTCCCAGTTGGTTCTGCCTCACTGCTCCGGTGAGTGTGGCCTCTGATCCCCAACAGCTGACTGTGTCTTGAGACCACGCCCATGAGCACAAAGGTTTCCACGGTGAAGGTTCCTGGATGGAACACTGTGGATGTCCCTAATGTTCCTTCCTGATGTTCATCTGCCATCTTGTTATTTAATGCAATGTCTTCTAAATATTGAACAGAAAAAAGTATTTGTACAATATGGGCAAGGTATAAAGAATATCCACACACTGGACACACAGACAGAGAGGGGCACCCACAGCAAACTCCCTTCGCCTGGGAGCAGGTGTGGTCCTTGAGTCCTATGTTGCCTGTTTCTTCCTCTGCCTTGGCCTACAGGCCCGATGTGATCTGACCTCTGCCTGCCTCTCCGACTCCATCCCCCCTCCCGCTCCTGTTCTTTCTAACAATTATGTTACAGCCTCAGTGAATGTGACAAGGACCCTGAATCACGGTGGCTTTACTAAGACAGAGGTTCATTCCTTTCACATGAAAGTCCAAGCCAGTCGGGTCATTCTTCCCTGTGCATTTTTCAGGGTCTTAGGCTACTTCCATCTTGCTGCTCTGACTTCCTTAGGGTATAGCTTCCCCCACAGTGTCCATCCTATCTACTGCCAGCCAGCAGGGAGGGGAGAAGAGAACAAGAGGACACAAATATTCCTTCCTGTAATGGCAGTTGCTGTGCACTGGCCTCATGTGCATTGGTCACTGCCTGGTCACGTGGCCACTGCTTGCTGCTAGGGGTGCTGGGAAGTTTTCATCCTGGATGCCAGTGCCCACCTGGGTGACTCCTGAGGTTGAGGGGAGAGAGGATATGAAAGAGAGTCACTGGCTCTTCCCACCATCATGCATGTCGTTCCAGTCTAGGGCGACCCACTGCCTCAGCTTGCTCAGGACTGAGGAGGGTCATGGGGCACAGACCTCTCAGTTTTATAACAGGGCAGTTTCAGGCAAATCATCCCAGCTTGGCTGAGACTCAGAATTTTCCTGGGATATGGGATTTCTAGTGTTAAAACTGGGAAAGTTCTGGGCAAACCTGGACAAGTTGGTGCCTGCCATGGGGCCTTTGCATCTACTGTTACCCCTGTCTGGGATTCCCTTTCTGCTGCTCTGTGTGGTGCTCACTCCTTTTCTGTTGAGGAAAGGCTGCTCTCTGGGTGTCCCCGGGTGCCTGTTCTGCTCTACTCAGCACTACATGCTCTGTGAATATCCCTCCATGCTCTTCCTAGAATGAGATCTGTTCTTTCCACCCTTCCCTGCCCACTTCAGTTTCAAAGTCTCTGAGGATTATTCATTTTTATTCTCTTCAGCGCTGAAAGATACATCTCTTTCCCTAAGGCTGTGGCTGGGTTCACGCATAGTTAGATAAATCTGATATTAATAATAACCCGAATGAAAAACATGTATTGAATCCCAAGATTATTATGTAGGAAGCAAGGATTCTGAAGAGATGTGTAAGCCTAATAAAGGCCAAAGGGTATGGATTAAAAGGAAATGTGGGGTGGAGAAACATTTCATGAAATAGAACCCCATCTCTTGGGTGAGTTCGTTGGTACAACATTTCTAGAGGGCAATTTTGCAACTGGCCAATGAAAGTGCATAACTTTTGGTCCCAAATTTCATTTATAGGCATTGATCCCTAGGAAATAGTCAGAAAAATATGCAAAGATGAATCTCAAGGATTTGTATAAGAAGAAAGAAGTAGGAAGCATAAATGCCCACTGGTGGTCCCACACCCTGGCACCAGTGCTCCCCTCTCCTAGTGGGTGGGCACAGGCTACATTTTCCCAGGCCTCCTTGTAGTGAATTGTGGCCATGTGACCAGGTTCTGGCCAATGGGAGGCAATAAAAGTGTTGGGTGGTATTTTTGGAGACCCCCTTCTGTAACTTCTGTCTTGATATGGTTTGGATGTTGGTCCCCTTCAAATCTCATGTTGAAATGTGATCCCTGATGTTGGAGGTGGGGCCTGGTGGGAGGTGTTTTGGTGATGTGGGCAGATCCCTCTCACAATGGCTTGGTGCCGTCCCTATGGCAATGACTGAATTCTTGCTCTGAGTTTATGGGAGATCTGGTTGTTTAAAGGGGTTGGCACATCCTCCTCCCTCTCTTGCTCTTTCTCTCGCCATGTGATGTACCTGCTTCCCTTTCACCTTCTGCCATGATTGGAAGCTTCCTGAGGCCTCCCCAGGAGCAGATGCTGGTGCCATGCTTGTACAGCCTGCAGAACTATGAGCCAATTAAACCTCTCTTCTATGAATAACCAGCCTCAGGTATTCCTTTATAGCAACGCACATGGACTGACACATATCTTTAATGTCATTTCTTAGTTGTTCCATCTTTTGACCTGCTTCCTGGAATAAGCGTATGATGGTTGGAGCTATTCTTGTCACCTTGAACCTTGAGGATTAGGCTTCTACCCTGTGGATAGCAGAATGTCCTCTGGAAGGAAATGAATGTCCCTAACGCCACTCTAGACTGACAACCTCCAGTTTTGTTTTTACTTTTTTATTTTTTGAGACAGACTCTTGCTCTGTTGCCCAGGCTGGAATGCAATGGCATGATCTCAGCTCACTGCAACTTCCGCTTCCTGGGTTCAAATGATTCTCATGCCTCAGCCTCCCGAATAGCTGGGATTACGGGTGCGTGCCACCATATTCAGCTAACTTTTTTTATTTTTAGTAGAGACAGGGTTTCACCATGTTGAGCAGGCTAGTCTCGAACTCATGACCTCAAGTGAAACACTCACCTCAGCCTCCCAAAGTGCTGGGATTACAGGCGTGAGCCTCTGTGCCCGGCCCAGTCTTGGTTTTCATGAGATAAACTTCTGTCTTGGCTGAAGTTAAATCACTGATAGGTGATATGACCATAACTGGATAAAAAGTAGGAAATTAATGTAATACTTATATCTACATATGCCCATACCAAAAATGATAGTGATCTGTTGTTATCTATGTGTAAATATGGACACAAAATATTGTTTAGTGTAAACAAAGCTCTTCTTTTTTTTTTTTTTTTTTTGAGACAGAGTCTCACTCTGTTGTGCAGGCTGGAGTGCAATGGTGAGATCTCGGCTCACTGCAACTTCCGCCTCCTGGGTTGAAACAATTCTCCTGCCTCAGCCTTCCGAGTAGCTGAGATTACAGGCACATGCACCACATCCAGCTTTTTTTTTGTATTTTTAGTAGAGCTAGGGTTTCACCATGTTGTCCAAGCTGGTCTCAAACTCCTGACCTTCAGTGATCCGCCTGTGTTTACAGGCATGAACCACTGCACCTGGCCCATAAAGCTTTATTCTATTTTAATGAAGCAAAAATGCATAAGTGTGTAAGTGTGATCATATGTGTGTGTATGTCTAACAGGAGCACTACATAGCAAAATGCGAATGCTGCTTATCTTTGGTGTTGGTATCACGTGTGATTTAAAATCTTGTTTTCTTCTAGTTTTAAAAACTTTCAAAATGAGTCGTGACTTTGATTATTAGAAAAGAAATCTATAATAATTGAGAGGAAAGAAAACCCCACCTGTTGGTGAAACTGGCTGGAGCTGGGAGAAATGAGAGGTTCCTTTGAAGGTGTCACCTCCCTACCAGAAAAGTGGCCTTGCAGGACTGTCCCACAAGCCAGATGTGTCTCTTTCCCCCGGTCCCTGTGCCTGGTGTGAGGTCGTACAGACAGTGAGCATCCTTCACAGAGTCTGACCTGCCAAGGTAGGGGGGAAGTGGGGGTTTAGTGACATTCAAAACCCGGGGGAGCCGAATAGGTGTGACTGTATGTTTGCAGGGTGACCTCTCCCCTCAAAGAGCAAGAAATAACTCTAGTGCAATTTCCAAACATTTACAAGAGAGGATTTTTAAACTTTTCACTTCTTTATTCCAACTAGCACATTTGGAAGGATAAAATACAGAAAGAAGACCTGCTATTTACAATCAACTTTCACTAAGCCAGGGTTATATTCAAAAACAGCAGATAAAGCTCATGGCTTTGATGAAAGGGGCAGTCTTTTCATTGGAAACAATTAATACTGCTCCCCGTTCTGGGGAGAATTTAAAGAAAATAATTTGGAAGGGGATATGGCTTGACACAATCAAATGATTTCAGATCACAAATGTGATCATTTGATCTTGCTTTAAAACCAAACATTTCAGAACAATCTAGCATCACATTCTCTTCTGAGTCTGTGAAACTCTGAATTCTGGGTGAGTCTGAATTCCCAAGGCAGGACTGAGGATAGAAAAGATTTGATGGCAGAAACCTGGTACTGTGGTTATCACGTGGGTTAAAGATGTAGGCTTGGTTAACCCACTGAACCTGCTTATGTATGAGGCTCACCTGAGAAGGTGATATGGACAAGCCCATCTTATGGGTCTGAGGGCTCTTCACCAGGAGTGGAGCAAGGAGGATGGCCCCAGCGTCCCCGTCTCTGAACACGTTTAGCGGGAGGGCTGTAGAGCCTGGACAGATCACCACTGGCTCCATGGGGAACTTTCAGCAGCACTCATTGCCTGTGTCTGTTCTGTGCCAGGCACTGTGCTCAGGGCAGGGATTTGGGATTCACCAGGGCACAAGGCGACGTGCGTCTGTCCTCACGGAGCCTAAGTGCTGGTGGAGACGGACAGTGCAGATGCCAACCGCAAATGACGAGGCACTTGCAGGTAGGGGTCAGCGCCAAGAAGGAAATGAAGGGTGCGTGTCGCTGACTGAGACTCTGGTGGGGGCTACTTAAATAGGGCCATGGGGGAGGGCCTCTCTGAGGAGGTGACATTTGAGCTGAGGCCTCACCAATCAGAAGGCAAAAGCTGTAAAGGGTCTGGGATTAACTTAACCTGGGGACTTTTAAAATAATGTAAGGTGTTACAGCTCTTTCAGAATTTGTCTAGCACGTTTTCCGGTTGTCACTCCCAGGTGGGCTCAGGAAGAGGCATCTGTGCCCAGCTCGTGGCCTGTTCTTTGCACTTGTGGGGAAGGGGTCCCCTTTTCCCACAGGCGTCCCCCCGGGGCCTGCTCCCAGGTGGGGTCTGGTTTTCACCAGAAAGCCCTCCATGCAAAAACAAAAAACAAAAAAAAACCCACCACACAATTGAATTTGAATTAGTTGCCAGCATTTACATTTTAATTCTAAAAATCTGTATTTTCGACTTTGTTGGAAAGTCAGACTATCTGGCCAGGCCGGACTGGGATCTGGTGGAGTTCGGTATTTTGGTTTCTGGTTAGGGAGGGTATTTGGGGTTTGCCCCTCCAGCATCTGTTCCAGTGTGAAGTGGGGGTGGAGGCCCAGGCTCAGTGGGGGGATCTGCAGTGGCCAAGGGTCTTGGCTGTCTCCAGATGGCCGGATGGACCCTGCCACCTCCTGCTTGGGGTGGGCTGGGGCTCTTTGCTGCCCCTCCTCCCAGCCCACATCCTCTTGAACTCCACTGAGACTACCCCCATGTGCGGCTGGGAAGGGAAACCTGCCTTTGTAAGTGGAATCAGGTGAAATCGGGCTGTGACTGTGTCAGTCAGAAACTAAAAGGCCCTGTCACACCCGCGGCCAGGAAGACTGTCACCACGGTGGCATGCAAATGACAGAGATGTGTGGGACAGCGTCTGCCAAGAGACGAGCCAGGTGAGGGCAGGTCGTCGTGAAAGAGGGAGGTGGGGTCCTCCCCACAGCAGCAGCGCCATCCCGCAGAGAAACAGCCTCTGGGGAGGGACGCGTTCCAAGGAGGCCCTGTGCAGTGCAGAGTGGGTGGCTCGAGGCCTGAATGCCGGGCACTCGGAGCAGTCAGTGTCCCCGTGGGAGCAGGGGTGCTCTCAGCCAGGTGATTGGCGACCTTGGATGGTCAGCCCCTGTGTGTGTGTGAGGGGGTGGCCCTTTCCTCTCTCTTCTGAAGGCAGCAGTAAAAGAGGGAGGCCAAAGAGCTCAGTGTCAGATGAGCCTGGGTGCAGGTCCCACTGCCTGCCAGGCCAGTGCCTCTGAGCCTCAGTTTCCTCATCTGTATAGTGGGGTTAATCCCAACCATGTATACTGTCTGCCTGCCATGTGCCAAGCCCTTCTAACACACCTTTGATTGCTTGAGGGCAGGGACTTTATTATCCACCTTTAGAGTTGAGAAAGAAGAGGCATAGAAAGGTTAAACCACTTACCGGGGGTCACACAGCTGCTATGGCAGAGTAAAGACTCCATACTCAAATGGAGCACTAAGCCCCGCCCTGGGCGCCAACAGGTGCTCCAGGAATTTCAGGTGCCATTTATCACCCTCATCACCTACTGGGAGTGCTCGTCTCATCATGCAAACCCCGTGAGCGTGAAGTGAGGGGACACGTGCAGGATCGAGTGTACTGGCGGGTAATGAAAGTAAAGTAATAACCACAGGATGATATTCACAACCCATATTAGTGCTACCAACAGCCGCATCTGCCTGCTTCTCTGGGCCCAGGATTGCCTGCAAACTCCCAGGAGCTGGTCCTAGGTGGGTCAGAAGAAGGGTCTGACGTTATGGGAAGGAGCAGCTTGACCAGCTCATGGCCTGTACTGTGCATTGGGAGTCCTTGCCCCCAACAGCTGTCCTCCAGGGCCTGCTCCCAGGTGGGCTCAAGAGGCCACAGAGCTAAGCAGCTTTAGGCCAGGGTTCTGCCGGTTACTGTGTGCCTGTGGGAGTGACACCCCCACCCCCAACCTTCCTGCCCTGCCAGCTGCTGGACACACAGCAGCCACAGGGCACTAACCCTGAGACCAGGACCTCTGCGGGTCCCATGGCACACAGCCCCCTCCTCCCTGCCCGACTGAGAAGGAGGAGGCGCGCCTCAGGGTGAATCCTGCCCCCCCTCCCCCGCTCACTGCAGGATAAACGGCCTCTAGATCGAACACCTCACAACAGGATGTGTCTTAGCGTGGAGTTTATCAAATCACAGGCTGTGATGCATTAGTGGGTCTTGAAATCAATTTAGAGTGTCAAGCCTGGCATTGAAAATCTGCAATAGACCAGAATAGACTAGGTCAGGAGGCATCAGAGCGCGTTGTGTGCAGCGAGGGTGAGTGTCGTTTGGGTAAACGTGCTGCGTATCTGTATAAATGGATGTGCGTGTGTGTGCTGGGTGGCAGTTTGCAATGTGTTTCTTAGGTGGGTTGCACTAAAAATGTTAGAGAATCTCTGTCTCACCGCCTTACGGTAACACAAAGGGGAATCACCTAGTAGTGATCATTTTCCTCAGAACCTTACATTTCCCTGATTTGAGACCGTTTATAAGACTGAGAAACAGGTCTAAGCTGGTGCCAAGAGTTTTGGTTACGTCAGGGATAAGGCTGTGGCTCTCTCATCCCACAGTCCATGCTGAGGGCTGGAGGAAAATTGAACTGCAGGATGAAGTGATGAACATGCAAGAAATGAGACCGGGAATGGGAGAGGCTTGCAAGGCAAACAGAGATGGGGAGAGGAAGGGACGTGGGTAGGGGTGGGTGACTGTGAGGGAGAGAAAGGGGGTGAGGGGTTATTTATGAAGCTCTAGGAGCTGCCTTCCTAGAGTCCGTGCCACCTGGACTCAAACACTCATTGTCCATTCAATGACCCCTTGGAGCTTAAGATCTGTTAGGATCTGAAATGTGTCCAGCAGATCTTCGGAGCCATTGAATTTTCATCCCATGTGGGATCTGGACACATATGCATGCAAACTAACATCCTTACACATATACACACACAGATACACATGCCCACACACACTCATGCATCCACGTGCTCACACACAGATACACTCATACATATACATTCATGCACATGCATGCATACAATGCCCACACATATATGCACACTGATACACACTCACGGACACACTCATATGCACACACTAACACACATAGACACACTTATATGTACACTCACACACATGCTCACTCCTACATGCACTCTCCCACACCCACACATGCCCACGCACTCACAGACACAGTGAGTCAGGTGTATTTAATACGCAGTTTGTGCCTGTGCCTCCCCCAGATCCCCGTGTGACCTGCTCATCAGAGGAGGCCCGGAGTCCTTGGGGGAGCCCTGGTGTCCCTCCACCTGATCTCCATGACAACCCATCCCGACACCGGTTTGTGAGTGTGAAAGCTTCAGGGCCCACAGGACCTCCCACGTTAATTCATGCAGATCAGCTGTTCACTACTCAATGCTCCCAAGTTATGTGAGGCAGCGAGGCACAAAATTGGCATCTGCTGTGGTGTGTGTATGTGTGTGTGTATATGTGGTGAGCTTGGTGCACAGGTAGGATGAGGTTTGGGGCAAAAGGGCATGAACGATACAGCCAATAGTAATTGGGTTACAGTTGTTGATTGCTTTCAAAGGACTTAACATAGAATATGAATCCCAAAGATATATTACATCTGGTGAATTCTAGAGCATCTCACAGATAGAATGGGGGTAAAAGGAGAAACAACACACTTGCAAGTTTGATGAAATTTCCCACACGGTCCTGAAATCGCTGGTGGAATGGGGGATTGCAGTCCGGGTATGAGGCATTCGAGAGAATCTGAATGTGTTCCCCAAAGTGCTCCCCAGGGACTAGCACTGATCAGGCCGTGGAAAGCCCAAGGTCCCACATGACAGGTTCTGGGCTCTGCCTTCCTTGAACACAGGGGTGGAGGGGCTGGGGAGAGAGGCAGAGGCTGAGAATGGCTGAAGACAAATGGTCGGATTCGGTTCTTTTATCTGTAGCAGGGACTCAAACCCAGGGTGTCCTGGCTGCTGGAAGGTTGAGCAATGCTGAGCCGTATTTCCACACATGGCTTCACTGGCTGAAGCAGGGCTGTCCTGTGGCCGAGAACCCCTCTTCCAGCCCTGCACGGGTCCCCTGACCCCCAGGCCTGCAGGCATTCACATACCCCCCGGCAAAGCCCCCAACCCTCCTTGGGCAAGGACAGGCACAGCTTCAGGACATCGTCCTCCTGCCCTATGTGGGCAGAGTTGAGCCCCCAGAGCAGAGAGGGAGGCTCCCCAATACCCATCTCCCCGATAATGGCCAATGCGCCTCAAAGGGTCACTTCCAAAGAATGCCAGGTGGCAGGCACCAGGTTTTGGCATCTGATACGCTCCCATCTGCTCCCTGGGTCCAAAGCATTCATCCCTTGTAATCTCTGACAGGGAACAACTGGCTGCTGTCCTTTAATTAGCAGGGGACACACTAAGCTAAGGTCTCCTGCAGGCTCCATAAACATCCGTGAAATCAGCCTGGTGACTCCAAGCTCGGTGCAGACTGTGGGGGCCCACAGAGGCCAAGGGGAGCCCCCGCCCCCGGTCTGGCTCTGAGAACAGCCTCCAGGAGAAACTGCCAAGCCACCGGGACTCATGGCAGCTGCTTAAACTGGCAAGTTCTTTCTTGCCAATTGAGATCCAGGCTGCGATCTGGGCTGGCTCTGCACATTCCAGCCACCTGTTTTACCTGCTGGTTGGAGCTGCCTTGGTACCTCTGAGGGCTGCTTGTGTGTGGGTGGGGGCTGCTTTTGAACACATGGCTGCCCCGTGGGCCGCGCCTTCTCCACTTCTTCTGGCCTTATTAAATGATGGTTATTGCAGGGAGGATGCAGGGCCAAGCATCCTCTTATGTAGCGCCGTGAGATGTGGGGTGTCCAGTGTCCCAGGAGAAATTCAAGCCTCATTTCCCTCTGAGACACTGGGATGGGGCCATGTGCAGCGTCTTAGTGCCTGGATCCCAAGTGTGTCGTCTGAGTCTGTGCATGAGGGGCCAGAGCCAGGCCTTGGGCTGTGTGGGACGGGATTGAAGCATGTTTGATGGGAGGGCCCAGGTCACACCCACCAGGGGCCAGGAGTGCACAGATGTAGATGCCAATGCCAGCCCAAGTCACCCAAAATGGCGAAAGTGAGCTGCTGGGAAACCTTCGGGCCAGAGGCTGATGACGTGGAATCCTGGAGGGGACTGCCTGCTGCTCAGGGTAGAAGGGGACATTCTGATGCAGCACCCGTGACAGCCCTCCAGTGTTCCCGCCACCCAGACCCACTGTCCCTGGAGACCTGCAGAGGGAACCACTGCTGACGAGAAGGTGTCTCCGTCACTTGCTTTGTTTCCCCTTGGTCACTGCAAACACATGCTCACAGCCCTCGGGTAACAAGCCTCTTTCCGCCCCCTTCTGATGCCCCTGCTCTATGGGTGTGGCCACTGCTCCTGGCTTGCAGTGTCCTGTGTGGCTATGACAACCTGGGTTCCTCTCAGGGCCGGTGTCCCTCCTGCAGAAAGCTCACCCTGTCTCCTGGGCCCTGGCCCTGCTCCTGGACAGAGGAGGGAAGGACTGGGGTGGTGGCTGATGGATTCTCATGTCACCTCTTTCCCATATTCCCCTGGGCTCTTCCTTCAGAGCCTCCACCCTGCACCCTGATGACTCACTGTGTCTCATGTAGGAAGCCCCCGGTGACATCTCATGCCCTGTACACAGGTCCCTACAGCCCGGGCCCCTCCTTAGCTCTGCTGCCTCTGGGGGAAACCCCACTTTCAGCCCTCCCCCCACTCCTTACAT
Source organism: Pan paniscus (assembly GCF_029289425.2). Taxonomy (NCBI): domain Eukaryota; kingdom Metazoa; phylum Chordata; class Mammalia; order Primates; family Hominidae; genus Pan; species Pan paniscus. The sequence goes on from NC_073270.2 coordinate 53,656,243, forward strand.
CTGGCAGGGATTGCAGGGGGCTTGTTGGAGGGAAGCCACATATGAGACCCACACGATGCACCAACGCCCACTGTGCAGACCCTACCCCATCTATTTGCTTCTGTCCCTTCTGCAGTCAACACAGCCCTGGCTCTGCATTCGGCCCTCTCTTCACGGGGCTGTGTCTGGGCAGATGGGGCTGGAAAACAACTCGCTGGGCTGAGCTAGGGTGTGTTGTGGATGTCACAGCCCAGCCTGTGCAACAGGAGGCTCCAGGATCCCTTTAGGGGTAGGGTAGGGGGCGGGAGAGTGCAGGTTAAATGGGATGGGCAGGGGCAGGAAGGCAGCAGGGGTGATTAATTTTTCTCGAATCGTTGCCGGGCTACCTTTCAATTCCTTGTCTGTGGCCCAGGCCAAGGAAAGCGAATGTTCTGCTGCCAACCTGGCTTGTCTTTTAATCACACCCTTTGCTTGTCAGTTTAGACACCCTGGTATACTCTCATTGCTTTTTAGCAATCTTTGCAACTTGCTGGACTTTTCCACCCAAATAAGAATCATGTGTACTGTGTGCCAGGCACTGTGCTAAATGCATTAGCTATTTCAATCCTCACAATAGTCCTATGAGATGGGCACTATCATTATCCTTATTCTGTAGATGAAGAAATTCGCACAGAGAGGTTAATTAACTAGCCCAGAGTCACTCAGCCAGTGAGTGGCAGAGCTGAGATTTGAACCTAGGCAGCCTGGCTTCAGGGTCTATGCTCTTAATCTCTCACTGTAGGGGCTCTTAAGTGAGTCCTCAGCTTCCATGGCTTCAGTTGAAGGGACTTCTCTGTGGAGGCAGGGCCAGGAGGAAGTTTATCCATGGGTCCTACAGCAGCCATCTAGAAGGATGGGATTGGTTGTGACTCAGACTCTACCCTTGCTGCTGCCTCTGCCGGGAGCTCTGTCCCCTGGCTCATCCCAGGATCTGCTCCTTCCCCCTCCTCAGGACTCAAATGCAGCATTGCAGAGGATGTTTGCTGAGCACCTGCTATCTGCCAGGCACTGTGTTAGATGTAGGGGATCTTGCAACAAACAGAATTCCTGCTTTTATGGAGCACACATTCAGTAAGTGGAGAGGGATAAACAAATCAGTGAAAGGTACGCATGTCAGCTGCTAATCCATGCTACAGGGAGACATTCAGCAGGCTTGGGGATAGGAAGCTCCAGGTATGTGGGAGGGTGTGTTAGCTTCCTGTGGTTGCTGTGACAAATCACCACCAACTTGATAGCTTCAAACAACACAGATGGACTCTCTCCTAGCTCTGGAGGTCAGGAGTCTGCCGTCGGTTTTACTGGGCTAAGTCAAGGTGTCAGCAGGGCTGGCTCCTGCTGGAAGCACTGAGGGCAGGATTCTTTGTGTTTTCAAGTGTCTGTATTTTTCTTTTTTCTTTTCTTTTCTTTTCTTTCTCTTTCCTTCTTTCTTTCTTTCTTTTCTTCTTTCTTTCTTTCTCTTCCTTCCGTCCTTCTCTCTCTTTCTCACTTTCTCTTTCTTTCTTTCTTTTCTTTCCTCTCTCTGTCTCTCTTTTTCTTTTCTCTCTCTCTCTTTCTCTCTTTCTTTTTAGGCAGACTCTTGCTGTGTCACCCAGGCTGGAGTGCATGGGTGTGATCTCGGCTCACTGCAGCCTCTGCCTTCTGGGTTCAAGCGATTCTCCTGCCTCAGTTTCTCAAGTAGCTGGGACTATTGGCATGCACCACTATGCCCAGCTAATTTTTGTATTTTTTAGTAGAGATGGGGTTTCAGTATAAGTTGGCCAGGCTGGTCTCAAACTCCTGACTTTTGGTGATCTGCCTGCCTCGGCCTCCCTAAGTGCTGGGATTATAGGCATGAGCCACCGCACCCGGCCTGCATTTTCTTTTAAGCCCCTCATACTCCTGGGAGCGTGGCTCCTTCCTCCATCCTCAAGCACATGATTCCAGTCTCTGCCCTGTCACTACAGCTCCTCTGACTCAGACCCTCCTGCCCTCCTCTTATAAAGACCCTGTGATTACACTGGGCCCACCCAGGTCATCCAGAGTCATCTTTCCATCTCAAGATCCTTCACTTTACACCAGCAAAGCGCCTTTGCAATGGACATACACACAGGTCCCAGGGGTTTGAATGTGGACACATATGGGGGGCCCTTGTTCAGCCCCCTATGGAAGATGGTTGTTGATTTTCAGTAGGATGGTCAGGGAAGACCCTGCTGAGAAGCCACCATTTGAGCCAAGACTGGAGGAACTGAGGCTGTGGGCCAGGATGACATCGAGGGTGGAGCCTTCCAGGCAAAAAAACAGTGAGTACAAAGCCAGCAACAGGTGTGCTGGCATGTTCCCGGAAAACCGGGGAGGTAGCCACAGCTGCGGCCGAGTGAGGAGAGGAGCAGCGGGAGGTGAGGCCAGAGAAGCCTTGGGGGCAGAAGCTGCGGGCCTCATGGTTATCATGAAGCTCCGGGTTTTACTCTGAGTACGCGGGAGCCATGGAGAGTTCTGAGCAGAGGAAGCACAGGACCTGACCTGGGTTTCACAGGCTTCCTCTGGCTGCTGTGTGGAAAATAGGGAAAGCAAGAGTGGAAGAAGGGAGGCCTGTCGGGAAGCTTTTGCACAATGGCCCGGGTGAGAAAGACTCATGGCTTGGAGCAGATGCTGGGATGTGTCCCCCACATCCCCTTTCAGGAGCAGGCACGCATGCCCCACTGCCCAGGGGGTTGCCTGCTGAGAGCTCACAGCTGAGACCCTCCCCAGAAAATGCCCCTGGCTGACAGGAGCTGCTTTGCCCAGTCACCCTTCCTGGGGTCCCTCCATCTCCAAAGACTAGTAGTAAACACAGGGGTCTAAAGGTCCAGCCCCTTGACTCGATTCATCACAGCTCTGAAGGGCCGTCTTCACTGCAGACTTCCTCGAAGGATGGATTGCAAAGTCATGCGTAGAGTGTGCAGGGCTCGGGTGAATGTCTATATGTCTCTCTATATTTTAGGATCGCTGTCTACATTAGCAACTTGTTTAAAAATATATTTCAAAATTCCTGTGCCCACGTGAGGTCTAGTGATTTATCCATGAAGGTATAGAATAACGGATAGAGAAGGGGTACTTATGTGGTTTGTTGTCCGACAGATCGTGTGAAAGTTTTTCGTCATGTCCAGGCACCACCTCTTCCTGGTCAGGCCCACCTTACATATGAGGACAATGGAACAAGTCAAAGGCAAAGCAACACGTCCCCCTGTAAAAACTGTCAGTGTAACCGTCCACTTCCGTATCTGTCCAGTCACTTAACAAATATTGACGGACCACCTTTAAATACAGGCTGCTGTGCTGGTGTCTGGGACACAGCAGTGAGTAAGAGCCATCTGATCTCATGACACTCTCAGGAAGTTCCAGTCTGTGAGGATGGACAGCATGCAGGTCAACACATAAACATCATTCAGACTGTGAAAAATGCAATAAAGGACACAGATTGGGAGATGGGATAAAGAGTCATGGGGGTGGAGCTACTGTCTCATTTTGGGTGGTCTGGGAGGGCCTCTCTGAGGAAGTGACATGTGGACAGAGTTCTGAAGAATAAGAAGGGGCTGCCACGGGTGATTTGAGGGAACAGCATGCTAGGTGGAGGGAATAGCAAGTGTAAAGGCCAGAGATCAGGAGGATCAAATATGAGGCCAGGGTATCCAAGAAGTCAGGAGAGTGCTAAGAGATGGGGATGCAGAGACACTGTGAGGTGAGATAGAAAGAGACGGGAGTCGGCCTGGCACGGTGGCTCATGCCTGTAATCCCAGCACTTTGGGAGGCTGAGGCAGGTGGATCATGAGGTCAGGAGATCAAGACCATCCTGGCTAACACGGTGAAACCCCATCTCTACTAAAAATACAAAAAATTAGCCGGGCGTGGTGGTGGGCACCTGTAGTCCCAGCTACTCGGGAGGCTGAGGCAGGAGAATGGCGTGAACCCGGGAGGTGGAGCTTGCAGTGATCCGAGATCGCGCCACTGCACTCCAGACTGGGAGAGAGAGTGAGACTCTGTCTTAAAAAAAAAAAAAAAAAAAAAAAGAGATGGGAGCCAGGCATGGTGGCTGACACCTGTAATCCCAGCACTTTGGGAGGCAGAGGTGGGCAGATTGCTTGAGCCCAGGAGTTTGAGATCAGCCTGGGCAAAGTGGTGAGACCTCATCTCTACACACACACACACACACACACACACACACACACACAAAGCCAGATGTGGTGGTGCATGCCTGTGATCCCAGCTACTTGGGAGACAGGAGGATCACTTGGGCCTGGAAGGTTGAGGCTGCAGTGAATCAAGATCATGCCCCTGTAATCCAGCCTGGGTAGGTGACAGAGCAAGAACCTGTGTCCAAGAAAAAAAAAAAAAAGGAAAAAAGAAAAGGGAAGAGAATTGTCACATTTTATTGCAATGACTGTGTTTTATTTCAGTTAAAAAATTTTCTCTCCCCTTTGAGTCCAGCCTGACACTCAGGAGATGGGGAGAGCCTTCCGCTCATTCTGCCTCACAAGGAGCTCGAACCTGCTCCCTTAAATCTCCATCAGCTCTGCAAGCCCTTGGGCTCTGCTGGCTGTAACGCTGCTCCCTGTTTACCAGAGGCTTTTGCTGGCACATTAAATGTATCACTCAGACCCTGAACTAGATCGAGCCACAGAAAGCTTTGATTCATGGAGCTGCTGGTCCCCATTACCCCAAGATATGCATTCTTTCTTTTCGTTAAGGAATTAAGGTGCCATATTGAAACTTTAATCTTTAAATACAGGTAAATAAAACATGATTACTCTACAGAAACAGGACCCCGAGGGAAATATGTGTTTAATAGCTCTAGCATTTGGGGCAATAATTTCCACATTCCATTCTGTTTGTATAATGTATTATACTTTCCAAAAATATTTTCTCATGCACCAGTTCATTTGTGCTCATTTAATATGTGGAAGGTATTTACATGTTGCACATATTTATAGCAGTTTTCCCAACCAAGTAAAAAGAGAAAAAGGGAAAAGAAAAATAAAACGCCTGCGGGTCCTCAGTTGCATGTACTTTCTGGTCAGTACAATGAACTCACATTTGCATTCTTTCCTTGTCTCTTATTTCACCCTTTTCTTTCTCCATGGTGTGTGTTTAACATTAACCATAAACCAGTTCTTCTCCTCTCTCTTTCACTCATAAACATGTAGGGGTGGGCAGCTTTTGCTCTTGTCCATCCAACATTCATTCCTCCTTCTAATTGCACTGCCCTAATTTTATTCTCAGCAATGACCCCTCCCCTCTTCAATCCACGTGTGTGTGTTGACTTTACTAAGACCCCAGCCCTAAATTTGGTCTCATGCCCCAGGCCTGGACAATCAGTGTATTCTCTCTCTCCACCTCCCCTTTCATTCTCTTAGGTCAGAGTGATTCCTGGATGGCCAATGAAACTTTGGTTTGATTTACTAGACTTTGGTTTGATTTACTAGACTTTGGTTTGATTTACTAGACTTTGGTTTGATTTACTAGAAAGAACACCTCTCTTTTTATTGGATTGGTTTCTGTGAGAGTGTAAGCAGGGCCACAGAGCAGAAACTTCTTGTTTGTGAAGGCACTGCACAGGAAAATGGAGCCTTGTAGACATCAATCATTTGAGCGACTGGATGCAGCCATGCCTGAAGCCATCACCCTTAGGGCAGGTTTTCTCAACCTTGAGACTATTGACAGTTTAAGCTGGGCATTTCTTTGTTGTAGAGACTGTCCTGAGCATTGCCAGATGTTTAACAACATCCCTGACCTCTACTCACCAGATGCCAGTAGCATGCCACCCTCCCACCCGCCACTCCCATCATGACAACCAAAGATGTCTTCAGGTGTTGCCAAATGTCCCTGGGGAGAAATTTCCTCCACTAAGAACCACCATCCTAGACTGCCCATAAGTTATGCAGGTCAATAATTATCCGTTTTGCTTATTTCTGCTTGAGTTTCTGTTCTTGTCTTCAAGGGGCTTTCTGCCCGAAGGAGAGCTGTACCTTTAGGATGGACCTTCCAAAGGAACTTTCTCTGAATTGCCCAGTGTGGATGGTGAGAGGGACAGTCTGCATTTGGTCAGGTCCATGAGGGAGAAATGTACCAGAGAGAAAGTGTTGAGTGAGCACTTGTTTATGAGGTCCTGAAGGATCAGGAGAGGAATTGATCTCCGTAGCCTCTCATGCTTAGGGAAGGCTTCCTGGAGGAGGTGAATCTTACAGGGTTCATAGGGGTAGTAAAGAGGGAGGACAGGTTTGTGTATGTGTATGTGTTGGGGGGAACCTGTGAGCATGAAACAGGATGGAATGGGGTGGGTGGGTTGGCAGGAGGTGCTGAGGAGATCATCTGGCCAAAGCCAAAGAGGGGTGTGTCAGGCAATCATTTGCGCTGGGCTGACAGATGGGTCCAGAGTCAATGCCAAGCTAAATAAGTTAGAATTTAAACGTCCAAAACATATTTACCACCATCACCATGTGTGGTAGACAAAATAATGGTCCCTTAAAGATATTCATGTCCTCACGCCCAGAATCTGTGACTATGTTACACAGTGTGATAAACGGGACTTTGCAGAGGTGACTAAGTGAGGGACCTTGGGATGGGGAGATGGTCCTGGATTATCTGGGGGGGACGAATGTAATCACAAGGGTCCTTGTAAGAAGGAGGCAGGAGGACCCGGGTCAGAGGTAATGAGATGATGCGAGCAGGGGGAAAGAGGAGGAGGTATGAGGACGAAAGTGGAAGGGGGAGTGATGTCTTTGCTTCCTTAGGAGTGGGAAGAAGGGCCATGAGCAGTGGAATGTGGCAGCCTGCAGAAGCCAAAGCAGGAAAGTCAGCAGCTTCTCCCCCAGAGCCTCTGGAGGGATGCAGCCCTGTGGACCCCCAGATAATAAATTTGTGTGTGATTTTTCAAGCCACTAACTTTGTGGAAATTTGTTACAGTGGCAATAGGTAACTCATATACTGTGCTTGCCCAATTAGCATGCAATTTGTATGTTATTACTTGATTTTTTTTTTGTTTGAATTGACTCTATTTACTTTACTCCAAATGAAGATTTCACCCTCGGTGTTCATATCTGTGAAAACATGGGGTTGATGGCTGAGTATACATTTTTCCCCAAAATGAATGGAAATAAATACATGACTTAAACATGACTTTAAAAAACTTGTTTGTCCATGTTACGTGTGAAATCATCTAGTGTCTTGCTGGTGGTCTGGTCACATATACTTTGGACTCATTAGTGGGATAAGGAGAGTTGTGGAAGTCTTCTGAACAGGGGAGGGAGGTGATGGAAAGTGCCACAGTCTTAGTAGACTCCATGTAGATGGAGTGCTTTGGATGTGTTGGCAAAGGGAACTACAGCCAGGGTCAGCGGGGAAGGGTTCCAATAGTTAGCAAGAAGACATGAGGTCCAAACTGTGGTGGAGGATGGGAATGAAAAAAGAGCAAAAGAGCCAATGGGAAACAAAGGAAGAATGATCAGGATCATTACTGATCATGAAACTGACCCAATAGTCCCACAGAGAGTTTTTTTTTTTTATAAACATGGAAATTGGCCTTTCTGGTCTTAAAGCTTGAAACTTATATTTGTTTTATCTGAGTTCCTTCCTCAAGAAAGGATCCCTAGGCCTTCAAAAGTATCAGAGAACTGAAACTCACAGATTGCCACATGCAGACAATGAAATACATTCAAGATGATTGTTTCTTTGCCCCTCCCTAACTCCTGTTTGCTTACTCATTGTTACATTTCTTCTCTGCTGTATAAAAACCCCTAGTTTTAGTTGATCAGGAGATGGATTTGAGACTGAGCTCCCATCTCCTTGGCTGCAGCACCCGATTAAAGCCTTCTTCCTTGGCAATACTCATCATCTGAGTCATTGGCTTTCAGTGTGGCGAGCAGAAGGACCTAGACCAAACCCCTGGTGTTTTGGTAACAGTCAGGTTGCTGAAAGGTCCAAAACTAAGTCAGAAGGAATTGCCAAGGAACAATGGGGCTGAAAGTGTCAGGAAGGATTGTCTGATGGCAAGCAACAGAACTCAACTTGGGCTGTACTCACAGAGGAGAATTGATCGGTAGGCTATTTGGCAGCTCAGAGAATCAAAAGAAAGGCAAGAAACCAGGTTTAGAAAAAGAATAAGAACCGAAACCATGTCAGGGCGTGGAGAGTAGGAAGTTATGGGCAGGCCCGGAAGGGCATCACTGGTCATATGAATAGTTCTTGGTTGTTTCTGTAGCCCGTGCTGCTTCTGTTAAGATCCAAGGTCCAGAGAGGGCTGGGTCCTCCCAGCTGAGGTCTCATGCCTATTGTTTGGTGAGGGGAGGGCAGGGCACTTCAATTTACCATCTGTCTCAGACTTCACAACAGGGAAAGTTAATTCTCCAAAACAAAGTCTGAATGTCAAGCACAAGGTGAGGTAAGGCTGAGTCCTGAAAGATTTGGCCAACGAAGGAACAATGAGCCCTATTTAGATTCAGCTGGCTTTTGACTTACCTAGAGTAGCCAAGGGTGGTAGTTCTGATATGGTCTGGATATTTGTCCCTGCCCAAATCTCGTGTTGAAATGTAATCCTCAATGCTGGAGGTGGGGCCTGGTGGGAGGTGTTTGGATCATGGGGTCGGACCCCTCATGGCTTGGTGCTATCGTCATGATAGTGAGTTCTCATGGTATCTGGCGTTTAAAAGTGTGCGTCACCCACTCCCCCTACTCTCTCTCCCTCTTGTTCCTGCTTTTGCCATGTGGCATGTAGGCTCCTGCCTGGCCTTCCGCCATGACTGTAAGCTTCCAGAGGCCTCCCAAGAAGCAGATGCTGGTGCTATTGCTTCCTATACAGCCTGTAGAGCCACGCACCAATTAAACCTTTTTGCTTTATAAATTACCTAGTCTCAAGTATTCATTTATAACAATGCAAGAGCAGCCTAATGCAAGCTCCTAGGGCCCTTATGCAGATGACACCTAAATAGGGCCTGAATGACTGCCACAATTAACGGGACACCCTATGCAGAGGAGCCAGTCCTAGAGTGCAGCCAAGTAGTTTTATGGTCTGCAATGATGTTCTGAGGGGCAAGATGGAAAACATACTGGAACCTGCCTGGTAGTGAGAAACTGTCCCGTGAGCCTCTCAGGGAGAGAGGGAGGTGAGTGGAAGATGCCTGGGGTACCTCATGTTCCTGGAGGATACTAAGACATTCTGCCAAGAATCCAATGAGCCATGGTTCAAGCCTTGCCTGCATGGCTTATGTTGATATGTGCAAGACCATCAGGGTGCCATGGCAGATTTGTTCCCCTGTATTATTTTGAAAAGAAGGGTAATATGTGTTGGGAGGTTAAAATAAAATTTTGCCACTATAATAACCAGTCCAAAACAACTCCAGGGCTTCAGTCATCTGGGAAAATGGTCGGTAGCTGGCCAGTGGGATCCCTTACCCAAGTAGACATTTCTAGACATTCCCACATGTCTGAAGGGTTGGCATTTTGGAGGGCACATATCCAAGATTTGTGGCTGGTATTTTGTGTAGATGTGGCAGACACTTAAGGGCACTGAGAGTGACAAAGCTGACTTTTACATCAATCTCAGAGCAGGGGAGGGTAGGGCTGAGCAGGATCACAGCTGAATCTGAAATACTTTCCTGGGAAACCCCCACCCTCTCCTCAGGTGTGTGTCTTGTGTTCACAAGGATGATACTGGGATCCTGGTATTTGGGGGTTTCATCTGAGAGACCCTCACACAAAGAACTTTCTGGCACTCTGCTGTTCTGATGTGGAATAATCCTGAAAGTGCGATGCCAGCCACGCCACACGTCACAGTGAGAACACAGAGAGAGAGGGGAAAAGAGAGGGTAAGACAGGTGGTGGGAAGTGGATGGCATGTATCAGTGGCTCACTTGGTATTTAATTCCTGACGTCAGTAAGCTTCAGGAGAGCTGAGACCTGCGGCCAGCTACAAACTCTTAAATCTTCCCTCTTTCCAAGACAGAGCTGTATTAGTCCATTTTCACACTGCTATAAAGAACTGCCTGAGACTAGGTAATTTATAAGGAAAAGAGGTTTAATTGACTCACAGTTGTGCATGGCTGGGGAGGCCTCAGGAAACTTACAGTCATGGTGGAAGGGAAGGGGAAGCAAGGCACGTCTTACATGGAGGCAGGTGTGTGTGTGTGTGTGAGAGAGAGAGATAGAGAACTTTAAAAACCATCAGATCTCATGAGAACTCATTCACTATCAGGAGAACAGCATGGGGGAGTCTGCCCCCATGATCAAATCACCTCCCACCAGGTCCCTCCGTTGACACATGAGGATTACAATTCAAGATGAGATTTGAGTGGGGACACAGAGCAAAACCATATCAAGATCCAAACTCACCATCTCAATGAGGGAAAGGCTGGGGGCCCCTAAACTTCTGTCCTCAGAAGGGGACCCCTAAACTCACTTCACCCTCGGGCTTGAAGTAAATTCTGGAATGGGACTAAGATGAATCAATTAACATTCTCCCCCTGGGCTTTCTTGAGGGGGGATGCCAAAACTCTGAAAAATCAAGATAAATATTATTGTAATGGAATAGTTTAAATGTCAAAACCAAAGCAAGAAAATCCACAAATAACAAAATGTTAAATCTTTAAGGACAGGATCTGTCGTTGAGATTGATGCCTCTAATTTCCTGATTGCTAAACCAATCCTATTCTTAAAAGTACTATGATGAGAACCATGGCTTATTAAAAAAACAAAAAACACCCATCGTGGTGGCTCATGCCTGTAATCCCAGCACTTTGGGAGGCTGAGGCGGGTGGATCATGAGGTCAGGAGTTCAAGACCAGCCTGGCCAAGATGGTGAAACCCCAACTGTACTAAAAATACAAAAAAATTAGCCAGGCGTGGTAGTGGGCACCTGTAATTCCAGCTACTCGGGAGGCTGAGGCAGAGAATTGCTTGAACCTGGGAGGCAGAATTTGCTGTGAGCTGAGATCGTGTCACTGCACTCCAGCCTGGGTGACAGAGCGAGACTCCGTCTAAAAACAACAACAACAACAACAACAAAAACACAAAAAACAACCCTAACGAACTAATTTATATCAGAAACAAACCTGTGATATATTTTCTAAAGCAACTGAACAAGATTTTCACAATATTCAATCATCTGAATAGATACTATGTCTGAGTCATTGAGGGGAATGCCCAACTGAGTTAACAGGAATGATCAAACCCGAATTCCCAAGGCAAACCCTTTTGGGGTTCATAAATCCAGCCCCCAGAAATCTTGCAAATTGCCCTCTTTGGGTCGACGCCTGCCCATCTGTCAACTTGGGATCCTCACTCTTTCCTCTGTCCCAAAGGACCCTCCTCTGTGTCTTGCAACACGTTCCAGAAGAGAAGGGTATTTCTCAGGTCTGCAGAAACCCAAAGAAGAAAATTCGTGTTATGATCTGAAGGGAGATGAAAAGCATATTTTAGCAGGGCATTGCAAATGCATTCCGTGCTCATGACAGAAGCATCCAAAATACCTACATTATTTAGAAAGCTGCAGGAGAGGGAAAAATGAATGCAGAATATGTGAACGATTCATTTTGTTTTTTAAAAAATGCAGCCGAGCCAGAAAAAGCTTCACAAATGATCCAAAGACAATATAAAATCTCTTCTGTTTGCAAAGTCAACACGGTAAAGAGATGATTAAACGAAAGCAAACCTGAGACTTAACCTTAAAGGAATTGAGCATTTTAATTTTTTAAAAGGTGGAAAAAATGCCATAAAAGCATGTCTGAAGGTTAAGGAAACTTATTAAAATGAGAATTATGAGCTCGGAGCTGTTCTCAGCTCTGTCCCTGGAGTGTGAAATTAGTGACTGAAGGCAGATTTCACAGGCACTTCGTTGGAGCGTGTTGGTGTGGCAGTGGATTTGTGATGGGGTCTCTCTGCCAAGTCCTGCCCACTTGCAAGCTGCTGTCGTTATTCATGCACAGCACAGATAATCATGAATATCTGGAGCATTTTGCATTTATGTTGAACGCAGCCTCTCTCCTTCCCAGCCGGAGTGAGTTTCGGGCTGTGTGCACGGGTGAAGTGCAGGGGAGGAAGCAGCTGCAAGACCAGCATTCCCACCAAGGCCATATTTTCTCTTTGAAGAAAAAAGTCCATCCATATGGATTACATTCAGCAGAAATGTTGGAAAATATATAGAAAATAGGAATATGGTTTAAATTTTAAACCTTAAAATAGCTCCAAGGGCAACAAGGAATTCTCTGGGTCTGGGTTTCAGGTCTGAAACAATTGATGCTAATGATGTCCACATTCCCCATCACACCGATATTTCGGAAAGTTGGTTTGGGGAAGTTTAACAGAAGAGAGAAAACTCAGGAAACAGTGAATTGGGAGAAGTTGTTGCATTTCCTCATTCTCTCTCCGTCTGTCTCGTTCTCATCCACTTAGTCACACACGGCAACCAAGCAAAAGTGTAAATATTACTTTTCATGCATTTATCTAGGCATAGTTAGGCAAGCAGAATTGAGCAAGGCCCCAGGTAAAGGGACCCTTTGAAGTAATAGCACTTTTTTGGCTGTTTTGTTGGTCAATTTTTGGGTGCATTATGCTTTTAAGATAGAACTTAATACCAACCATTAAAAAACCACCTCCTTTTCAAAATGAATATTCTCCCTTGTATGGCTTCTTTGGTGATGGTAAGGTATTTGGCACCTCCCAAATGTGGTTTGAACTTTGAACACTCTTGTTGAAAATGTGAGAGAAAATAAAAATCAGCTCACAGCTCTCCAAAGCATACTGCAAATTAACTGTGTATCGGGATGTTTTTCGGAACAAATAACAGAAACTCATATGGCAATTGGCTTAAACAATTACAAAATATGTTGGTTCATATAATCTAGAGGTGATCCAGCAATCCCAAGATGTCTTCACGGATCAGACCCTTTCCATCTCTGCCCTGCTGTTCTGTGTTGACTTTATCCCAAGGCTGGACTTCCTGCTGGGTGAAGATGAAATCAGGTAACCTTTGCAAGCATTCTCAGAAGAGCAAGCAGGGAGTTTCCTAGAAACCACAAGCAAACCCATTTTTGAATCTTCTTGACCTCAGTTGCATGATATGTGTGCTCTTGACCAAAACCCTGTCAATGGAATGACTGGGATCACCCTTAGAACAGTGTTGTAGCTAGGATGGGAGCAGGATGAACTTTCTTGAATCCCTGGGATGCAGGGAAAACAGGATTCCTGAAAAGTGAAGAACTGGGTGTGTGTGTGTGTGTGTGTGTGTGTGTGTGTGTGTATATGGCATTGAAATTTTGGGTATGCAGTCAACAGTGTTCACTACACCTCATCAGATGGGATCACCCTTAGAACAGTGTTGTAGCTAGGATGGGAGCAGGATGAACTTTCTTGAATCCCTGGGATGCAGGGAAAACAGGATTCCTGAAAAGTGAAGAACTGGGTGTGTGTGTGTGTGTGTGTGTGTGTGTGTGTGTGTATATGGCATTGAAATTTTGGGTATGCAGTCAACAGTGTTCACTACACCTCATCAGATGGGATCACCCTTAGAACAGTGTTGTAGCTAGGATGGGAGCAGGATGAACTTTCTTGAATCCCTGGGATGCAGGGAAAACAGGATTCCTGAAAAGTGAAGAACTGCATGTGTGTGTGTGTGTGTGTGGATGGCATTAAAATGTTGGGTAGGCAGTCAACAGTATTCACTACACCTAGATTCCAAAGGTATCTTGGTCACCTTGATTAGCACTCTAAATGTGTTTAATGTGTGTATGTACGCATGTTCACATTGTGCTGAATTGGTTAGAATTTCAAATGGATTTGGCATTGTTCTGTATGGACATGGCTTCCTCTTAAAGTTCCTCAATTGATCCACAGGGATTAAAACCATTCAAACCATGGGTATCTTTGGGATGGAGGGAATCAAATCTCTGTTCTTCTTGGGAGCTTCTTGGAGCTTCTCTGTAGACTGGCTTCCCTTGCTTTCTGGAAGCCTCTGCCCTCACTTCACTCTGTCTTGCCTATGATTTGGGCTGAGAATGGCACAGGGAAGCCTCCTCTTCACATGAATTTAAGCTCCAGAATCTACCACTTACTGGCCATGGAAGTATTGCCCGATGGCTGGACTACTCACCTACATGGAGTTGGGGGTAAGGGGTCACCTGAATGCACACATCTTGATTCCACCCCCTCAGCTGGGCATGTGACGTAAGCATTATACACACCTCCAAATTGCTCTACCTTAGCTGAGAGCATGTCTTTCTTAACTTTGGAAACCCTAGAGCTGATAGTTGCATACTGGTCATTTAGTAATAACTCACTTAGTGAATAAATGAATGAATTTATTGACCCATGTGGTCTAGGACTAGAATGTAAACTTAATGAGAGCAGCAGTCATGTTTGTTTTTCCTCATTACAACCCCAGTGCCTAGCACAGTGTGTGGCACCCAGTAGACAGCTAATGAAAGTTTATGGAATAAACAACCTGCAGGGCAGTCAGAGGATGGAGGTTGAGCACCTGGAATCAAGTCAGAGAGCAGGGTTGAATCCAGACCTCACCACTTTCTGGCTTTGTGACCCTGGGCAAGTTTCCTAAGGTCTCTATGCCTATTTTTTTCCCACCTGTAAACTGGGGATAATAAGAACACCAGATTAGAGAATAATTCCGGAAGATTTCACCAGAGAACACTTGTAAGGCACATAACCTATCGCATGGCACGTGGTAAGTGCCATAGAATTATTCACTATTATCACTTTCTTCTCCATAACCCAGCTTCCATGGCTGTAAACTTTTCTCTGTCTTGTTCACTGCTGTGTCTTCAGTATGCAGCACAGCACCTGGCATATAGTACATGCTCAGAAAATATTTGTTCAATGAGTGAATGGAATTCTGGAGACATACAAAATGAGGATGTTAAGGATTAGACCAAATAAAATCCACCATTCTAGAATTCTGTGGATTGAAATTCTAAGAGCTACTCAATGAATGTGTTGAGTTGAAAGTATTTCTTTGGTTAAATGGTAACTCTCCCCCTCCCCCATTTGTCTGAATGCCCAGATGTTGACGCACTGGGAGAATTTTGGGAGGGCACAAAACCTGTACAGGAGCCACTTCTTTCACTTTCGGGCAACTCTCCTGAGAGACCAAAATCTACCCTACAAAATCCTATATCAACCCTTTGCTTTGTCATTCCAGTTGCCATAGGCGGGAGAGAAATGTTCCGTTTTAATTCTGTGGAAGGTAAAGCAAAGCAATACCCTGGGATACTTGTAACAGTCCAAAACATTCCTGAAATAAAACATTGGTTCTCAAGAGTGCAGGAAATCTTCCATTTTCTTAACATGTGGGAAATCATTTAAAGGCAGCCATCTTGCCGCTTAATTTTGAACTTCCATTAGCCTTTAATAAGAAGATAATCAGTCACTGCAGATCTTGTCTTCCCTACCTCCATAGGAAATAGTCCTCCTGCCATTCAGAGAGAAAAACTATTTATTACATCTCAACTATGTACGTGTCAGACACCTTTCTATGCACTGGGGATGGGAGTGTGAAAGTAAAGCTAATTCTTTTTTCGAAGACCCTCAGAATCACACAAAAGCCAAGGTCATGTGTAACGTGTGGCAGATGCTGTTGGTACCCTGCCCGCCTCTCCTAGGTACTCACTGTTCCTATAAATAAATGCCAGTGACATCCACTGTGAGCACCTGCGGCTCTCCGCCTAAGAACTTTCTTTGGTTGTTGGAGTGTGCTCAGCCTGTGTGTGGGGCAGGCTGGAGGTGCCAGAGAGTTAATGCCCCAGGGACAGCCCCTAATCAGTGATGGAAGTGAGCTGGTGGCTCAAAATCCCAGTTTCTTTGCCCTTTGAGTGGGATAATTCACCATGTTCTTCACAGCCTTCAGCCTGAACTGCCTATTCTAGAACGTGCCTATTAAGTCACCTTGGATGATTTCCTTTCTTTTTCACATCTCAATTTCCTATTCCCCTACTGTTGCTTTTATGGCTCCCAAATAAATGACTTTCACTCAAATTTGTCTTCATGCCTGCCTCTGAGAGAACCCTACATAAGACAATCAGTATGGCTCTTCCTACTCAAGGGATGAAAATCTCAGCTCAAGGTTGCTTGAATAAAAGGATTGCCTGAATCATGCTGTGATTCACAGGAAAGCCCACGGGACATATTGGCTTCAGGTACGGCTAGATTGAAGCACTTAATCGTGTGAACACTGAGTTTCTCTCTAATTCTGAGGTTTTCTTTCTGTTGTATTTGTTTCTTTCTCAAGTTCTTTTCTGTGGTCCTAGGAAGTTTCAGTCTCTTCCTTTGGTTCAAAGGAATTGCCTGAGAATTAGCTTCACAATTTGTCAAAGTCTTTTCCAATAGCTCACATAGCAATTCTGAGTTTTGCTCTAATTTTGATTTCCTATCTATTCATTCCTTATGAATGAATTTTCCTTTATGTCCTTTAGCATACGTATAGCAGCTACTATAAAATCTTTGCTAATTTGAACATATGAGTTATCTTCAGATAAGTCTCTATTCTTATTTTTTTATGTTGAGGCTTTGTCATATTTTCCTGCAATTTTGCATTATATCCAGAATATTGTGACCAATACAGTAATTCTGGATTCCGTTGTTTTCCTGTGAAGACTGTTGATTTTTTGAGCAAGCGGCTAAAGTGGCTGAACTCAAATTGAAAAGACCTTGCGTTCAGTTACTAAAGGTAAAAGAAAAAAAAAAAATGAAAAGGTTTGTGTTTCCTGGAGTGGGAAATAGCTCAAATTTCAGTTCAATTCTGTGGCAACCCTAGCTGGGCTACTTGTAGTCTGCCTACACATATGTGGTTTAGGGACCAGCTAGACATTTGAAAAGTTTATACATAAAATTTGGGGCTCCCTGTCTCTGATGTCTCTCTGCATTTGTAATTTCCCTGCTCCATTCCAGTGGCTATGGTTTCCCAGAGCCTGGTCCTCTGGTTCTTCAAGTGGGTGAGATGACTGATTTTTAGCTGGAGTTTTAGTTGTCCCTCTTTTGCAGACTGAAACCTCCTCTCAGGTGAAAATCTGTCCAAGCATCAACTCCCCTCCCATATCTGTCTGCCTTTCTTCATTGTCCTGTGCTTTCAGGTCGTTGTTTTTAAAATTTTGTCCAGAGTTTATAGCTGTTGTATGTGAGAGGACTGGCCTCCCAGAGGCTTACTTGGCCACAAAAGAAGCATAAGGCCTAGTCTCAAGATTCATTCTGATTGGACCAGCTTAGGTCACATGACTATACCTGGACCAATCACTGTAATCAGAGTAATGATATATACCGATTGGTGAGGGCTTCATTCTTGAGGCCAAGGGAGGGGCCACACCAGGTCATGTGAACTGGAAATTGGGAAGGTAAACATCCACAAAAGCTAATAATGTTGAAAGAAAAGAGAATGGATACTGGTCAAGAGACTACAAAGTGCTCAGGATGTGTTTGCAGATGTTCAGCATATATTAGCATTTGTCCAGTGATGGACGTCTGACCACTGCTCTCGTAGGGTCTGAGAGAAGGCATCTCAGAAGAGGGATCACTCAAGTAGGGCCTGGAAGCTCAGATCAGGAGCTGTCAGTCAAGGATCGAGGACAAAGCATGCAGTCTAGGAAAAAGCATGATATTTTCTACCTCGACCTGTCAGATTCCTTTTAAACATGGCTTTACAGCTCACACTCATGAATCTTCTTTCCATGTTTTTGCTTCACCTAAGACCATGACATTTGAAAAAAATAGAAAAGAAAGGAATAAATAAACCTCTGAGGCAGGATGAGTCAGAATGACTTCATTGTCTCTCCTCTCAGTTCCATATATTGAAAAGAGGATGAACAACACCCTTTGCATTTCCAGATGTGGAATATTTTGCTGTATCAATTTGTGTTCTCTCCTCTGTGATGACAACTCTTATGATTTATGATAAACAAATTACAACTTAATGTACCAGGTAGGATTATCTGATCCAGATTACTGCTGTGAGTAATAGTGCTCCCAGTCACAGACATCTGAACAGACGTGCATGTACTTTTCTCCCACGTGGTAGTCTGGGGCGATAGCTCAAGGCTGGCATGTGGGCACTAGTTGACCAAGCACCCAGGGACTTGATTTCTTCATTCGGGTTTCCCTGCCAGGTGTGGCTTCTATTCTCAGGAACAGTACATGGTCCAAGATGGCAGCTCCAGCTCTAGCCTCAGCCCCAGACGTGTTGCCCCCAAAGCAACCAGAATGAAAGAAGGTATGAAGTCAAAAAGGCTCAAAGCATCAGGTTTCTTTTCAAGGAACATTCCAAGAAGCTGTCACACCTCACTTCCACTTACACCCTATTAACTCTGTTAAATTAAATAAGTAGGAGGTCATTAGCCTGAGGCTGTCTCTGTACTTTGAGTTCTTCCATAAAGCTCTGCAACCTAACTTAGTATATAAACAAACTGAAACCTAATTTAGGAGTGTAGATTTTTTGTAACAGATACCCAGATCTCAGCCAATCACCAGCTGCCAAGCTTCAGCCAATCAGAAACTGCTGAGCTTCAGCCAATCAGAAGTAGCCAACAGGTCAGACCATGTCCAAATAAGGCAAATGCCTAGGTGTAATCAATCAAGTTAATTTTCTACTTTATTTATATCTTCTGTCTATAAACACTTGCTCTCCACCTTGCTGAGTTGAGCCCTCAGAATGTCTTCAGGTTCTGAGTGCTGCCTGATTCTTGAATTGTTCTTTGTCCAAATAACCTCTGTTAAATTAACTTTGTCTACAGGTTTTTTTTTTTTTTTAATGCCTTCAAAGCCACGCAGAGCTGCAGCATGTTTTTTGGATGACTTCAATATTAAAAAAGATTCCTGAATACTGCGTAGTACTGTTGGTGCTGTTGCTTCCACCACTATGACTACTACTGGGATAATGATTGTTGTGCTAGATACACCTCTAAGCACTTAACACGTTGAATCCTCTTAACAACTCCAGCACGTAGATACTATTATTATTCCAAGTTACAGAGGAGGAAATGGGAGCAGGGAGAGGATAGGTAACTTGCCCACAGCCATGCAGCTGGTAAGTGTCAAAGAAAGGATTCAAACCCAAATAGTCTTGTTTTAGAGAGTACACTCTAAAACACTACTTGCTATAATTACTGCAAACACTATCTGATTGGAAATTCCTTTGATTTATTTAGGAGTTTTGATCCAGTAGTTTTTTCCCCACAGGTCTTTTAATTTAATTAATATAAAGTATATTATGCGTATTTTCAAATACACACGAAGTATAGGAGAAAGTGTAAGAAACTTCCATTTATTTACCCATTACCCAGCTTTAACATGCGTGGTAAATCTCATTTCATCTCTATGTCACCTTATACTAGTTTATTTTCTTTTGGATTATTTTGAGGCCTAGACGTTGTATCATTTTTATCATAATACTTTAGTATGTGTCTCTAAAAGCGAAAGACTCCATATTAAAACACAAATACCAGTATCTTGCCTACAAATAATAAGCAATAATTCTTTTAATATTATCAAATATCTAGTCAACGTTCAAATTTTCCTGATTATCTCATAAACTTTTCTTGAGCT
The DNA here is from genome assembly GCF_029289425.2 of Pan paniscus. NCBI lineage: Eukaryota > Metazoa > Chordata > Mammalia > Primates > Hominidae > Pan > Pan paniscus. The sequence goes on from NC_073270.2 coordinate 53,675,803, forward strand.
ACTTTTTAAAATAAAGATTCAATGAAGGCCCATACTTTGTTTCTTCCATCTGTTGTTAGTCTGTAACTTTCCTAACATCCTCTGTGTGTGTGTGTATGTGTGTGTGTGTGTGTGTGTGTGTGTGTGTACATTTATTTCATGTTCTGATGAAAACTGTGTGTCTTATAATGGATCCTTCTTCAAAAGTTTGGGGGGAAAAACCTGCTCTAGAGAATTTGAACACTGCTTTTTTTTTTTTTTTTCCATAGCCAATTGGATTACTTCCCCCTTGCAAACTTCTCTGACTCAGATGTCATGAAAATCCTGGCCCAGGAGTCCTGTCTGACTCACAGGGACCAGGAAATTCTACCCCTCTCTAGGGGACAAGGAGGGATTTGTGTGATTTTAGGGAGCAGATGATGCTGTGGAAAATACTACAGGCCTCAACTCTTCCCCTAGTTATAAAGTCTGCTGACTCCAAAGTGTGCCCCATCTGCTCTTCCTTTGATTCTAGGGGCAGACATAATTACATAAAGTAGGACATTGATCTTTTTGCATTTTTAAAGCCAGAGTCATGTCTGGGAAAGCCAAGGTCTGCCGTATCTGTAATAACCACCTTAAAAATGCAGGAAGGAGAAGGGACGTGCATGGAGTTGAAAAGTGTCGAATGCAAAGCAAGTCAGTAATTATGGCACAGAGTGAGGGCAGTAAATGTGCCTGATTATGCAAATCCAGGTGGAATGTGGATGCCAGTGGTGTTCTCATCTCCAGCTAAGAGGGTGGCTGTCAGCACGAGAGTCCTGGACTGAGGGAGTAGGAGGGAGGGGGCAGGCCAGAAGGGGCAGGAGCCCCGGGAGCTGGATGTGGTCCTGGGTGGGCACAGCCTCAAGCAGTGAGGGCCCTGCATCCAGGGACAGCTAGGTATGGAGGGTGTGCAGGGGCCCCCAGATGGAAATAAAGCTCCACCAGCATCTGGCAGGCCACCCAGGTGAGTAGACTGGGGCCCCAGGTAGGAGGCACCTGAGGCTGGGAAGATGGTTCCCAAATTGTGATCTACCTGTCCGTGGTGGCTCATGAAATGAGTTAGACAGCAAGAAAAATCTTGCTATCTGATGGTTATGGGTGTATTTGAATGTTATTTCACTGATACACAGGGGACTGGTGATGGGTGTGAGCTCTGCAGCTTGAATGCCTGGGCTTGAATCCTGACTCTGCCATGGACTTTCAGCTGTGTGACTCAGCCCTGCTGTGCCTCAGTTTCCTCACCTATTATTATATGCATATGCATATAATAATAGACCTACCTCCAAGAGCTGTGGGGAGAAATCAATAATGAGCTAGGAAAGTGTCTGAAATGTAGGAAGAAGTCGATAGATACCAGTGGTTATTGTTGTTGTTCAGAGAGGTAGTTGAGAATTTAGACTCGGGAGTTGGACAATAGGGAGTCAGGTCTCACCTCCCTGGTTTTCTAGCTGTGAGGCCTTGGGTAACCTCTTCGTGCCTCATTGTCATCATCTGTAAAATGGTGACAATAATAATATCTTCCTCATAGGGCTGTGGTAAAGATTAGACAAGCGACCGTATGGAAAGCCCTTAGAGCTATGGGTGGCCCATGGTAAGTGCTCAGTCAATATGCACAGCCATCATTAGTATTACTAGTTCTTAGTAGCAGGCTACATTATACAAATGATCCAACTTTTATAGTCCATTTGAAAAAAAAACATGTTAAGTAATTGTAGAGGTATTATCCAGGAGTGGCAGGGAAACTGTTCTTATGGTAGGCTAGCTCTGAAGTTTGGGACATAGAAAAGCAGGCATATTTGAAGACCTAGCTGGTAGTTCATATCAAGGATGTAGCCAAAACATTTGTCTATGAAAGCACCATGTCTCAGTTATCTAGAGCCACATAATAAACAACCACAAACTAGTGGTTCAAAACAACAAACATTTCATTATCTTTCATGGTTCTGTGGGGTAACTGGGCTCCGCTGGGCAGTTCTTCTGGCTGCTTATTTTCAGCTGGTGCTGCAAGCCAGAGAAAGGGAGGAGCTAAGAAGACGCCCGGGGTTGTAGCCAGAGTAACTGGAATGGTGACATTTCCATTTGCTGAAATGGGGTAGACTGTGAGAAGAATAATTTTGGGGCCTGAGGTTGAACAAGAGTTCAGCTTTGTTAAGATCATGTTTGAGGAGTCCAGTGGGCAGTTGGATATACAAGTAGAGATCTCAGGAAGAAGTTGGGGTAGGACTGAAATATTTTAGAATGCTCAGCATAGAATGAGTATGTAAAGCCTTCAGTCAGGATGCGATCGCCTGGGGAGTAGGAGGCCTAGGAAGACACAGATGCGGAAACTGAAGCAAAGGAGTTCAAGGACTTGCCTTGTCCACAGACTGTTGTGGAGGAAGCTGCACTTTGAGTTCAGGACGTCTGGGCTCTCTCCCAAATGATGACCGAAAGGCAGTTGGGCCAGGATGCCCGAGGATGTCGGAAACTCATGCGCTTCTGAAGGCTCTTCTCAATTAGCAGCAAACCCACAGATGAGCTGGTGTCTCTGTGTTCCAGGCCAAGGAGAATGTCTTCAAATACCTCTTATTCCTTCCTGGGTGGATATCTAATCTGATATGAAAATAGAGTCCACGTGCGGTGGCTCACACCTGTAATCCCAGCATTTTGGGAGGCCGAGGTGGGCAGACCACCTGAGGTCAGGGGCTTGAGACCAGCCTGGCCAACAAGGTGAAACCCTGTCTCTACTAAAAATACAAAAATTAGCCAGGCGTAGTGGCAGGCATCTGTAATCCCAGCTATTCGGGAGGCTGAGGCAGGAGAATCGCTTGAACCCGGGAGGCGGAGGTGCAGTGAGCCAAGATCACACCACTGATTCCAGCCTGCGTGACAGAGCGAGACTCTGTCTCAAAAAAAAAAAAAGGAAAAAAGAAAAATAGAATTCCACTTTTCCTTAAACTTTTATGATGTACACCTTATTTATAGAGACAAATATGCCTGGCGGAGGCTGGGAGGTGGGTAAGGGTAAGGAGGGCCTGGACAAAGAGGAGGCCCAAGAGCAGTGGGGAAGTGTGGGGGCCCTGGCTTCCGCCTGCCTGGGTCCCAGTCCTGGCCCTACCACCTCTGGGCTGTGGACTTTGGGTGGGCCATCTCACCTCTCTGCTCCTACATTTCCCCATCTCCATCCTGAGCATAATTAATAACACCTGAATCAGATGTTTGATGTGAAGACTATATTACTTTATGAATGATGTTTCCCAAACAGTGGCACATAGAAGGCATCTTTATGTGTATTTTAGGAGCATTAGCTGACAAAGCGGGGAGCCAAGAGACATTGTCCACAGTTGGACAAAGAAAGATGTTCAAATCCTTAAAATGACCAGGATACCTCAAAATAGAATAATAGTAACTAATAGTAACTAGAATAACAGAATAGTAGTAACTAACATTTATTGTTTACTACATATCATACAGTCTTCAAATTGGTACTTTTGACATTATGGAGTAGGAACTATTATTGTCCCATTTAATGGATGTGGAAACAGAGACACAATGAAATGCAACAGCTCCTCCAAGTTTCTACAGTAGTAAGTGACAGAGGTGACCTTCAAATCTGTGCAGTTTACCTTCACAGAGCCATCTTTGCTACTTCCAAAGTAGGAGGTAAAAATTATGCTACTGGGAAGAGCCCTCTGCTAAATCCTTCGTATGTTACAGCAGCAAGCCAGCAACCGATTTCTACAGCTGGCCAAATGAGAGTGTGGAGCAACTGGAAGTCCCATACATTGATGGTGGGAATGTGAAATGGGATAAGCCACTTTGAAAAGTGTTTTGGCAATTAAAAAAAATTAAACATGCATCTCTCCTATCACCCAGCAATTCCACTCTGAGGTATATCTACAAGAGAAACAAAAACATGTCAACAAGAATGTTCATAAGCAGCTTTATCCATAACAGCCCCACACTGGAAATTACCCAAATGTCTACCAATAGGGGAATGAGTGACTAAGCTGTAGTCTATTCACTCTGTGAAATACTACTCGGCAATAAGAAGGAACACACTACTGATCCATGCAACACCATGGATAAGGGCTGTTACTCTTGAGATGTCTTGCTTTCAGAAATACAGACATGGTTCAGAAACTATCAAAAGTGGTTGGCCCTGGATGTGACGGAAGGTGAGGGGGCAGGGGCCAGGAATGGTTGTTTTACACTTCCAGCCTTTCTGCACTTCTGGTAATTTGAAAAACTGCATGCTATTTAATTTCATCATGCTTCCAAGGTCTGTTTCTGCTTTTTAGCCAATTGACTGCCAGCTGAAGTCTAGTTAAATAACTGGCAGCCCCACTTCTTAGGTTCAGTTTGGACACTTAGGGTCCAACTTGGAGGAGATGAATATCAAATGCATGGAATTACATAACTTGGCCCAAAGTGAAGGAAATGAATTATCTAGGTGACCAGGACTGGATGGCTGTGGTCCAAGAGTGGCGGGGCAGAAGAACTCATTCCCGAGGAGGGACGAGTTGGGGGCATCTCACATGAAAGTGACCTTGAGAATAAAGCCCCACAAGTGCGGGTCACCTGTGTCCTCTGAGAATGTGGCCATTAGTTTCGACAGCGCCTCAGCCAGGAGCCTATAAATGAACGAAAAAGACTACTAGAGAAGGGTGCTGTTTTACGTAAATTGAGGATTGTATGAGAAAATAGTTTCTCATGCTGATTGGCACCGCAGTCTCTGGTGTATTCAAAATGCAAATGAAAACAACCTTTGCTGAACAGGACTCTTTGCATCTGGAATGCTTCAGACAGTAAATCCAGAACTTCAAAGACAAGAGAAATTAGGGGTTGGCTGCCCATATTACATAAGATTTATCATTTTTACAAAGTAGCAGATCTTGGCATGTGATTTGTTTCACAAAAACTCTATTTAGACACCTCCTTCCGTCCTCTTATAAGGCCCGCCTGCAGTAGTCAACCTGGCCATTTCCTGTGTCCTGTCCCCCCATTGCCATCCCATTCACTCCATGGGGACAGGGATCTTCTCTGGGTCTGTCATCATTTTATTCCCACTGCTCAGCACAGGGCTTGCCCCGCATTAGAAGCCCAGGATATATTTCTTGTGTGAACAGTGTTAAAGAAAAAATTATTCCCATGCTTGTTAAAATAATAAGGAAGACTTTACTCAGGACAACTACAATAGCTGTCAAGATGATTGTAATAGGGAAAAGATTGAGCTCAATTCTGAATACAAGAACACATTTGGGTTTATAGCCAAGGAGCAGGTCGCAAGGTTGTGGATGGAAATTTACCAAAGAGACATCAAGAGTGGAGGGATTCTTGCTGGACTTGATCAAGCGAGGTTCTGGCTGACGGCAGGCCAGGGTGACCAGATATCTAGGGTGGGCATTGAGGGGATGCTTTCTAAACTGACTTATCAGGATTCTTGCTGAAATTGGGCTAGGCAAGCCTGGCAAGGATGGGGCCAAGGTAAAGGTCTGGTTGAGAAGAAGGCTTAGAGGACCTGATTAACGTTTGGTTAAGGAGAGAGTCTTTGTCAAAGGCTGAATGCAAGGTTTCTTTGTCTCGAACTAGTTCTTTAGGTTTTCAAGTGCATCATTATTAATATTTTAGGTCGACATTCCAGTAAGACTTGTCTTTTATTGGGTTTCTGCTTGTGGTTTATTTTCTTTGTTATGTGTTGGGTTGGGGCTCTTCGTAAGCAACAGGAACTGACTCAGGCTGCACAGTAAAGCAGTTTCAACTGCATTTGATGTTTTGGTCACCCTACCTAAGATGCAGCTTCTAAGAGGAGAGCACAGATTGGCCAGTACGGGACTTGTCACCTTGATTGGCAGGTCCTCCAGACTGTATCCAAGGCGGCAAGCTTTGTTCCCCCAAAGAGAATTGGGATGCTGTTACTGGAGAAACAGAAACAACTGAGGAAACAGTGGTTCTCAACCCTACCAGACTAACTCAACAGCCACCTTTATGACAAATATTGTATAAAGCCTCCTTACACTTCTGAAATGAAATTCATAAATAATATGACCTACCTATATACAAAATTGAAGAAATCAGACTATTGTCCTCGCTATAATATCAAGGAGAAATAAAAAGGAATCTAACTTGTAGAATATTGCTTATAATAACAATAACAAAAGAATAGAATTGCACAAAATTAATGCATATATGTGCTTGGGGACAGATGTGCTACAAGGCATAAAATACGAGTGAAATATTTGCTTCTACCATTGATGAATATGTCTGGACTTAAAAATGCAAGATAACCAAAAGTCATCCTGTCTAAGAAGTACAGAAAATTAAAAGGCAGAGGAGGAGTGAAGAAAACACATTTAATGTGCATTAAAAGATGCATCAAATGCTTTGTGTTCCTATGGAGTTAGATTTGAGGCTCATTTATTATAAATAGAGTTTTTGTCTGCGGGAATATCCAGAAAGACATTTAAAAGTCATGGAGGATGCAAGATAATTATTTGTTGTGTGGGATTGTTTTGCATGCGATGGTAGTGATAGCGTCCTGTGCTCCTGTCTACTAAATGCCAGGAGCCCTCGTAAGGAAAATATGGGGAAAATTTTGAAGTTTAGTGTGTGTCTTGACTAGCTCATCAACCCAGGTGATCTTTGTCTTCATTGTCTCTAACTAGACTATTTTCTAGTTCTTTATAGATACAAGTCTATTTGTAGCAAATTCAGAGCAATGCAATTCCTGTCCATGGAGATGTACATTATGTCTAGTCGGGTTCAATGCACTCCCTTCCTCCATTATGAAATAAGCCCGTTTTGCATCTACTAATCAAATGCATTTCAGCATTCCTAATAGCCTATAAATGTGTCTGCTCTTTGAATTTCCTTTTGAATTGGTTTTAAAACCTTTCTACTTCCCTCATCCATTACTGAGTTAAATAAAACTGTTGACACATATTCTTTTAATATTTGTTTGAGAGTCATGATTTTATCTTAAAAAATTAGGCTTTGATAATTTCAATCATTGTGGAACCAAAAATTCACCCCTCATAATTTCAAAACTCCCTAGAAAACAATACTATACCCACTGTGAGTCACTGCATCACACACACACACACACACACACACACACACACACACACACACACACACACACAGAAATGATAAACCTACAGATACTGAATTTATTTTCTCTTCTGTGTATCGTGTGACCTGGTAGTTGACTGAATGCTATATTGCCCCTGTTTTACAAATGTTCTACTTTGGAATTTTAGGGTTTGAAACTGGAAGCTCAAGATGGGCACCTGCAGATCACACTTTATTCATAGCCATTTTTCTTTAACCAAAATCCTCAGCTTTTTGGCTTTCGTACGAGGAGAGGAAAATCACAGTTCCAGAGATGACCGGACACTCTTCAATACTTTTATGAAAGGGAATTACATTTTGTATAATTCTAATCTTCTCAGCCATGGTTGTTTCTTTGTTGTGGGGTATTTTTAAGCATCAAAAGGAAGAAGAAGGAAAAAATCCAGAGACCACCCCCAAGCCTGAAATCCTGTTAAACCTCACACAAAACCAAAGCCAACAGACCTTGACAGAATAAGCTCATAAACGAACAGAGCACAGTCTTAGGGGTGAGATCCTGTGCGGTCCTTCATAAGCTCAATTCCTCCCATCTGGACAACGGGGGACAGAGCAGGTTTCCTATTTTCCAGGTATTCTGGTTGGCTGCTTGCCACAGAAAGAACCATTCTTTGATCTTTGGGTTTAGTGCTCGTTTTCATAGCTCCGGTCCTTTTACAAGGAAGGGGCAGAAATCATCACTCAAGGTAGGCAGCAGAACACGAAAGAGGCTCGGATGTTTTTTGTGCCCTGTTGGATGAAATTAGCATCCTGACAAAGAAAGTTCTTGCTAATAGATCAGGGGGTCACAGTAGGGAGGATAAGATCTCTTTCCTAAAATACTTATACCCTGATCAATGTAGGACATATTTCCAATACTGAGAACAGCTTCTAAAGCATTTTTTCTGAAGGGTTTTATGATAGTAGAATACTAATAATTGCTAGCAAATACTCAAAAATACTAAAAAATCCCCCAAAGTGTGGTGCGAATGCACGATGGTGTGTGACCCATGCATCAGCTCCCATGTGTTGTGGGTGTGCACCTCCCGTGCTCCCCGGTATGCCTCTGGGACCACCTGCTTCCCCTCCTGGCCTCCTTCCCTCCAGCCAACAACCCCGGCCCCTTATTCTTCCTCTAAGAGGCCAAACTCATGCCCATCTTGGCTTGTTTCTACTCTCTGTTTACACCTCTGCAATGCTCTGTCCCTGGGAGCCAAATGACATACTTTCCCTCCCTGTGATGAATTCAGGTTTCTTCTCCAATGTCTTCTCTCTCAGGAGGCCTTCCTGACCACCTGTCTAAAGTAACTCCTTGGCCAGGTGCAGTGGCTCATGCCTGGAATCCCAGCAATTTCGGAGGCTGAAGTGGGTGGATCACTTGAGGTCAGGAGTTCAAGACCAGCCTGGCCAACATGGTGAAACCCCGTCTCTACTAAAAATACAAGAATTAGCCAGGCGTGGTGGCGGGCACCTGTAATCTCAGCAACCCAGGAGGCTGAGGCAGGAGAATCGCTTGAGCCTGGGAGGCGGGGAGGTTACAGTGAGCTGAGATCACGCCACTGCTCTCCAGCCTGGGCAACATAGTGAGAATCCATCTCAAAATAAATAGGCAAGTAAGTAAGTAGATAAATAAATAACTCCTCCATCCCTCTTGATCCTATTATCCCACCTTATTTTTTTCATAGCACTTTTCATTTGACGTTGCAGGTGCTTCTCAAGATACAATGAGGCCACGTCCTGACAAAACCACTGTAAGCTGAAAATGTATTAAATCAAACAGTTGTTAACTCCAGCCGCTCCTTGGGTTATGATGGGGTTATGTCCTGATAAACCCATCATAAGTAGAAAATATTGTTAATTTGAAAATGCATTTAATACACCTAGTCTACCAAATATCGTAGCTTACTTATCCTAGCCTACCTTAAACATGCTCAGAACACTTTTACACCATTGTAAAGTTGAAAAATCATTAAGTCAAGCCATCCTAAGTTGGGGATCATCTGTATTGCATATCTATTTTTTAAAGTTGGTTATTGTCTTTCTTCCCATTAGAAGGTCAAGTCCAAGAGGGTAGGGATTGTGTTTTGTTCACAACGCTGTTTTGCTCCTGTGCTTGGGACAGAAGATGGTACATAGTAGGACCTCAACCAATATTTACTGACTGAATGTGAGTCTGCTTTTCTTTGAAGCACCAGCCTAGATCTGCCTCCTTCTTGATCCTCTTAGGATGCCCATCAGACTCAGTTCCTCTTCCCTCAGTGGCCTCATCGTATGTTTGTGGCCAACACATGCTTTTTGAGGCCTATGGCTGGGAGGCTAGATCTAGGAAGACAACAGAATTCCTGCCTCGCGGAGCCGACATTCTCACAGGGGAAAATGGGTATTAAACATGTGGCTTGTATCTCCATCTAGTTCTTAAATTTCCTTCTACCTCATTTTATATTTACTTTGATCATTTGTTCAAAAAGCAATTTCTCTGTGTGTGTTTCTCTTACCATTTGAAAAAACTGGGTGAAGCACTAGGGAAACTGAACTATAATAGAGACGGAGGGATCAATGTTTGGGCTAAGGATGGGAGTGGGACAACAAGGGAGAAATCAGAGAAGGCTTCACAGAAGAAGTGACAGAAATAGAAGGATGAGTAAGAGTTCACCAGAAGTGGGACTGAGAGGGAGAGGCACCTGGGCGGAGGGAGTGGTCTGTGTAAAGGTGTAGAGGCCAAAGAGCTGCTATTGATGGAAGAGAGCGTCATCTGAAATACCCTAAAAGTGATCAAACTTTCTAGATAATAACTCAGCTTCTCATGTCCTAATGCAACGCAACCCAACCTGATCCAACCCAAACTGACCCAATCTGATTCAATCCAATCTGATTTGATCCATCCAATCCAATCCTGGGGTATCTTTTGAGAGCTGGCCAAGTGCAAAGCATTGTGGAGGATGCAGAGAGGCACAGAGCACACCCCTTGCCCTCAAGGCATTCTGGGTCTTTCCAGGAAGGCTGGTATTTACAGGCAAATAAGAGGAAAGAATCTGATTTGTGTTTAAGGCATCACAGGACGATGGGCAAACACACACGGCTTGGAGATTTGTGCCCAATTCACTTGGTAAGTGAAAAGTAGCAAACCTTATTAGATAGTGGCCAGGTCATCCATCCATTCATTCATTCATTCACTCACTCACCTGACAAGGATGTATTGAGCACCTACACCACGTACTTGGCGCATTCTAGGTGTCTGGGAGAGGGAGGTAAACAGGAACGATGAGACCCTTGCTCTCATGGGGCTTACCCTGAAAATTCACCAAAATATAGGTGAACAGCTGAGTAAATAAGACCTTTTCAGAGCGTGACTGTGCTGTGAAGAAAGTACAGCGGGGCAGTGGACTAGTGGGGTGTGGGAGCAGCAGGATGGGTCCCCCCCTTCAATGCAGTATCTGGGGAGAAGCCCCTCTGACCTCTATTAGGGCTGAGACTTGCATGTGGAGGACAAGGTGGGCATGTAAAGGTCTGCCAGAGGGCACAGCGAGTTCAAGGCTGGGAGGTGGGGACAGCCACCTGGGTGTATTTTGGGGAACAGAAGGGCCAGAGAAACTGTGGGGAAAGTGACATGGCTTTATTCTAACTGGAGATGCAATGAAATAAATTTCTCATTTTCAACTCACTGCTTGCAGGAATCCATTCTTCCCCTAACTGGAAGACTGTGATATGTAGAAAGCACTGACAAGGTTTAATTTAATTTAGATTGTTGAAGCCCATCAAATTATTCCATTCCCACCCCCTGGGCCCTTTTCTTTCCTGCCCTTGAATCTCATCTTCCACTTGGTCCTTTGACAGGGATGACTCGCCTTGTGACGCGGAGTCCCTAAGCCATCCAATTTCCTGCGCATTATTAAAATTGTTAAAACACAAAATCCAGGTACAGTTGTTATCTCTTTTATTGATCCATACAGAAAAGAAACAGCCAAGAAAAGGAAAAAAAAAAATCACGTGACCTTGGATCCATATCAGCTCAGCACAGCTGAACAAAGGCTGGGGAAATTTTCTGGTTGATATGTGAGATTTCATTCTTGGAACAATGATGCTTCCAAACAATGATACCACCCATGGCTTTTGTTTATGGAGGGCTCATAGAGGCTGTCTGGTGCTGAGGGGTCAGGGAAGGAACTGCTTCTGCACAGGACATTCTTTGTTTCAGCAGGCACTTAGTGAGCACTTGGTGTGTACCGAGCATGGCTCTAAGCACTTCACAGGTGTGATCTCATTGAATCTGCCTGACAGCCCTTGGAGAAGTGATGTTATTAGCTCCATTTCACAGATAGGAAAACTGAGGCCTGGAATGGTGAAGTGTTCCCTGTTCATCATAGAGTGAGTAAGAGATGGCACCTGGATTAACAGCAGTCTGTTTCACAGCCCGTGCTGGTCAGCCCACCTGGTTGACTGATGCAGATGGGCGACCTTGGCCCAGGTATTTCACCTCCCTGTGTCTCAGGTTTCTTCTCTGGAAAGTGAGGACGATAGTCACACTTTCCCGATGAGGCTGTTGAGAGGATCAGATGGGCGCCAGGAGCCTGGCAAGGGCTGCATAGCTATGAGCTGTCATTGCATCTGAAAACCTGCCATTGGAAAAAAAAGGCAGATGATCTTCTGTGGGAGCCACAAAAATCAGGATTCCAAGATGCCCCCACCTCTGCCTATACACGGGGCTGTAGCTCCAACAGTCACAGTTAGTTCACCGAGATCAGCCTCCCAGATATCACATAGGCCATTCTCCGTGGGAGGTTAACAGTCTCCTAGTAAGTGCTTCACTTGTGGCTTCTCTGGAGTTGCTGTTGTGTGCGTGTATTTGTGTGCTTGTATGTGTACATGTGTGCATGTGTATGTGTGTATATATGGGTGTGTACATGTGTGTGATTGTGTTTGTGCATGTGTGTGTGTACCCGGGTTACAGAAGCGGCTCTGGGGTCAGATGGCCTGAGATTTAACCCCCTCTTCAGCTACTCGTTAGTCCACAACCTCAGGCAAATGACTTAACCCCATGGTGCTTCTGTGTCCTCCTTCATGCTGTCGTGACTATCATAGCCCCGACCTATAGGGTTGATGTGAAGATTAGATGAATTAGTCTGTATGAAGCTCTTAGAAGGGGCCCTGGCACAGGACTGGTGCTGGACACATGTCATTACCACCCATGATCCCCAGGTGTCTACCGCACACCAGCTCTACGCAGGACCCTGCGGTGAATGCCACATAGACCCCTTCCCCTCAGGCAGTGCCAGCCTGGGTGGAGGGGGAGCGTTCCAGCCCCACTGGTAACTAGCTGGGTGGCCTGGGCCAGCTTCTTCACCTCCCTGTGCCTTCACTCACCTCTGGAAAGTGGGGACGATAGTCACACTTACCCGAGGATGACATTGAGAGGATTCAACAAGCACCAGGAGCCCAGCTAGGGCTGGTTAGCTATGAGCTGCCATTCCTATCATTGTCATGTCTCTGTTTGTTCTCTGTCCTTGGCTGCTTCACTGTTCCTCCAGCAATCTAGATGCGTTCCTGCCTAGTGGTCCTGCTGCTCCCTCTGCATGGCCCTCATCTCCCCTGGATCTTCATTTAGTGACCTCTGGTCACACATTGCTCCCTTGGGAGGCCTCCCAGCCAGGCCATCCAATGGAGCTCTTCATCCACCACTGGCCACTCTCCAGCCAACAGCAGCAAACTACAGCTAGGGGACAAATCCAGTCCGCTGCCTGTTTTTGTCAATAAAGTTTTATTGGGATACAACCACATGGATCTGCCTGCGTATCATCTATGGCTGCCTTCTTGCTTCAAGGGCTTGGTTGACTACTTGCGACAGAGACTATATAGATCAGAAAGCCCAAAGCATTTGCCATCTGATCCCTCTGGCTGCATGGAGGAGATGGGGTGGGTGTTGGATGTTGGGTGAGGTTGTGGGGAGACCTTCTCTCCTTGCACAGCATAGAGAATGCTGTGGGTTCTCAGACACTGGGCCTGCAGGCAGAGAGATTATGTCGAGCAAAGCTGAGTCTTAGAGGCCAGGTAGGCCCTGACCGTTCCAAGGGTGGGTCACATTTCTGGCCCCCAGCGTTGTTGTCTGAGAAATGGAAGATTAAAGACTCTGGGACTCAGATAAGGGCCTTTCTGCCTCTAAAGTCTTGCGTGTCTGCCCAAGGTCATGCTGCCCATGACTTCACAGAAAGTCCGTTGGCTCTTGTTCTGTTCTGCTATCCCATTTGATTTCCATCAACCCTGAGTTGGGTTCCCAGAAACAGACTCTGGGATGAGGATTTGAGAGTAAGGAGTTTATTTGGGAGGTGATTCCAGAAAACCCTACAGGGGAGTGGGGCAGTGAGATGGGATGGGGGGTGTGCTATCACACAAGTCCCCTGCTTCACATCCATCGTTGGCAGAGGGCCGCATCTGGGGCATCAGCTCCCAGCACTTCCCAGGGGCCAAGAGAAGCCCTCAGCTAGAGCCTGGGGCTTGTGGTCAGATACCTGCCCAGCAAGGACTGGCTGTGTGTCTAGGGCATGTGGGCTACGCCAGCAGCTCTCACACCATCACAGCAACGATCACTTTCCAAAGGCATTTAGTTAAGTGAATTGCATGTCTACACCTGTTTCCCTGTCTGATTGGGGCCTCATCACCTGGGCCTTCATGGAGGGTGGGCATCGACGAACACTGGCTGAGGGCAGCAGGGGTGTTTCTCTCCTTTGGTCTCTCTGCCTTCACAGGATTCCATGCTGCCTCTGCCCCTGCTTATATCTGATCTTATAAGCAGGACCGGATGTCATGATTCTACCACTCCTTCTGTTCATTTCTGGTTCTTTTTGGTTGAGTAGTTGTGACAGAGACAACCTTTTCTTCACTGATTTCCCCTTTTATACGTGCAAATTGGGAGTGACCCCATGGTCTCCAAGGCTGTGTCTGTCCCAGATTTGTAGCACACAAAACTCTTCCAGGCATAGCCACATTCAGCCCGGAAACGTGAATGCATTGAATGATTCCTCTGGGATCCTTCTTCTTCTTCTTCTTTTTTTTTTTTTTTTTTTTTTTTTTTGAGATAGAGTCGTGCTCTGTCACCCAGGCTGAAGTGCAGTGGTGCAATCTCACCTCACTGCAATCTCTGCTTCCTGGGCTCAAGCGATCCTCCTACCTCAGCCTCTTGAGTAGCTGGGACTACAGGTACGTGCCACCACACCCAGCTAATTTTTTGTATTTTTTTTTTAGAGCCTTGTTACCCAGGCTAGTCTTGAACTCCTGAACTCAAGCAATTCATCTGTCTCAGCCTTCCAAAGTCCTGGGATTACAGGTGTGGGCCATCCTGCCCAACCTCCTTCTGTTCATTTCTGACCAGGCATGGTGACCTTGCCTGGGATAGTGAATGAGCCAAGACACTGAGCAAGAAACTCAGACAGCAACATCTGGTTCAAGATTTACCCCTCATGGGTTATGGGAGCTTGGGCAGACACATAAGACTTTAGAGGCAGAAGGGCCCTTATCTGAGTCCCAGAGTCTCAAATCTTCAAATTTTCAGACAGGGATGTTAGGGTTTGGAAATGTGACCCACCCATGGAACAGTCAGGGTCTACCTGGCCTCTAAGACTCAGCTTCACTCGACATAATCTCTCTGCCTGCAGGCTCAGTGTCTGGGAAGCCTCAGCATCCTCTATGCTGTGTGAGGACAGAGCATCTCCCCCCAACCCCACCCAACATCCAACACCCACCCCACATCCAACACCCACCCCATCTCCTCCATTCAGCAGAGCGATCATTCAATGCATCAAACCTACGCATCACTCCTGCTGTCTAAATGCTTCTATGGCATCACCTGGCCCTAAAAATAAAGACGGAAGCTCCTGAATGTGCTGTGTCAGGGGAATTGGGTTTGATTGTGAGCAGCAGAGACCTAGAATGATAGAGGCCCAAATAAAGTATAAGAAACAGAGAAAAGGCCCCCGTGCCTGGGCCCAGTCATCAGGGCTGAGTGTCAAGAGGACAGTCAGAGAGGTAGGCAGGAGCTGCATCTCAGGGGGCTGGTAGGAGGCTGGATTGCACTCTGTGTGTGTGGGATGAAGTCATAGGAGGATTTTGAGCAGGGGAGCCACATGATTTTACTGTCTTTAAAAAGGTGTACTTGTCTTAGTCTCCATATTACATCTGTTTCAATGACTATTGGGTTAATATCTCCCCTCCCCAACCTCTACCCCAAATGAACTGTCCATGGCAGTAGGAAGCACAGCTATGTTTTTCTCAGCTTCTGTATGTATCTATGTATGTCCTGCTTCTAGCACATTGCTTGGCCTGTGGCTGATACTCAGTGAATATTTATAAAGGAGAGAAGGGAGGAGAGGAAAGGTGAGTCTTGAGCCAGGGCAACCCTTTTTTCACTGATTTCCCCTTTTATACATGTAAATTGGGAGTGACCCCATGGTCTCCAAGGCTGTGTCTGTCCCAGATTTGTAGCACACAAAACTCTTCCACATCGATGCTGAGGTTGACTGTATGTTGAGCAAGAATAAGTAACGACGGGAGTCACGTTGACTGTGATTCAACCATCTAAAAAGACAGGGGCCTTCAGGCATGTGGGTTTGGCAACATTTGTCATCACTGAGGAGAGAGGTAACTAGAGGATGATTTATTGCAACCTTTTCTGGTGTGATAAGAGCCAGTTGCTTAAAGGGGGAAAACAGATCATCCATGGCTGCTTGCTTAAAGAGTTCTGTGAGTATTTGTTCTTCTTTTCAGCCATATAGAAACTTGGAACTACTTTCTTGTGTTCAGCAAACTTTACATCTTCTGCAGACTTCAATTACTCAGTTATCCGACCCGCTGGCTTACTCTGGAAGGGCTAGGTCCAATGGCTCTGGTTGTTCTAATCCTGTGTACCCATAGACATTCATTTTGAACTGGAATCTTGTAACTTTAAGAAACAGCAGCCTCATTCAATCATTTCTCAGGATGGCCCATTAGTGGGAGGAGCTGCATCCAGGTCCACAGGATATACTGACAGGGGATATGTATCAGACGTGAGAGTCCCATATTGGTATTTTGGGTAGTACATGCTATAGTGTTGTTACCCAGAGGTATTTTCATGTGAACAGCTCTGTGGTAAGATTTGGACCAAGTTCCTGGCTATGTAACTTTAAGTCTAATTATCTAGCCCTTCTGGGTAGATCTCCTAGTTACCTGCTATGTTTTAGCAAGTTTCTGCTTAAATTTACTGGACAGAGTTCTGTTGTTTGCAACTAAAGCCCTGACTCATACACGGTACAGGTGTGTGAAGCTGCTTACGGAGTACCAGAGGGGCACATGTACTTGGACTTAACTGGGACCCTGGAACCGGGAAGCTGGCACACGAGGTGGGCTATCTGCAATTGATCATACACATTTCCTTTTATTTAGTCATTGAGCAAATATCTATTGTGCACAAACTATCCCAGGCGCTGCACTAGGCGCTGGGGGTAAAGTACTGAGCAAGACAAAGGTCCTGTTCTCACTGAGCTTCCATTCTGGTTGGAGAGATAGCAAGAGATGGAAAATGAATAAATAGGATATTTTCAGATTGTGATAAGTGCTGTGAAGAATGGTTTGATAAAAAGTGATGACTGTGGAAGGCTGCTTTAGCCGGGGTGGTCAGGGGAGGGTTCTGAGGAAGCCAGCCCTGGGGATGTGGAGGAGCCAGCCATGCCAGGTGCTGGGGAGCACATGTCCCGGTGGGAGAAGCAACAGCCCAGAGCAAGAAAGGTCTCCATGTTAAAGGAACACTAAGGGCCAGATTGTGCAGGGCCTCTCGGGCGCAGTAAGGAGTTTGGGTTTTATTTCACTACAGTAGGGGGTCATTGGTGAGATTTAAGCAATGGAGTGACATCATGATGTGAATTTGTGAAAGCAGAGTTTGATCCTGTGGGGGTGGCAGGGAGCAGGGGCACCTAACACGAGTGGAGAGCTGCTATGGAGTGGATGTTTGTCCCCTCCAAACCTCGTGCTGCAATTTGATTCCCAGTGTTGGAAGTGGGGCCTAATGGGGGGTGTTTGAGTCATGGTGGCAGATCCCTCATGAATAGATTAATGTGCTCCCTTGCGGGTGAGGGAGTTCTCACTCTGTTAGTTCCCATGAGAGCTGGTTGTTAAAAAGAGCCTGGAACCTCCCCATCTTGCTCTTGGTTCCTCTCTCGCTGTGTGATCTCTGCACACACCAGCTCCCCTTCACCTTCCACCATGAGTGGAAGCAGCTTGAGGCCCTGATCAGATGCAGACGTCCAATCTTGAACCTTCCAGCCATCAGAATCATGAGCCAAATATTTTTTCTTTATAAATTACGCAGATTCAGGTATGCCTTTATAGCAACACAAAACAGACTAAAACAGGAGCTGTTTAGAGACCTAGCACCCAGGGTTTTTACTGGGGCGGGTCCCATGGGCACCCTCTGCTTAGCACGCACCAGGATTCCACACACATGGAATGAAAGTAGATGCCCAGCCTAAACCACATTGTTTGCAGCAAGGAGGCTATTGTAATTTTCCAACTAAGAGATAGAGGGCTTGGATAAAAGTGGGGGTGATAGAGAAGAGAAAAGTGAGTGGATTAAGAATCTACTTTGGAGGTAGCACTGTCAGAAAATGCTGATGGATTGGGTGTGGGGTGTGAGAGAAAGTGAGTGCCAGACTTAGCCAAAGGGGCACAGATTATCATGGGAGAATCCAGCACCATCATTAAGCACTTTAGAGTTCAAGAAATGCTGCTTCATACATACCCTCTCTCACTTAACCATGGGCAATTCACAGTAGAAAGGATCTCAGGGGACATCTAGTGTAACTGTGTACTTTGACAGGTGAGGAAACTGAGACTCAGGGAGGGGAAGTATTTTTTTCAAGATTAAACAGAGAGTTCATTGCAGACACCAGCTTGGAATCTGTGTTCTTTGATTTCCAAGTAAGTGATCTTTCAATATGCCATTTTTATGGGAGGATTGGAAATATTACAAACAATAGAATGTTAAAGCTGGAAAGGATCTTGTGCTGGTTCTTAAGCTACTGTTTCTCATCCCCAAACTCAACCTTTTAAATTTCATTCTATAATGCTGAACCTGAGACTTTACATTTATTCTTTATCAAGTTTGTTTCTTGCTGGGTTCCATCCACTTGGGATAGCAGCCTGGGCCCAATCAGGGGATAAAAACCACACAGTGATTTAAACAGAGAAAATGTTACATAAGTAAATATTAAACTATGATAAAAGAATAACTGTAGAATATTTTAAAAAGTATATATGGCTCCCTAGGGCTAAGAGAATGAACCCAAGGAAGGACAAACTTGGAAAAGGGCCCCTTCCTATGGATGGGGTTTAGAGCTCCTTGTAGAAGGTCGTTTGCTGACCCCTGGCTTAGCTTATTGGTATACAGGAAGAGCACCTAACACAGTCACTAATATTCTAAAGTCATCAATCCCTTCTCTCCATCTCCACTGTTGCCATTTTGGTCCAAGCCATCATCATCTCTCAACTGACTATTGCAGTAGTCTCCTGACTAGGCTCTTGGTTTCTGTCTTGACCCTGTATTAGGTCAGGTTTCCTAGAAGCAGAGCCTATGACAGAGGGCTTATGCATGTGACTTATTGAGAAGCTACTCCTGAGAGAAGGGAGTGAGGGTGCAGAATAGGTCAGGAAAAAAAAGCTAAGCAAGGAAGGAGAGTAACTTCAGCCTGGTCCCATGGAAAGCCCGGGAGCATGAACTGGACCCCAGAGTTGGTCCCAGTCTGAGGCAGGGGGCTGGCATTTGCATCTCCATGCTAGTCATTGGCTATGGGCTGCCCTAGGATGAGCATGGGGGTTGCAGCTTATTGGACAAGGAAGTTCTCATGTGGCCTAGGGCAGTACTCTGGGGAGGGGGACACCTGTGAGCCATTTTCAGACACCACTCAAAACGGCTGGGGCAGGCCGGCCGCGGTAGCTTATGCCTGTAATCCCAGTACTTTGGGAGGCCGAGGCAGGAGGATCACCTGAAGTCAGGAGTTCAAGACCAGCCTGGCCAACAAGGTGAAACCCCGTCTCTATTAAAAATTCAAAAAATTAGCTGGGCATGGTGGCGGGTACTTGTAATCCCAGATACTTGGGAGTCTGAGGCAGGAGAATCACTTGAACCTGGGAGGGGCGGAGGTTGCAGTGAGCTGAGATTGTGCCATTGCACTCCAGCCTGGGCAACAAGAGCGAGACTCTATCTCAAAACAAAAAACCAACATAGTTGCACATGCTCAGTAAGGGGGATCCACACAAGGGTCTGATAGCATCCACGCCCACTCCAACAGTCTATTAATAGACAGTGGTCAAGGTGGTCCTCCTCTTCAAGTTCAGGTTCAGGTTCCAAGACAGAATGGGTCAGTCTTGTAATGGGGACTGTGAGATTTGCTGGGCTGCTGTAGGATCTGCCAAGGGACACTAGAAGAAAGGCAGGAAACCACACTGGGGTTAGAGTCCCACAGAATTTTATTTCAGCTCTGGCCCTTTCTGGCTGTGAGGTCTTGGGTGAGTGTCTTCTCTCTCTGGATGCATTTCATCACCTAAAAATGGGACACCCACACCTGCCCAAGGGATTAGCTCTGGGATCATCCTCTGAAGCCCACCACTGCTGCCGCTGCTTCATGCATTGGCACTAATTTTGAATGCCTTGTTGGATGTTCACATAGGTTAAAAAGCTGCTTGAAATGATCTGAGCCCAGAACTGAAATCCATTTTACATAGAAATAATTTTTATTTTATTTTATTTTTTTTACTGTTTTAAACTGAGTTTTACCACACTGTTCCCATGGTGTAAACTACGGGAAGATTGTACTCTGTTCTTTTCAGGATTTATTGAATGTTGCTCACCTGTTTGAAAAAAATCACCTTACCAATGGCAGAGCCTCTTGTGGTGTCTGAGTTGCCCAGAACAGTACAGCTGTAGTCAGTCCGCATCTGTGACTTCGTTCACTGTGATTCTGCATCCAAGTTCAAGCATCTGATGACATAATTACATGGTCTACCTTAGTAATGCCAGGTGTATTAGTCTTCTCAGGCTGCTATGAAGAAACACCCGAGACTGGGTAATTTACAAAGGAAAGAGGCTTAACTGACTCACAGCTCTGCAGGGCTGGGGATGCCTCAGGAAACTTACAATCAAGGCGGAAGGGGAAGCAGGCTTGTCCTCCTTCACATGGTGGCAGCAAGGAGAAGTGCAGAGTGAAGTGGGGGAAAAGACCCTTATAAAACCATCAGATTATCCTGAGAACTCATTTACTGTCACGAGAAAAGTATGGAGGTAACCACCCCCGTGATTCAGTGACCTCCCCCCAGTTCCCTTCCATGACACGTGGATATTATGGGAACTACAGTTCAACGTGAGATTTAGGTGGGGACACAGCCAAACCATATCACTAGGGCACTTACATGTTGAACTATGTTTTGTTTTATTATAAATTCCTTTCTTTTTCTCTTTATATCCCTCTGGGGAAATTACGTTGTTTAAGAAAATGCCTGTAGCTAGGTTATATTTTCTATGAATTTCATTTCAGTTGAGTAAAGGGAAAGTGATAAAGTATTTGTGTTAAAAGCCTGGCATTGACTCTGATAGAGTCGAGAATCACACATCTACAAAGAATTAGCAACATCTTCTCTTTCCATAGGAAACCCATAGCCTCACTGAGAGACACCTTGGAGCTCTTTGTTAGTTTGAGCCACATTTTACAAGGAAGGACTCTTTTCTGTCCTCTCCCAACTGCTGTCCTTTGCTAGGACTCCTTAAGAGGGAGTATTTTCCCTCTTAAGGAGTCTGCTGGGGACCTGTGTAATCATTTAGCCCACATCCTGGGCCATGTCAGCTCTCCTGGAATTGTCCCTACTAGCGTTGAGTGTGGCTGTCTCACTCCCCTTTGCTGGAGGAACAGACCTGGACTTCTACCAAACTGAGGTCCCTGCCTGGTGAGTAAGTAATTTGTTTCCTCCATAGGAGATGGAGCGACAATCAAGAAACAAACAAACACATTTTTTTAAAAAAAGGCATAGAAGCTTAGTCATGCAAATCAAGGCAGAGGAGAGAGGGTAAAGAAAATGGCCTTATTCATATTCTGCAACTTCAGCAGGCCCTGGCCCATGGGCCGATTTCTATTAAAACACTCAGCCTAGAGCAGCCAACACTCCGGCTCATTAATAAAGGTTTGTCCCAAGTGGAGTAAACACCACCCGTTCCCAGGACACCCAGAAGCAGAAAATTAACCAGAGGTGAACTGGGTCATTAGCTGCTGCACAATATGGGTCATCCTAGATTAATTTAGTTCCCTTCAACTGGAGGCTCAAAGAGAGTGACCGGTTCTCATAGCGGGGAACAGTGACTTAGCAGCGTGTTGAGGTCTCTTGGATACCAGGCCAGGAGCTGTCATTATGATTCATGGCGCCTCTGACATCACTCAGTGGTTTTGTGATGCAAAGTTCACATGTCTGAGCACACATAAGGGACTCTGTGAATATGTGTGTATTTGTTGCGTGCATGCCCGCAGAATGGGATACAGAGACTCACTCTATTCATCAAGGATTTGTTTCAATCAGGTATGGTAAGACCCCCAGACACAGAAAGTACTGTCATCCGGGAAGACATTCATTACATTCTAGGTCCCAAGAAACGGGAGACATGGCATGCTCTGCGGTCCGCACGGGGAACCCGGGAACCGTGCTCTGCAGGGCCACACGGGGAACCTGGGAACCCGGGAACCATGCTCTGCAGGGCCACATGGGGAACACTGGGAACCCGGGAACCGTGCTCTGCGGGGCCACACGGGGAACCTAGGAACCCGGGAACCCGGGAACCGTGCTCTGCAGGGCCACACGGGGAACCTGGGAACCCGGGAACCATGCTCTGCAGGGCCACACGGGGAACCTGGGAACCCGGGAACCATGCTCTGCAGGGCCACATGGGGAACACTGGGAACCCGGGAACCGTGCTCTGCAGGGCCACATGGGGAACGCTTCCTTTCAAGAGGAAGAGGGAGGAAGTGAGACATGAGCAAGAGACTTTATTGAGGAATGAATGGATAGGCAGTCACCAGGCTCAGGGTTGTGAGTTTGAGTCACTTCAGCAGGCTCTGGGACATAGGGGCTGTTCCTAGTTGTCTGGTACCTGGCCCTGGAGAGGGAGAGCCCAATAAAAGAGGTGCTTGGGGCGTGTGGGCTCTTGATTTGTTTTTCATTTGCAAGACATGCTCCAGATGAGTTGTTTCCTGTCTCTTAGGAATTGGCAAGCATGTGAAGAGCACGCTGTCCAGGGTCGGCAAGGCCTGGAAATGTCAGAGCATCAGAATACTGAAAATAAAAGACATGGTCAGTACTCATACATAGACATGACATACACATACACACACATACGCAGACTCACACATGTCAACAGCTGAGTGAAAAATGTCTTTCATTCCTGGAAGCAGGAGTCATATCACTTTCTCCAAAGCATGTCTTTTTCTATGCAATGGTGTGCTTTAGGTGCAAGAACACTCGAGAAGCGGCAAAGATAAAGTTAAACAAATCCAAGTGTTATAATTCTGCATTATGCATATGTTTTGACTTTTCATCTTTTATTCAGAGAGTAAGAAAACCAAATAGAGTAAAGGAAGCCCAGCCAACCAGCTCAGTTTCATGTGGGCAGAACCAGCAGGAAATTGAAAGGGGAGAGAAGCCCCTTGCCAAAGCCGCCTCCACTTGCACTGGGAAGCCCACCACAGGCCACCACCTGGGCTGGGAGATTCGTCAGCAGGCGTTGGCCTGTGACAGTCACACTTCCTGCTCCTCAGTCTGAGATGCCCCAACCAGATGGCGGAGGCCCGATGGGGAAGGAGCAGCCTCCACGGAGGCCCGCCTGGTTTTCCAGCCCTGGACTTGCAGCCGGGACATGAGGGCTCCCTCCTACTCTCCCACCCCTCCTGCTGGTGAAGCAAGCCCCTCCTACTCAGAAGGGAGCTTTCTCTGCCCTGGAAGATGCTTGGAAACTTGGCGATGCTTCCA
This sequence comes from Pan paniscus, assembly GCF_029289425.2. NCBI lineage: Eukaryota > Metazoa > Chordata > Mammalia > Primates > Hominidae > Pan > Pan paniscus. The sequence continues at coordinate 53,698,918 of NC_073270.2, forward strand.
GACGTGCAGGCGCCAGGGGCCTGTCCACTCCTCCTCCCCCTTCTCCTGGACTCACTGACCTTCCTTCTGTGCCACAAACAGCCAGGTTTATTCCCAACCCAGGGACCCTGTGTGACTGACCATTCTCCTCCCCGGATGCTGTCCCCAGCCCTGTGCATGGCTGCCCCTTCTCACCTTTCAGGGCTCTGCCAGGTGCCACCTCCTGGGTGAGCACTTCCCTGGCCACCCTGTCCCCAGAAGCCCTCTCCACCAAGGCACTTCCTAGCATCTCACCCCATTTCCTCTTCTCAAGATCCCTCATCACCATCTGAAATGAATTTGAGCAAGTGTTGACTTGGGGAACATATCTCCCCCTCCTTACCTGTGTGTGAGCTCCAAGGAAAATCAGTGTCTGACCTGACTTATGAACCTGTGTCCCCAGAGCCTATAGCGATACCCAGCCCAGAGGTGCTGGCTGCACATGATGCTGATGACTCCTAGGGTGAGCCTGGCATCTGAGTCCTGGGTTCAAGTCCTGATTCAGCTGTTCCCAGGCACCTGACTTTGGGAGAGATGCCTCCTCTTTGGGTCAAGTTTTTTTCCTTTGTGGCATGAACCAATATTCCAATATCCATCAGTCACGACTGCTGGGGCTCAAAGACCAAGGTGACATATGTCAAGGTGCTTGGCCAACTCAGAGAGTTGTGCAAAGAGAAATGACCATGTTAAGTTGCTGGCCCACGCCTGAGTAGAAGCCAGGGAATGGGCTAAGGAAGAGCATGGTGATGGCCCGCCTGGCGGAAGTCTGCAGTATGTGGGTGTGTGTGTGCGGATGTGTTTGTGCATGCGTGTTATTAATGTTGTTTAATTGCCATTCAGGCTCCATAAATAGTAGCTAATTCTTCCTATGTGCCGAGTATATACACTCACTTAATTCTTGCAACAGCCCTGAGTGGTAGGCACTGCTGTTACCACATCATCCCCATTCTGCAAATAAGGGAACTGAGGCAAGGGAGAAGAAATGACACAATCTCCTGCACCCTCTTGATGCCATTGTGGACAACAGGCCGCCTGAACTCACGTTTCCAGGCTCCACTTGGCCATTTCTGTGACTCTAATTTCCCCAGTCAAAGCTTAAATTCATCACGCTGGTGTCCCTTGAGGATAAAAAAGTGATTAATTTTCTGCAGCTCACTTCTCTTTCTAGGTTAAATCTATTTTGGTGGCGAGGCTGGGGGCACTGGGAATATGATACTGATCAATCTAGAATGTGTGGAGGAGTGGACAGCAGTTTTTAATCAGACAAGACCTTCAACCCCGGCACAGACCATCAATTGGCAGGTTCTCCTGGGACATGGACGTGGTGCATGGGGCTGCGTTCACCTGTGGTGGGGACATGTCAACTCGTTCTGGGGTTTCAGGGCTCCACTTGAACAGAACCAGTTCTCATGACACTGTAGGCAGAAGAGAGCAGCACATGTCACATGGGGCTGGGGCTGGGGTCTTCTGAACACCCTGAAGGGGCATCTCTGGGTTTCACCTACCTGGATAGTTTCTCTCTGTTTTGCTAGTTCTTAGTGGGCTTCCCTTTGTGGGAAACAACCTTCCTCCACTATGGTTTTTTTTTTGTTTTTGTTTTTGAGACAGGGTCTTACTCTGTCACCCAGGCTGGAGTGCAGTGGCTAGATCAGGGCTCACTGTAGCCTCGACCTCCCAGGATCAAGCGATCCTCCCACCCCAGCCTCCCTAGTAACTGGGATTACAAGTGTGCACCACCATGCCCAGCTAATTTGGGTTTCGCCATGTTACCCAGGCTGGTCTCAAACTCCTGGGCTCAAACAATTCACCCACCTCTGCCTCCCAAAGTGCTGGGATCACAGGCATGAGTCACTGTGCCTGGTGCCCCCTTCCCCAACTCTTAATCCCCCAACTCCCCAGCTCCAAGATTGGCAAGTGACCCAGACCCAGCCAATCAAACATACTCAGTGATGGCATCAGGAGGTGGGTTCGTGAGCCCAGCTTGTCTGATCTGAGTCAGTCCCTGGACCTCTGCTGGGGAATCGGGGAAGAGGCTTCTCTTTTCTACTGACCTTGCTGGGCTGATGGGAGGATCAGGATCTGCTGGGGCATCTTTGCCACCTCATGAGAACTGTGTGACCCAGAAGGGAGCCCACCCAGAAGGATGCCAGCCTGAGAAATGGAAGAGACCCCTTCCTGATGACGTCATTTTGCACCAAGATCCAGCTGTGCCTGTAGTCAAATACTGCTGGGACAGTAAGTTTCTGGAGTGAAGATATTCATGTTTTCACTCATTTAAGTTTGAGTGGGTATTCTGTCCTTTGTGATCAAGAGTGCTGCCTGATAGAGGTTGCAGTGAGCCGAGATCATGCCACTGCACTCCACTCCAGCCTGGCGACAGAGAGAGTCTCTGTCTCAAAAAAAAAAAAAAAAAAGTGCTGCCCGATAGATGACAGTTCCCCCTTTTTGTCTCAGTGACTTTTAGAGCTTTTGGAGGTCTGCTGTTGGGGGCCCTAGGCTGTAGGGAGGAGATTCATATTTGTCCTGTATTCTTGGGAAACCTTTGAGCTAAGATTGGACTGAAATGGCCTCAGGTGCTCTAATCAAATTGAGACCTGGTTCAATCCCTGTGGGCCCCTAAACCAAAGGTGAATAAGGTGCCTGCCTAGCAGGAGGTTGTGACCCCCAGGCTGATGGTGGGGTGAGAGCTGGGAGTCTGGATGGAGCAGATGTAGGCAGACAACAGGATGACATTTGAAGGCCACAGCTAAGAATGACATTGAAGATCAAGACCTGTGCTGTCCTCCATGGCAGTCACTGGGCACCTGGGGTTATTTCAGTTTATATCAATGAAAACTAAATAGCTTTAAAAATTCAGTTCCTCAGTCACGCTAGCCACATTTTGAGTGCTCCATAGTCACATGTGGCTAGCGGCTGCCATATTGGACCGTGCAGACACAGAACATTTTCACCATGTGCAGAAAGTTGTACTCAACAACACGAGACAGACATACAAGGTTTTGAGTCCAGAAAACATCAAGTTGGAGAGAGGCAGTAGCAAGAAAAAAAGAGCAACAATAAGGGGGACCGTGACCAAGAGGTCCTCACTCATTCATTCCATCCTTCCTTCATCTCTTCACCTCACATTGATTGAGCTCCTATCAGCCACCCTCTATGACTGCAGGCTCCAGGGAAACACAAAAGAATTACACAGATGTAGCCTCAGACCACACAGAGCTCACATTTAGTCTGAGGAGTCAGACACTAAAGGAGGTAAATAAGTCACTAAACAAGACAATTCCAGAAAATAATAAATGCCAACATGAAAAGAGAGCAGGTAATAGGACACAGTGTCTTTGGTGGGAGGATCAGGCCTCAAGTTTGGGGAGACGTGTCATCTTTGGGCAGCTAAAAACTACGGGGCTCAGAAAACCTCAGACATACAGAAAGGAGAGGAATGCACTGCTCTATAGCCCACTCCCTGGAAGGCTGGGAAGCCCTGGTCCAGGGAAAGCACAGAGTTCTAGGAATTGGGAAGGGGATCCAACCACAAGGACAGGAAGTGGACAAGGGCCTCCAGGAAGCAGAGAAGAAACGAAGCACAGAAGTGGCCATGGGGCCATCGTGGAGTCTGTTTCACGGACAGAAACACAAAGGGGCTGTTAGGAACAGCCACCCCTGGCCAGCCCCGCCTGTGATTGTGACCTGACAACTCGTGGTTTGTGAAGGTTGTTTGTTTCAGAGGCATTTCGCCTCTCTGCTTTTGGAACCTCCACGAGTGGACTTTTGTCTTGGGGCTCACAGTATTTTACCCCCTTCAGGGAGGTGGCTGGTTGTAGTTTAGCAAAACAGCCACTGACATCGCTGCTCCTTCAGCCTCTGCAGACAGAGCTGCAAGATCCTCAAGGCCTTTTTAATCCCCAGGAACAAGGTTCGCAGGAGGCCAGAGCCTTTGGTGGTGGGGAGCGGAGTCAGCAGGGGGAGGGGAGAGGCCCTTCGGAGAGACTGAGCCGCCAGGCCATCGAGGGAACCTGGGCCAGGGATGAGGCACTTCAGCCCTCGGAGCAGCTGCAACAGCAGAGTCTGACCTCCCAGCAAGGAGCTCTGGCGGCAGGTTTGTTTTCTTTGAGCAAAATCTCAGAAACAAAGATGCCTATGATGACCTCTGCACGTAGGAACTTTCCATTTCTGCATTACACAGGGCATATGTGTGTCATTTAGGTGTTAAAACAGACCAAAATGTGTTCTCCCACCCAGAAGCAAGCAAAGCCAGCCCCAGCTGCGGTTCCCTGACAGTCCAGTGAATTCAGCCAAAGGAAATGGCCCCACATGGAGGTGGGTGAGGCCCATGGAGGATGACTGTGGTGGGAAACTCAGCAGGCGGAAATGTTCTCTTGGTTTCTGGGCAGGCTGGAGGTTTCCCAAGGGCCGGTGAAGTTTCAGCCCTAATAGCTGCAGGATTCTCTCAGGGCAAGTGACAGAAGACCTGATGACTCCGGTGGCTCAGCGGAGAGTGCATTAATAGGCTTGACCACTTGTGCTCGATCTTCAGGCAAGCTGGGTCTGACCCCTGGACACTGTCCCCTGGAGCACCTGGCCTCCACGTGTCCACCCACTGCCATGGTCATGGCTCCTCAGCAGGAGGAGGCCCAGCAGCCTCCAGGTGCCCCTGCCTGGTGCTAGCCGCCCACCGAAGCTCTAGCCTCACACTCTCAGGTTCAAATCCAGTGACAAGAGCGGATCCCACAAAGGCCACGAGAGTCACCCTAAACGGTCAGCTTAGGTCCTTCGTTCACTGAGCCCATCGCTGTCCAGGGCAAGTGGTGCTGGCTGGGCTAGGTCCAGCTCCCGTGTCCACCCTGGGACCTGAGGTTCAGGGTCAGCTCACCCTAGACACATGGATCGAGTGGGGAGGGTGAATCCTCAAATGCTAATCAGGTTCTGTTGTACAGAAGGGGAAGCGGAGGCAGGAGGATGCAGCAAGACCTGTTCCCTCCTCTAACGGCGCTCATAGGACAGCCCAGCCACAGATTCAAAGAATCTTGAAGGAATAGGATGGTTGGTATGGTTGGTGTGGAAGAAGGTTCATAAATTCTGGATTTAGCTTTGTGGGATTCAGCCGACCTGAAATTTATACCTGTGCAGGTAGGTGGTTGCTGGGTAGGGTGACCACTACTGTCTCTCTCCATCACCCAGGGCTGTTTTCAGCTCAAAGCCACAGAAGCCCAGGCATGGTGGCATCTCCGGGGGAAGTTGCCTTATTCCAGATTCACAGGTCCGGGACGAAGGGGCCAGGCAGGGCAGGTGTGGGGCCGCAGGATATCGCCCTGGGCCTGGCTCCTTCTGCCTTTCTGCCACCATCTTCAGCTGGTGCCATTACCTCGAGGCCTCCTGTGGTTGCTGGTGCTGCCACGCTTGGCCTCCTGTCTGCCTCCAGATGGGAGAGGAGGAAGGAGGAGGTGAGAGCAGGAAAGAGCTTACATAAAAGACCACATTTTCCCAGAATCCCCAGCAGCTGCCTGTTCTCCCCCTCCACTGGGCTAGAGCTGTGTCACACAGGCTGAGCGGCCAGGAAGCTGGGCACCATCCAGGGAGTGTGTGATTGTCGGGGTCCTGTTGGTAAGAAAAGGGCATGTGGGTAGACATCTGGAGTGCCTGTCATGGTCCAATTAACTGGCTAAAGGGATTGTGGATGTGCAGCTGTTTTCAATCAAAAGTACGTAATTCATATCTTCCCAAACACAGATTCCTGCTTTTGAGTAATGAAGGTGACCAAACCACATGACCCTGCCTGCAAAGATTCCACCTGGACTCCCAGTTCCTCCAAGGAACCATCATGTGGTTCAAATCCAGTGAAATTCTCTAAATCTCCACCCTCCTCAGGGTGCAGAGTTGACTGCTTTTCTGTGCCCCCCGCTGATCACGGCAACCCCTGGGTGCCTCGGCCTGCGAAGCCCCAGCTGTCCTCCGTCTGCAGACAAGCTGAGGTATGAAAGCCTCCTCGCTGGCCCAGGAGCCTGTCATTGTCCTCCAGCAGCTCTAGCCTGGATGCCGTCCCAGAGATAAATCATATCTCTTTAAAAAGCCACGGTGGCCCATTATTTCTGCTTGAAAATACCCCTGGCTCTCTGCTGGTGAGCTGGTTGACAGGCCCCGGCTGTTGTGCTCAGTGCTGCAAAGAGTCACGTCAGTCTGTCGACTTGTGTAGTGAGCAAGCTGGTAGCTTCAGATGGCGTGCAAATAAAATCCCGTCCTGGCATCCAGGACTTGGCTGGGGGTTGCAGAGAGAACCACATCTGCAGAAGAGTTGGTATTTTACAGTCCCAGCCTCATGTCCTTGTGAAATGCCCTGTTCATGCTGGGCTACAGGGGCAGGAGCAAAAATGATACAATGACAATTCCTGGGCTGTGTTCTGCAATATTCTGCAACACTTCCACAAGAAAACTCCAATCTTTAAAAATAGACTGAGCACAATTAAACAATCACTATAGATATTTCTTTTCTTTTTTTTTTTTTGAGACGGAGTCTCACTCTGTCGCCCAGGCTGGAGTGCAGTGGCGCGATCTCCGCTCACTGCAAGCTCCGCCTCCCGGGTTCACGCCATTCTCCTGCCTCAGCCACCCGAGTAGCTGGGACTACAGGCGCCCGCCCCCACGCCCGGCTAATTTTTTTGTATTTTTAGTAGAGACGGGGTTTCACCGTGTTAGCCAGGATGGTCTGGATCTCCTGACCTCATGATCCGCCCGCCTCAGCCTCCCAAAGTGCTGGGATTACAGGCGTGAGCCACCACGCCCAGCCCACTATAGATATTTCAACCAGAGGAATATAGTGAATCATCATCTACCCATCACCCAGGTTCAACAGCTCTCAGGGTTTGTCCAGCTCTTTCCCCTCTTTCTGCCAAATTATTTTAAAGCAAATCCCAGACCTCAAGTGGACATTTTCTAACAAAGTTGCAATATCCTAGTCATCTCCGATGTTCAAATTCCCCCAGGTGTTGCTCAGATATTTTTTTCTGGTTGCTTTTCCAGAAATTCAACTAGGACCACATGGCATTTCGTTGTTAAGTTTCTAACTTCTCTTTGGTTGACAGTGATCCCCTCTCCTTCATTTTACTTTTAATGCCACTGCTTGTTGAATTCCTGGGAGCAGTTGCTCTGTGGGATGCCCCACATCCAGGATTTGTCAGTCTGCTGCCTCATGGTGTCATTTCAATTCCTTCTGCAGGTGGATGCCGCTGGACATCCTTGCCAAGGTGTGTCAGTTTCAATTAAACCCAGAATGGGGTGTTGGAGCTCCAAGGAGCCATTGTCAAGCCATTGCCTGAGCAAAGGAAGGTGTTTTTTTTTTTTTAATTCTTGTCGCACAGGCTGGAGTGCAGTGGTATGATCTTGGCTCACTGCAACCTCTGCCTCCAGGGTTCAAGCGATTCTCCTGCCTCAGCCTTTTGAGTAGCTGGGATTACAGGCGTGTGCCACCATGCTCAGCTAATTTGTGTATTTTTTTAGTAGAGATGGGGTTTCACCATGTTGGTCAGGCTGGTCTCAAACTCCTGACCTCGTGATTTGCCTGCCGTGGCCTCCCAAAGTGCTGGGATTGCAGGTGTGAGCCACCGTGCCTGGCCTGTGTTTTAAGATGATTTCCTGGATTCTTGTTGAACTACCAAGGCAGGTGTTTGCTCCCAGGCTTCACCATCAAATTCCCTCACGGCTGTGTTCTGGGTTGAGTCACTTTAATGAGCTGCCCTGCCGTTCCCAGGTGAGATGTCAATTAGAATTTGCAGTCCCAATACCAGGGCCACGTTCTCACCACCTGAAGAAACCCTAACAGTCGAGACAGAATGAATGAAGGACAGATCAATGGGCTGGGTCTATACAAGCACACCCATAGGGCAACCCAAGGGCACGTTATTTTGGTCTGAGTTATCTCCTGAGTCATGGACATGAGTCTGGGAAGGTCAAGGTTCGCTTGTTATCGTTATGGAAAGACACTGACCTTGTGTGCTGGGCTCTGCCGTGGGCGCCTTCTTATTACATCCTCAGAACAGCCTCAGGATGGCTCATGATTCCCTCAATCACAGATGAGGACCTGAGGCTCAGGAAAGATACATTTGCATCTTGTAGGTCTGGGTTCAGCCTGGACCCACGGTTTCCATGCTTGCCCTGACCCTTCATTCCCTCCATTCCCTCCCAGCAGCCAATCAGTGGCTGTCCAGACATGTGCACCAGCCGTGCTGCACCTCCACCATAAAAACTCCTCCAATCACTTCCCACTGCTCCCCATGTGAACCCCAAGGGGGCTCACCCTGTCCCAGGAGGTTCTGCCTGATCCACACCCCCCACCCCTTCCTGCATCCCTGCAACCTGCTCTCCCTACGTCCTCAGTCCTGGCATCCTCTCTGTTCCCTGGACTTGTCCAGCCCAGTCCTACCTCCAGGCCTTGGCACCTGCTGTGCCCTTGACCTGGCGTGATCTCCTGATGGCCGTTACTGGGCTGGAAACTTCTCAGTGCTCAGCTTGAGCTCAAAGCCCACCTCTTCAGAGAGGCTGTCCCCATCCAATGTGGCCTTTCTTCCCTTTGCTCTTTCAATTCCCAGTTTATTTCCTGTAGAGCAGTTTCACCCTCTTCACCAATCTTGTTTATTTCCTTGTTTATTGTGCCTCCTTTACCAGAACGTTCACCCTCTGAGGGCCTGGGCCAGGTCTGTCTGTTCACAGCTCTAGTGCTCAGAGAAGTCACTGCATAAATAAACAAATACTTTGCTCAGAAAATTGTGGATATGTAAATGAAATAGGTCTGAATAAATGAATTAAATACAAAGCATATGTGAGTCATCTTTCCCAAGTAGTCATATCATAATGTTAACAACAACAACAACAAAAAGGAATGGGGGGAGAATAGAATGCCTGCCTGGGGGAAGCTGGGCTGTGTCCCTGGACTTCCATTCCAGCAGGAAGAAGTGAAAACAGACTCCAAGGATTTCCACCGGACAGTGGCATGGCCGGACACTGTTTCTATGTCTGGTCAATGGAGCAGTGCCCCATGTTATGGTTGGCACGGTGCTGCCTGCCCTTCTGGGGGCATGACGACCACGTACTGGCCCTCAGGACACGGGAAACTTTGGCTGTTTATTTTATTTATTTATTTATTTATTTATTTATTTATTTTTGAGATAGAGTTTCACTCACTCTTTTGCCCAGGCTGGAATGCAGTGGTGTGATCTCAGCTCACCACAACCTCCAGTTCCTGGGTTCAAGTGATTCTCATGGTGCAGACTTCCAAGTAGCTGGGATTACAGGCCTGCACCACCACACCTGGCTAATTTTTGTGTTTTTAGTAGAGATGGGGTTTCACCATGTTGCTTAGACTGGTCTCAAACTCCTGGCCTCAAGTGATCCTCCTGCCTCGGCCTCCCAAAGTGCTGGGATTACAGGCATGAGCCACCGCGCCTGCCCCCCTTGCCTGTTTATCTCCTTTATTATTAAATTCCAAAGAGCTTTGGATGAATCTCTGTTTTTTAATTCTCTGTCTATCCCAGAGGATGTTCTCAGGCCTGATGGAGTCACTGAGGGACCCTGATGAGGGCTCTGAGTAGCCCTGGATGGGAAGGAGACCTCTTCATCCCCAGGCACAGGGAGGCCAGCCTGTGCAGTATTTTCCTCTCCTGCATTTCAATCTAGCTAAAGGCAGCCTTCACTTCCTGCTTCACTTCAGGGGTCCCCATCTCTGAAGCCAGATTCACCTGAGGCAGCTTCTTCCTTGTGACCTGACATCGCTTTTATGATGTTTTTATTCCAGAACCACCTGAGAGAGGAAAGAGAACTGGTTATAAAAAAGAACTGCTTCTCTTAATGACTCTTAAACTCCAGAGCGACCTGCCCAAGGGCAGGGAGCAGTGGGGCCCGGGGGGGTTTCTGAAAGCAGGGGCCATCCATCACCTGGCCCTGCCTCTGGCTATGAGCTGCCTTCTGCAGACCTCATCACTGCTGTCCTCTGTGGCATTTAATCAATGGCCTTTCTAGGGGTTCTGAGTGATGCTGTCTCTTGTCAGATGAGAATCCACCTGCAGCTGCCTCTGGAAGGAGTGTTCCAAAAGAGGGGGGTCCCAGGTTCTCCCTCTGCTGGGAGGGGGGAGGTCACAGGAGATGCTTTGGCCCCTGGGCAGCCCTTGGGGTTCCTGAAACTCCACAGGGGCAGTGACAACATGGAACATGCTGCGGACCAGGCTCCTCCAGGCTCAGCCCCAGAGGTGGGACAGAAGAGATGCCCAGAGCTCTGGGCCCCTGCGAGACCCAGCTCCCTTGTCTGCTTACAGCCATGGCTCTGCCATCACCTACCTGGAACCTGGCAGCCTGTTCTCATCTCCCCTCTATCCCTGGTCATGTCAGCAGCCAAGAAGCCCAGGACCCAAGTCCTCCCTCATCCCCACTCCAATCTCCCCCAGCTGTGAGGCATGAGGAACCCCCCAACTCTTCCTGATCCCCTTGCCCCCCTCCTACTCCCTGAGCCTGGGGTCCCCTTACTATCCTCCCTCCCTTCTTTTCCCCACAGCATGGCTACCCTTGCACACGCTCAGTTTCTTGCTCATTTATTTATCTGAGTTCTAGAACGCATGCTCTGGGCAGCAAGAGCTTTTGTCTGCAGATTTTTATCTCATGTAAAACAGGCCACGGCTCTGGAGAGGGAGAAGTGCCATGGCTGGCCACTGGAGAAGTGGCTCAGGGCCAGAGGCACCTGCGTTGGGGGGACAGTGAAGGCTGTGGGGACGGAAGACCAGAGCTCAAGTGCTGCCTGCCTTTAACTTTCTGGACAGGCCATGGGAGAGGCTAGGCGGGGCTCCGTTTCCAAGTGTGGCGAGGAAGTCACTTGTCACCAGGGTTCCCTGCAATTGAGCCACCCATTAATGCATAATGATGTCAGCTCCTGCAAGCCTGTGAAATAAGTGCCAGGCCAGGGCTTTGAACTCCTGAGCAGCAAGGTGATTTGTATGTGCAGAGACCACTCACGAGGAGGCCCTTCAATACAAGTGTCCCCCCATAATCCGGGTTTCTCTCCAGTTTCAGTTCCTGGGCAGGTAAGCCAATTTCAAAATAATTTTTCCATAAGGTGATTATGAGGCATCGGTGCCGTGGAGGTGTGGCTGACACCTCTGCCCTGGTTGCATCCTGCATCCCTGAAGCTCTGTGCTGTGACTCAGTGAGGTAATTGTCTCTGTAGCCCCATCACTACCCAGTGGATGCAGCCAGGGGCATGGTTTTCTCCCTTAGTTTACAATGAGATTAAAGGGGACGTTCAACACTCCTGACTTTAAAGAGACAGATATATGCTTTTCTTTTTCTTTTTTTCCTCTTTTCTCTTTTCCTGTTCCTCCTTCTTCCCTGTCTCTGGAAATCTCTACATAAAAGGGTGCTCACTAAGGTGCTATTTTCTTTTTCTTTTTCTTTTTTCTTTTCTTCTTCTTTTTTTTTTTTTTTTTTGAAACGGAGTTTCACTCTTGTTGCCCAGGCTAGAGTGTAATGGTGCAACCTTGGCTCACTGCAACTTCCGCCTGCCGGATTCAAGAGAGTCTCCTGCCTCAGTAAGGTGCTATTTTCTAACAGCAAAATGCTGGGAACGATCAAGATGGGGAAATGGGAGAAGAAAGCATGATATAATGATTCAGTAGACTATTACACAGACATTCAAAATAGCTCAAGTAGTATGAACTCAAGTGAAAACTGTAAAACAGCATGAAATGCATTTTGTTAAGTAAGAAATAGTATAATGTGATAAGAGGTACACCAATCAGGAGGCTAAGTTGAGGCCCTGCTGTGCACCTAATGGCAAGGACGTGCTTGAAGACAATGCTTCTCACACGTTAATGTGCTCACAAACCACCTGGGGGGCTTGTTAAAATTGAGATTTCTATTCAGTAGGACCTGGATGGGCCCTGAAATTCCGTATTTTTTAGCAATCATCTAGGTGATGGCTGCTGGTTTGCAGACCACACTTCAAGAAGCAAGTCCTTAATAATACATTTTGACTTTGAACCTTCATAATAATCCTTAAAACTGAGTAAAACTGGTTCAGAGAAGGTCAATGACCTCCCCAGATAGTGGCTTCTCAGGTAAGTGACACTGTCATGTGAGTGATGTCCTCAGGTGAATGATGTCCCCGGACTCACATGGCAGGGACATGGTGGAGTCAGGATTTGAACACAGATACCCAATTCCAAAGCTCCTAGTCTCAAACACATTGGCTGTAGCTGCAACTACATGAGTGATTTTTCTTTTTCCATAAAGTCTGTTTTTCATCATTGTCTCATTAATTAAAAATTGATTATAAGATTGTAAAAAATTAATGAGATGTTTTCCCCTCCAATAATCTCTGAGGGGGATGATGAAAATCACTTTTTTTTGAGACAGAGTCTTGCTCTGTCAGCCAGGCTGGAGTGCAGTGGCGTGATCTCAGCTCACTGCAACCTCCGCCTCCTAGGTTCAAGCGATTCTCCTGCCTCAGCCTCCTGAGTAGCTGGGATTACAGGTGTTTGCCACCACGCCCAGCTAATTTTTGTATTTTTAGTAGAGACGGGGTTTCCCCACGTTGGTCAGTCTGGTCTGGAACTCCTGACCTTGTGATACGCCCACCTCGGCCTCCCAAAGTGGGATTACAGGCGTGAGCCACTGTGCCTGGCATTCATTTTTTTTTTTTTTAGACGGAGTCTTGCTCTGTCACCTAGGCTGCAGTGCAAGGCGCAGTGGCATGATCTCGGCTCACTGCAACCTCCACCTCCTGGGTTAAAGCAATTCTCCTACCTCAGCCTCCCAAGTAACTGGGATTACAGGCACCCACTACCACACCGGGCTAATTTTTTAATTTTTGTAGAGATGGGATTTCACCATGTTGGGCAAACTGGTCTTGAACTCCTGACTTCAAGTGATCCACCCGCCTTGGCCTCCCAAAGTGCTGGGATTACATGTGTGAACCACCGTGCCCAGCCTGAAAATCACTTTTGTATGACACTGTTCTGAATGGATTGACGGAAGTAAGTCAATGTGAAAGAGGCTTTGGAAGGACGGCAGATGCCGAGTGTTTATTGCTTAAGTTCTCACTCTCCATGGCTCAGCACAAAACAAAAGATGTTTTACAGTGGCCTAAAATTGCAGTTGCTTTTGCCATGAAAATTCAACACAGCCTCTTTGCTGTAAGAGTGACACAGACTTGAAGGGTCTGCTGTTACCGTGATGAACATTTTCAACCAAGTGAGACGCTGAGAGTGAGAAATCTCACCTGGACAGTGACACAAAGCCCTCCCAAGCTACACTCTCTGAGTGGCTCCTGCCTTTTGCACCCTTGAACGTGGCCACGCACAGAAAAATCCCAATTTGGGATGCATCTCTCACAGCCGTGCTTCAAGTAACCTGGAGATTGCATGTCAGTCCATGTGTCCTTGTCTTAATAGAAATTAGAAGAGAAGAAAAACAAAAGCCCCAGCCTCGTGAGAGAGTCTATAGGGAGTAGGGATAGAATAAAAGGTAAGTTAATCCATTCTCCATTTCTGCTCCTTTTTAAGATTTTTTGTTGGTATGGAAATTTGTGCTTAGAAAAACACTACAGATCTGTACCCAAGTGATATGATCGAATAAAAATAATCTTCAAAAAAGTCATCGAATTTAGCAGAGAAAAGCAAAAATACCAGATAGTCAAAATAGTAAAGTCACTCTCCAATTTACAATCAGGACTGTATCCAGATATTTGGAACAGAGGAGGTTTTCTCGCTGAGTGGTCTGCAATGGCTAATGTTTGCCACCTCATTTTGGGTGTGTAGATACAGACTTTGCATTGACAGATGAAGCTCAGGTTGTCTTGTCACAGGTGGTCTCTTAGATCATGTTAACCTAAAAACAGGAGCAATCGGGGATAGAAAGTCCAGCCCTGTGATCCAGGCTCACGACTTCTTCCCAGGCCTCACTTTGCTCAGGGGTTACACTAAGGGGCTGCACTAGATGACCTCTAGGGTCTCTCGTCTGACTCTGAAGTTTAGATGTAAAGAACCAGGTTGGCTGTAAGAAGATGTGTATTGCACACAAAGAGCCAGCCAGGGAAGGTCTTGGCTTAATAATCTACCCCTTACTATCATGCGACACGAGAGCCAGAATCAGATAGAGAGCTATGGCTGCAGGGAATGGAAAACTCAGTGCAAACAGGTGTGAGCAGGAGGGAGCTTCATGGGCTCAAGCCTTCAAAAATCCCAGAGATAAACAGCATCAGGAATGATTGGATCAGGCTGTGGCTCAGTTTCCCTGAAGTTCTCTTGGTTCTTTCCTCTCTCACGGGTCATGATTTCAGACTGTCCTCTCTCATGGGTCATGATTTCAGACTGGCTTTTCTTGTGGTAGCAGAGAAGGCTGCAGTGGTTCTAAGAGCTGCATCCCATCCACCTTGCCCAGAGCAAACCATGGAAAAGCCAGGGCTCCCAGGCAACATCTTACCTTTCACTGGCCCACCTGGGCCAGGTGACCATTCTTGAATCAGTCAAGGTCAGAGAGTGGGAAGAGCTGACTGCATCAGGCCAATCACAGCCCACTGCTGGGGCTGGGGGCAGGGACAGGGCCATGGGCTACTGTGCTGGGAGATTTGGGGTCAGGTGAAGAAGGGCCTGGTGAATTGTTGCTGTAATCCTTCAGTAGGAACCCATTGCAGGGAGAAAGTCACTCCATCTTCTTTGGCAAAAGAGAAACAATCATACTCCTCTTCTTCCAACCTTGCTGCGTTGTCATAAGGATGGAAACAGGTCATGAGAGGCAAAGCTTTGGTAGGAGCAAAGCCCTGAATAACTGTTAGCAGGAGGGGCAGGCATTGTAGCTATTTCTGATCTCGTTATTAAGGGACTAAAATTTGTTTACTGTAAAGTTGGTTCTTTCAGGATGATGCAGTGCCTACTGTCAAATATCTCAATCAAAAAAATTAAAAATTATGTTACTTTATGGTGAAATCTGTATTGTATGAAATTGATTTTTAAATTAAAATTAATTTTCACAACACAAGTAATATATCATGTATTTCCCTGTAAGAAAACCAAGACATTAAAGATAAGCTCAAGTCCCCATTTACCTTCCCCAGTCTACCACCCCCCTAAATTCTCAGAAAGGGACATTTGACCTGAGATCGCCTCCTCTGGAGTGCTCATCAGTGAAGACCCAGCAGATCCCCAGTCAGTGCTTGAATTCCTTTAGGTATGAATGCAGTTGAGTTCATCCTGAGAAAGACCCCTGAAGGCCAGGCTGACGTCAGGTGCATGGAGGTCCCCAGAGAATAGCAGATTCATTCTATCCATGTCCATGCAGCAGCTGTTGGGTGTGAGTTGGCCGTGGGGAGGCAGGATGTGTCCTCTTTGCAGAGTGGTGGGAGCTGGCACACACCGGGCACTATTCCCCGTGCCCTGTATCTATGATCTCACTTAGTCCTCACACCAACCCCATGAGATATGGCAGGCACTATTACTAAGCTCCCCATGCTGCAGATGGGGAAGCTGAGGCAGAGTGGTCAAGGCACTTGCTCAGGGGGCAGTGCTGGGACTTGAGCCTGGGCAGTTTAGCTCCAGGGACTATGTTCTTAACCACTAGGCCATGTGGGCTCAACCTGTGTTAAATCTGGTTGGGAGGCAAGAGTCCCAAGTGAGAGAACTATACACCATCAACACCAGTACCAACACATACATACACTCATACCTCCCCTGCCCTCCCCCTCCCCCCACACACACAGACACACACACAGACCCACACAGGCATGGTTGGCTGGAATACTGGGGCAAATCCATGAATGTTTCAAAATTCCATCTTCAGATTCCCGGGGAGTCCAGAATTAACCAGCTTAACAAGCCCTTCCTCACTCCGCTTAACCCCACCTGTGAGTCTCAATTCCCCTTCACAGCTGACAATGGAAACCCACAGACAGGACTGGCCAGGCCTAGCTGAAGCGGCAGGGCCATCCCTCTGGGCTCAGGGTTCCACTTGGTGGAGGCTGGACCGTCTCTTCTCAGCGTGTGCTCACAGCGGGACCTGCTGTCTCTTTCTGAGGGGACACAACCCCCATCATATGTCCCCCAGGCCGCGATGGTGGGGTCAGGACTGAGCATGCCCTGCACCCACCCCCACGCTGAGCCCGAGTCAAAGCCTTCGAGGCTCCCCAGTGTCATCTGCACAGGACCCAGGTGCCATCGCCCCCAGGACTCTCAGAAACTCAGGGCGGTCCCCGAGCAGCTCGCATCTCCTGGGGCTGAGCGTCCGCAGATGCTGTAGGCAGGAGGCGACTGCGTGAGGGGAAGGATCGGGAAGCACGGTTTGGCCAAGGCTTTGTCGGAGCCACTGGTCCCACACGCACGGAGCTCTAAGCAGTTCCTACCTCTCTGAGACGGGGACGGGACAGGCCCCTCATCAACCTCTCGCTCTCTGGACTTCGGTTATAAATCACCCCACAGGGGTAGAAACCACCCAGAAAGCCGGGAGCTTCTCCAGGAGCTTACGACTGGGGTGGGCTAATCTGCGGAGTGGTCAACCATGTGCTCATGGCCCTGGAGTCCCTGTGACCAGCCCTGGAGACGTCACCTCAGAGGGAGGGCGCTTTGCCTTCTTCCTTCACCGTTGGGGCCGGGACCTGAAACTTGGGCACAGAGCAGATCTCAGTAGGTATCTGTTGAGTGATTCGGAGCCCATCTGTCCCACATACACCACGAGGAGGCCTCCAGGGTGTCAACAAAGGAGGCGGCTGGGCTGGGGAAGAAATGCAAGAATTCCTGCCTGGACAGGTTTCATCTGCACAGAAAGAGGAGATTCACTCCCGAAAGCTATTTGTCAGGGTCTACCCTAGCCACAATGATGTCTGACAGCCTGGAGGTGTGACCAGATTTGCGGGGGGAGAGGGGCATGGTTTTGTTAGGGGCAGGGCCAAAGCAAGGCATGCAGGGGCGTAGCCAGGATGGGGGTGTGGCCAGAATGAAGGCAGGGCCACCGTGGAGCGGGGCCATGGTGGGGGTGGGGCCATGGTGGGGGCTGAGCCTTGCTGCAGGTTGTAGAAGGGCTGAGCCCATATAAAGGATCTGCTCGCCCTTGACCTTCCCCAGGTGTCTCATGTTCCCATCACTGATGGTTCATTCTCCCATCTCCCATTGCATTGGCTGCTTTTCATTGAAGTTGTGACAACTGTCATATTAACTCATTCCTTTGGAAAAGGTTACTGAAAATGTGCCACCCTGGAGATGCTACTTAGGAGAAGAACCCTGCCGGCGACTGCTTTCACCTTCTGCCCCTGAAAGGGCTTGACTGTGGGGGGTCTGAGCTACCCTACAAACATCGTCATATCCGAGGGAATGCAACATTGAGTAGCAAATAATAAACACCATGACAGGTCAAGAGACAGGCTGCAGAAAGAAAGCAAAAGCTTTCTTATTGTAGTACCTATAATGACATTTTGTTCTTGCTTTTGAGCATGTGGCCTACATTTTCATTTTGCACAGGCTCTGAAAATTATGTACTTGGATCTGCTGGAAGAATGTAATAAATCTACTAAGAGTCACCCTCATCCACTCTGTCCCGCTCTCCTGTGTCTCTCAGAGTCAGCAGAGAGCCTTGTCAGAGCACAGTCCTCCCGCAGTCTTCCTCATCTCTGTAAATCGCAGCCCCACCCTTCCAGCTCTCAGGCCAACACCTGGGAGTCATCCTCCCCTCTTCCCTGCCTTCCACACTCCGCTTCTCATCCATCAGTAAGTCCTGGCAGCTCTACCTGCAAGGGATCTGCAGTATTGGACTCCCTCACCTCCTCCACTTTGACCACATGGCTCCGGTCACCATCACCTCCACCTGGCCTCCCTGTTGGTCTTGCTGCTCCAGCTGTTGTCCCACACCCCCAACCTGTCCTCAGACACAGAATCCCATTAAAAAGTAAACCAGACCACATCCTGTCTCTGCTCAAACCCTCCAATGGCTCCCACTTCCCTCAGAGTAAAAGCTGAAGTCTTCACAGGGTCGCCTAAGGCCTGAGATGACCCATCTCTCTCTCTGCCCCACTGTGACTCATCACCCCTCTGGCCTCATCTTCTAACACCCCTTGGCCCCAGCCACACGGGGCTCCTGGCTGCTCCTCAGCCTCATCCCTCCCCTCGTGTCTCTGGACTCTGTCCTCGCTATCCCCTCTCCTGCATCGCTCTGCCCCCAGGCCCCAGTCAGCTCCCACACCTCCTTCCAGGGCCCAGAATTTACACCAGATACACAGTTTTCTGCACATTTGAACGAATGAACAAAAGAAGGAATGAGCACATGCTTCCTCAGCGGGGAATACTGCTCCCAAGAGGGCCAGAGCTGGTTCCTGGAGGTGAAAAGATTTTTCTCTCATCATGTAAAAATACAGATGTACGCACAGTGCATAAACCATTTTGCGGTATTTCTGTAGTATTAAATTCATGGCGGGGGCGAGTAAGAAAAACCTCTATGAAGGTTCCTTAGGAGTTGATCATGAATTAAAGGTGAGAAAGGCTGAATTAGAGGACAGTCCGCTGAAATCACAGGCTTCTCTCCCACACATTGCCGGGGCATTGGGGAGGCTGTGGAAGACAAATCAAGCTCCATGCAAGTGCCTGAAAGAGTCACAGCCATTCTTCCTGGTGCTTAATAGAAGGAATGCCTTGGTGCTTTGGGGAAACCTTTTTTAATTTCCTGCCAAGGGACAGACTTACAAAGGATGATATTTGCATTTTCCTGAAGCCTCTAATTTTCCCATTCATCACTTGTCAGAACCCGAGGCCCTTCCTCAGCTGTATGGAATGTTTGCAAACACGTAATGATCCCTTTTACCAAAGAACGTCACAGGCTCCACATGGAAATGTGTTTGTGTTGCAGAGGCTGCTAATTTAATGCATTAATGTCACTCTGCACCATGGCGGGGTCTCAGGGCATCTCATGTCACCGTGAGCGAGCTGGTCTAAGACACAGGAACCATGGAAACCATCCCGTGCCTGGTTAGTGAGTAGATGCGCAGTGGGGCACCGTTCACCGCCTTGAGGGTGAATGTGGACTCCAGGAGCGAGGGCCAGGCCTTATAGAGCTCCACCCACCCTGAGATCACAGGGCTGGCTCAGGCTTGCTGGACTTGCGCAGTGGGGAACTTTCAGGGGGGAGTTTAACCAGCCTGAGGGGCAGGCAGATCAGGGAGAGGCCAAAGGCACCCGTGGGGTTTCCCCAGGACCGCCGTGAATCCCCTTCTCCTCCCTCTCTCCATCAGCGCCTCTGTCCTTCCCACCTGCCCAGCCCAGGTGCCAAACACCGGCCTCATCCGAAAAGTCCAACTGGGCCCAAGACAGTGATTCCCAGACCCAGCTGATCCCGCAGGGAGCTTTGGGTCCTGCTGGTCCCTGGGTTCTGGTGATAAAAGGACATGCAGGAAGGCAAAGTCCCCTCTGGATTTTTCATCATGAGCCACCCTAGGTGCTGCGCACTGCCAGGCTGCCTGATTCCACCAAGAGAATCTCAGGAAATGAAAAATAAGATTTTAGTTGTTAAATTTCAGGAGTCGGGGCTCTTTGAGAGATTGAAAACACCTGGAGGTTGGGTGCACAATGGAGATGGGGCTGTGGGGACGTTTCCTATTCCCAATGGAATCCGTGATTATTTACCGAGCAGCCTAGAGAAGCCCAGTCTTCATGGAATGGAAAAGCTGAGCCGGGTTTTCATGCACAAACCGGAAGCCGGGTGGTGCCCTCACAGCAGAGCTCCTGACCTTCCTGCCTCGCACGTCCTGGCAGGGGGAGGGCGGCTGCCTTGGAGACAGTTTATTGTGTGACGAGGAGGGAGACAGGAGAGTACAAGGCAAAAAAACCCCAACAAATGGCTACGCCTTAAAAACTAACTTTAAAATGCCCAGTTCAGGCAGTTTTCTGGCATTTTACCAAATCAGGCAGGTTTTTTTGGCTTTTCCCACCGTGTGACTCGGTCTGCCTTGCCCTGCCCCACCCCTGCTTGGGCAATCGTGCCCCCCGCTCAGCTCAGCAGCCTGGCGTGAGGTGAGGTGTCTGTGTGGCTGCTGTTAGCAAATCCACCATTCCGGGGGCTTCCCTGGGTGGTGATGTGGCTGTTCCCTAACTTGCTTCTGGCCCAGTGACCTGTGGTGGCTGTAGGAGCCACTGCGGGGTCCGGGCAGCAGTAGTGAAGGGCTTTGCTGCTCTCTGCAGTTTCGATGTCGCCCTCATTGTCCATTTCCTCAGCCTAAGGAGACCTGGTGGCCTGATGGACTTGGCTTCGTTCCTTCTTTCAGCTCAGGGGGACGTGCATTTTTCCTCCTTTGAGTCGAATTAGCAATGAACTTCCCCTCCCCAGATGGACAGCGTGGCATCGTCAGGGCCCAGCTGCAGCTTTCCGGGCCAATGGGTCTTCGTGCATTGTCTGATTTGGTTCTGACAAGCATGCGAGGCCGTGCGGTCATTATTCCCACTTTACAGATGAGAAAACACAAGGTAAGGAACTCGCCCGAGGTCACAGGGATGGCTGGATGTCAAACAGACTCCTGCGTGTACAGATATAGAGATTGATAAGAAGAGAATTTCAAATCTCAGCCAAAGCGAAGGTCAAGTCACTGTTCTTGGGGACGTTCCCTTCACACCCCAGAACGTTCCAACATGGCCAGTGAAGACATTGTGTCCCCCTAACCCTGGGGAAGAAGAGGACGGGGCTTAATGAAAAGTAGAAAGTTTCCTCTTTCCCACTGTTGGAGATGCCGGCGTCCCCACATCACCGTCGGCGCTGCATCTGGTCCACTTCTGGGACCCATTTGGGTCCCTGGGCCGGGGCTTCCTGTGGATGAGCCGGGATCACACAGCGATGTGGGGTTGCTCAGGGCGCCCCGTTCACTCCAGAGTGACCCCTGACCCAAAGCCAGTGCTGGGTGTTTGCGGAAACTGAAACCAGGGCAGGTCTGAATCAGACCCTGCAGAACAATGAGGCCTTTTGTGCGAATGAGGCGGGGGAGGGGCCGGGGGAGACCAGGAGCTTCCTGACGGGGTCCGCAGCACAGGTCACAGCGAGTGAATTCAGGAGGTGACCCTCGAAGGTCAGGTCACAGCCGAGCAGCACAGGTGCTGAGCTAAGTGTCCACAAAGGAGACGAACAAAGCGGCCGCTGTGGGAACAGAGTCAGTGTCGGTCAATGCTGAGTCCAGGAGCTCGGGCCTGCCGGTCGGCGACGGGGGCTTCATGCTGGCTCCCCCAACAGTCAGGAGGGCCATGTGCTGAGGAGGGAGGGTCCTCAGCGTCCCCAGGATTGCTGGTGGGTTCACCTAGTGGAATCGCAGGGGTGAATCCACTAGTTGAGATATTTTTCTCCAATGGATATTAAAGTGAATAAATAACTATTGATATAAAAATATACTTCCCATATTTATTTGTAAGTAAATTCATCAGACCCCAAAATACCCATGACTTCACGAGCCAGAGGTTTGCTTCTATCCCATGTGACAGCCCCGGCGTGGGGGCCCCCTGGCTGGTTGGGCAGCTCCTGGGGCTGAGCCTCGACACTCCAGTCCTGTGATCTGTCATTGACAAAGGCTGTTTTTGTCCACCTGGTCCGAGGAGGTGCAAGTCACATCAGGCAGGAGGGAAGAGGAAAAGGGCAAGTGGGGCGTACCCATGCATTTAAGGGTACACTGGGAAGGTACACGCCAGCTGCAAGGCAGAATGGGAAATTTAGCTTTGGTCCGGGCAGCTAAACTTTGGGATTTCCAATGTGAAATGTAGGGGATGAGGGGTATCAAGGGTCAGCCCGCAGCCTCTGCCCCCTCTATGTGCTCCTGGAAGTCATCTACTCTCCTACCAGGGGATCCCACCAGGCATCCCACATTTTCTGAAAATTAGCTGATTAGGAGAGCATCCTTTCTGCGCTACTGTGGAGGGGGTGGGGGCTTAGGCACGAGCAGTTCCCTAAGTCATGGTACAGGGCCTCCCCCATCTTGGGAGAGCAAAGGCTGTCTACTGTGTCCACCAACCCTGATGCACACCCACACAGCTTTCCTGCTGCCTGTGCTGAGCCAGGCACTGTGCTTGAGATGTGCACAGTATTTGACATAGAGTCGGGGTCGGTGGTGCCCAGACTCCCAAGTCACTCCACGGTGAGACAGATTCACAGGGCTCCAAGGACAAGTCAAAATAATTTGGCCGAGCCTCTTTGTTTTAGAGGTTGGTCAACTGATGTCAAAAGCTGGAGAAGGACTTGTTCAAGGTCACAGGGCTGTAGGTGATGGAGCCAAGAGCCACCTGGGTCCCTGGGGTCTTTCCAGTGAACACCACCGTGACCTCACTGGTCCTGAATTGTCCCTTTTTAAATAAAGAGATACATGGTCATCAAATGCAACACCACTGAATCTGTCTGTTCCCTGCCCACCTCTTCTCAGAGACATCCACAAGTAATCCTCTAACTGTTTCCGCACATTATTTCCAAATCCTGAAAGAGGAAGCTTGGCCAGGTGCTGAGGCTCATGCCTGTAATCCCAGCACTCTGGCAGGCTGAGGCGGGTGGATTGTTTGATTCCAGGAGTTCAAGACCAGCCTGGGCAACATAGCAAAACCCTGTCTCTACTAAAAAGACAAAACATTAGTCAGACGTGGTGGTGTGTGCCTGCAGTCCCAGCTACTTGGGAGGCTGAAGTGGGAGAATCACCTGAGCCCAGGAGGTCAAGGCTACAGTGAGCCAAGATCGCACCACTGCACTCCAGCCTGGGAAACCAGAGTGAGACCTGTCTCAAAGAAAAAAAGAAAAGAAAAGAAAGAGGAAGCCAGGGAAGCTATTCATAGAGCTTTCAAGGTCTAGTGTTATCTAATGTCTGCTAAGCTAGATGAGAAGTTAGCTCTTACACCACTCACCAGCTCCCTTCCTGCCACCCTGTATGATACATCACTATTTTTAATTGCATCATAATCAGCCTTATGTCATGTGACCAGGTAAATGCTATTCTCTGCAGAGCGAAGTACTGTAATATAGTTGTATTTTCTTTCTTACACACCTTTCATTTTTCCTAGAGTTCGTAATTTTCTTGTTCTTTTTTTTTTTTTTTTTGAGATGGAGTCTCGCTGTCGCCAGGCTGGAGTGCAGTGGCATGATCTTGGCTCACTGCAACTTCTGCCTCCCAAGTTCAAGCAATTCTCCTGCCTCAGCCTCCCGAGTAGCTGGGATTACAGACGTGATGCTGGCTAATTTTTGTATTTTTAGTAGAGACGGGGTTTCATCATGTTGACCACGATGGTCTCGATCTCCTGACCTCGTGATCCGCCCACCTCAGCCTCCCAAAGTGTTGGTATTACAGGCATGAGCCACTGTGCCTGGCCTTCTTGTTCTTTTTATTTGCAAAATTTACTTACAGATACTTAATTATTTCTCAATCCTCCGTCAGTGAAGCCACTCCAGTGTTTTTCAAGCTGTTTTGATCACAACCCATCATAAGAAATTATTTTACAATGGAACCTGGTACACACACACACACACCCCCCCCCCATATATATGAATATAAAGTTTCACAAAACAATACTGACACCTTTTGATATTTTCTACTCAACTCTGTGATTAATGTTTTAAAATGCTAGTTGCACCCGCTGAACTGACGTTAGTTTGGGGAGCTCTAGGCCAGTCCCACGAGGTCCTGCTCTGTGCACACTCCTGAAACTGACCAGCTCCCATCTGGACTCTTCTCTCTGCTGCTCTCCTGAGGTGATCAGTTTTTTTTGTTTGTTTTGTTTTTGAGAAGAAGTCTCACTCTGTCACCTAAGCTGGAGTGCACTGGCGCGATCTCAGCTCACTGCAACCTCCGCCTCCCAGGTTCAAGCAATTCTCCTGTCTCAGCCTCCGGAGTAGCTGGGACTACAGGAAACTGCCACCATGCCCGGCTAACTTTTTTTTCATGTGTTTAGTAGAGACAGGATTTCACCTTGTTGGTCAGGCTGGTCTCGAACTGCTGACCTCAGGTGATCTACCTGCCTCGGCCTCCCAAAGTGCTGGGATTACAGGCGTGAGCCACCCTGATCAGCTTTTTGATAGATCTCATGTCTTCTCTAATTAATTTTCTGCTTTTTATGAGTCATTGGCAAGTTACTTTTTTATTGACAGAAACAAAATCGTAACTCTCCAGCATTTTATGTTTTCTTACCATTCCTCCAATAACAGAAAATACTAATGAGAAGGAGAATATTACAATGAAAGGAAGCAGGAGAGCAAATAAGCGATTCGACCTACACACGGTTTTGATTCTGCGTGAGGCCGGTCATACCCAGATGAAAAGCTAGACATCCAGCTACGTACATCCCTGGAGATACCCAGAGGATGGAATGGAATGTTCACTGTGGCTCTAAGTCAGAGCATCTCATTTAAGCTTTATGGACAGTCTGCGCAGGATGTGTCTGTGTGGGGACTTCTCCTGTGCATCATGGGAGGTTTAGCAGCATCCTTGGCCTCACTCGCCAGATGCCAATAGCATCCCCCTCTCCTAGTTGTGACAATTGCAAACATATCCAGACATTGCCAAATGTCCTCTGGGGGGCAAAGTTACCACAGCTGGGAGCCACTGCTCTGCAGGTTTGGACGCTGTGCCTGCAATTCCATGCAGCATCACGGGCTATTGATCATGTGTCAGATGGAGCTTAAATTGGTCGATCGCATCCTCAAGTAGCCACTCCAGAGCGTGATTATCTGACACCTGTAATTTACCATCCTGGTTACATGAGGGGCAAACGTGGAATTATGCACATCAGCGGGCCCAGGGCCTGTTTTCCATGGACTCAGTGTTCCTGCTGAGCATGGCCTCGGTCTCCCCGAGTTGTTAAAGACATTGACGCCTCAGAACTGACTCTGCCTCCACTTAATCAGCTCACCAGAAAATTACAATAAAAATCATCTGCCACTTATGAAATTGCCGTTAAAATGGACTATTTCCTGCCACCTGGGGACAGGCTGCTGTTTCTCTTTCAGCATCGGTATCTGAGTGCTGTCTCTGGGAAACAGCGATCATAGATGCTGTTGAGACACTCCATTGGCCACGGTGTGTCCCTGGATTGAAACCAAAGTCACAACAATGAGTCTGAAACGTACTGAGGAATCGGTTCCAAACATGGCAAGAGCAATTTCAAACAGTGCTGCGAGGGCCCTTTGGGGTCAGGACAGGCGCTGATCAGCTGAGAGCACAGGCCCTGTGCCGCCACGGCTCCTCCAAGCCAGCACTGCTCACTCCGTCCGTGAAATCCCAGCCAGGAAGGCCAATGTATCTGTGCCAGTGCCTGAAATGTCAGTATCACAAAGCCAGCAGGAGGGGTGACCCGGTGGAGCTCAGCAAAGATGACATAAAACAGGCCACGAAGCTGGTGAGCCAGGGTGCCGGAGGATTTGTCTGTTTTCTCCTGAGAATGGCTGCTCAGCTCACTCCACACAGCGTTTCCATGCTTCATCTGTTAGCCCTGGAACGGGTCCCCTGGGAGCCACGGACCTTGGCAAGCTCCACTGTAGGAGACCCTCAGGCTGACAGTCAGCTCACCCTTGTGGATAAATCCTGACTCTTCCCTGCATCTGGAGCCACCCCCAAGAACCTGATCACATAGCACACAGGAGGGGCTGTGAGCTGAGATGAAATCTGGGCATTGTCTTGGTTGTTATTAATTTGTCATTCTGTCTGAGCAGTTTCATTTTCGGAGAGTAATTTGATCGCCCTTTTAGAACCTTGATCATCTCAGTGTCATGTTCTTAGAGGGAGGCATCCCTGGAAGAGGTGCCCACTGTGGTGTTCTTTTAATTAAATTCATCTGTTCCTGCAATAATGTGGATGAAACACCTGCCCTGCAAGCAAAATACGCACTTGTTCCTACTCCCGGGACCCAGAGTGGGGTGGAGCTGACCACAGCGTGTGCGTTAGACGCCACTCTTCAGGCAGGTTCACTCCTGAGTCTGCACTCCGGGGACTTCTGCTGTTTCCCATTGTTGTGCTCACACCCACCCGGTTAGCAAGTGTGCATCAGGAGACGGATTTCGCAGGTGCTGAGCTGCTGGGTGGGTGAGCCGGGAGCTGGTGGAGAGAACGCAAAGGCCGGATTTCGTTTGGTTCTTATCTGGAAGATTTGAGGTTGCAAGAAGAGAACTTTCCTTCTCTGCAGTCAGGCAGAGCTCAAGGCAGGTCCTCAGCCTTGTAAGGTCAGCTTTTCAGCCCTGTCTGCCCACTTCTGCTCATGGAAGTCATGTTAGGACGCCTGTTTGTGTCCACGGATGAAGGGCTTCCCCTGCCCCCCAGCCTCATGAGTGGCAGCTGACTCTTTCCCGTCCCCAGGTGAACCTCGCTTCCATTTCTCACAGTGCTGAACCAGGAGCAGGGGGAAGCTGTGATCCATGATCTCCCACAAATCCCAACAGACATGTTTTATAGTTTAAAATGGTTATACAAGTTCTTCTTTTTGGATATTATTTGTATGTGATCAATTTACATGGTGTTTATAGTGTGTTTGTGTTTTTTATAATGTCGGTTTGTGAGATCTGGGAGAAGAAGGGTTTTTATGAGGAAGATCTTTGGGGAGACAGAAACCTTGATGCGGGGAGCTGTGAGCGCTCCACTCAGGGCAGGGAGCACATTCAGGACGGGCTGGGCAGAGCCTCAGAGGCTCCTGGCTGCCCCTCTCTGGGTGTGGGGCCTGTGGGGCGACTCCGTTTAGGAAGGGTCTGTCCACTTGACGCAGGAACAAGCCCAGTAAAGCCTGCACTGCAGCTGAAGGAATGATCTGTTTGTTCTCTAAGAGGCCCCTGCAGGCGGGAGATGTCTTAAATAACCACCCGCAGGCAGAGAGTAAAGGACTCGGTGAAGAAAGAAACTGGAGCTCAGTCCTTTGAGGGCAGAAACGCATCCCCCACACCCGCCGTGAGCTGAGCATGGACACGCCTAGGCTTTGTGGGAGCCTGGCCAGGCCCAGCACCTGCCCTTTGTTGAACAGGGAGTAAGGGGAAGTTAGCTGCAGGGACGTCCTTGACCTGACTGGTCCAGCCACCTCACTAGCATGTGGGGCAGATGAGGCTCAGGGAAGCCAAGGGACTTCTCCTAGATCCCCGGGGAATAGGACCTGAGGTCCCAGCTCCTGACTCCCAAGTCAGTGCTCTCTCTATGGTCCAAGGTTGCTCAGTACCTGCCAGGCCTGCGCAGAGCACTTTAGAATCATTAGCCCAATTAACCCTGACTGCCACAAACACATGAGGTTGGGATTGTACCCATTCTACAGATGAGAAACTGAGGCTCAGAGAGGCAGGTAGGAGGAGGAATGAGACCCAAACCCAGCACTGTGATTTCAAGGAGCCCTTAACTTCTATATGCTCGTCAGATAAATATTCTACCCTGTGACAATTAGTATTTTCTCAGATTCAAAAAAAAGCAAAAGAAATGTTAATTGTTGGGGACATGGTTCTCTAATTAGACATTCAAAGAAATTCCCAGAACTTTGTGGGTTAGCAGTGATGTTAAGTTACTATTGGCTTCTGCCCCTCCTACCCGGCCCTGCCCTAAGCATTTTTCTGGTGTTTAGTTGTTGAAACATCATCACAAACTTGTATGATATGATTTGATGTGACATCATTGCCCCTGTGTTAAGGGTGTGGAAACTAGGCAGGGAGAGCAGAAATTGCTTGCTCTAAAACCTGAACCCATGATTCCATTTCCTTGGATGTATGCCTGGGTTGGGGATTTGGAAACCTGTGGGAGGTTGTGTTATTGAGGGTCATTGTTCTCATTCTCCATCTTCCTTCCCTGGATCCGTGTCCTCTGTCCGTGACTCTGTAGTTTGTGCATCTAGAGGCAGAGTCTGTTTCCTTGTCCTGTTGATGTTGGCTTTGGTTGTGTGACTTGCATTGGCCAATGGGACGTCAGCAGGTGTGACGTGGGCAAAGAGGTGGCATGTGCTAGCACAGCTGCTCTTGCCTCGTTGTTCTCCTGCCTTCCATCATGAGATAAATAGGCCTCTGGTTGTCCCTGTCCAAGGAAGATAGGAGACCCTCAGTACAGCAGACCTGGACCCAGCTTTCAGCTTGCAGCCAAGAAAAGCCAGTCCTGGCTCAGATGTGATGAACCCCATCAGACCTGTGGACATGAGAATGAGAAATGAATACTATTGTTTGTAACTGAGTTTGGGGGTGGTTTGTTACACAGTGTGACTGTGAGAGTAGCTGACTGATACAAAACTAGAGACCCAACATGCTGCAGCACTCACTAGCACCCGAATGCACCTGCCGTCAGGGCCATCTTCTCCGGACACACCATGCTTTCCATTGCCCCCGGGGCATCTTCATGTCAGATGATGGGTCCTTGCCCACCGCATCATGTTGGCCCCTGTTTCCAAGGGGAAGGACAAGCTCTTCTGGTCTAGTTCAGTGGAGCACTAACTCTGTGCATCAGAGGAGCTTTTGCTTGTTTGTTTTGTTTTTCTCTAATCAGACGTGCAAGGACCTATTGAGTTCTTCTAATGCAGAGAAAGCCTGTTTGGCTATCATTATGTCAGTTTCTTTTTGACTTTTGCAAACTTTCTTTCACTAAACATTCGTCAAACCTAGAGCTGGCCTTTCTATGGTGACAACAAAATAGCAGGAGTGTTTGTGTCCTCTTTGGATCACGCTGACATTTCTGTCCACCCTGACATCTTTGCTGGAGAGAATCCAACTGTGCCCCCTCCTGACAACTGTTCCTGTTGGGAAGTTTCTTACTAAATAACCATCAGCATCATTATCATTGTGCATCTTTGGGACAGGAAGAAGGGAGGGCAAAGTTCTGTCCCAGCCTATTAGGAGTCAAGAGGGAAGCAGACGGGAGCGGCTGACCTCTGACGGCTTCCCCAGGGGGCTCTGGCTGGGCTGCTCAGCTGTGTTGTCTCACAGCATATGCTTCACAGCTCCCTAGGACCTCAGTATCATTCTTACCATAGGACAGAAGAGGACAGCAAAGCTCAGAGAGGCTGTGTCACTAGCTTTAAGATTTAGTTTCAACCTTAGAGTTAGGCTTTCCCTCTTCCTGATTATAAACTGAAATTATAATAACAGCAAGTCAAGGCTTTCTAAACTAAGCATATTCACAGCAATATTGATTATAATAACCAAAAGCAAAACAAGAAAAAAAAATAAAAATTGTATTGTCCAGAAATAGAAGATTGGTGAAGGCAGTTATCGTATATCTATATGAAATACATTGTAACTAATGAAATTTATGTTTTTGAAGGCTGCTTGATGGCCTAAAGAAATGAACATGGTATAATGTGAAGAAAACTCAAGGCAGAATCTGATGAGTAAATTAACAAAACTTCCAAACTAACTAAATTAAACATTTAGAATAAATCCTAATTTTATAAACCAAGTAGATTTTATATGTGCATTAAAAACACTGGAGTTAGATTTTATTTTTTCTCTATTTTCTAGGAATATTTTATAAACTTTTCAATTACTTTTTAAAATCAGAAAATAAATGAACATCCTTAAGAGTAAAAATATAATAAAAGCATAGAGAAGCCTTGAGGTGTGACGTGTAGCTGTCTTATCATCTGGGACATTTTTTCATTTCACAAATGCTCCCTTCTTCTTTGGGATGCCTCAGGGCAGGGACCCTGTCTCCTCTCTGTCTTGGTGGCACCAGGAACAAACATGGCCCAATAAATAATTGATAACAACAATTGATAGCGCCTTGAAAGGAGTCCGTTCACTTCAGGTGGCCCACTAACTCCTCAAGGCTTTCTCTTAAGTGCATTTCATTTGTTTGATTTTTTTTTCAACTTAAATGGATGAAAATTAAAGCCAGGAGAGAGCTGTTGGCTCGCGGACAGCCAGAAAGAGAAAAATAAATGAGTGCAGTCCCTGAAGGGCCACAGGGTGGGGGCTGGACCTGAGCACCTGCCGTGTCTGAAAGTCCATTTTTTGCCCAGTTGTTCTCTAAGGCACTATGATCTGAAAGTCAAAAAAGAAAATGGATGATGTATGGAACAACATTCAACATTGTTACTACAACATAAGAAAGTTGGATTTAGAGATCAGAGAGAACGGTCCCTGCATCAGAGTCACTTGCTAACAGGTGTGTACTGAGTACCCACCCCTGCCAGGCACTGCTCTGGGTGCTGGGACAGGGCAGGGAACAAAACAACGCCCCCTGCCCACCGCCCACTGCGAGGTTACTTTCGAGTCTGGAGGACAAGCAGTAGCCATTGAACTGGCAACTGCATGATGTGCGGGAGGTGGGGGCTGTTCTAAAGGACGATAGAGGTGAAGGGCAAGGCCGTGTCAGGGGTCAAGAGGCCTCTCTGAGGAGGTGGGTGAGCCCTGGGAAGAGCACCCCAAGCAGAGGCACAGCAGGTGCACAGGCCCCGGGGCAGGAGAGACCTTGGTGATCCTGGGTGAGGAACAGCAGGGGGGCAGGTGTGGCTGGAGCCATGTGAGCCAGGGGGAGGTGGGAGGAGATGAGGTCACAGGAGAGGGCGTGGAGTGAAGCAGTGAGGGGTGACCTGTGGCCTGTGGTCACTGTCTCCAGGTGAGCAGGCCCCAGTGGAGAGCCAGGGCTCTCAGGGGTCGTTCTAGGGGGAGGAGCATCAGCACCCCGGGGCCCTGCTGGGAAAGCCAGCTCTCAGGCTCTGCTGAGACCTCCTGAATTGGAACCTTAGGGTGGGCCTGGCCATCAGAGTTTTAACAAGGCCTCCAGAAGATTCTGACACTCACCAGAGTCTGAGAGACACAGCAGAGCTAGAACCCGGGCTCCAGTTTTCACCCAGGAGACAGGAGGATTCTGGGTGGAAGGGCATGAGGGACTGGGGTCCCCCCCAGAAGGAGCACCCCAGGACGATGCCACACAAGGTGGACATTCGCTCCTCCTGGGAATGTTCTCTAAGGGTTCCTTGGACAGGAAAGTGGCTCTCTGAGCTGCCTGGCATTGGAGATGCTGGGGGTGAGTGCCCCAGGAGCAGGCCTGCACCTGTGACTGAGGGGCGGGGAATAAACACCCCAGCTTCCCCTGTGTTTGGGTGACTCTGAGGGGCGTCCCGTACACAGATCCCAGGCTGCTCAGCAGGATCGAGTTGGGAAGGGGGTTCCAGGACAGGAAACAGCATGACTAGAGGTGGAAGAACCTTGGCCTATGCAAGGCACTGTGTGTAATTCCATCGGGCTGCAGTGTAAGCTTGCAGAGAGGAGGAGGGAGAGTGGAGTGAGATGGAAAGTGACTGATGAAATGTATGTCTCCCCAGGAACGTCGATCATGGATAAGCCCCCAGTGAAGGGACTTAGGAAGCCTCTCCCTCTTGGTGTTCTTTCCCCAGAGAGTCTTCAGAGACTGGAAATGCTTGCCAGGAAGGAAGAACCACTTTCTGTCCTCCATCCTCAGGAGCACAGAAGGGTGAAGCTGAGCCCACATAGAGAAGCATCTCATGCTGTCTGCAGCGGCTGCAGCGCTCTCCTGGGGCAGGAGATGCTCAAAGGTCAACA
This sequence comes from Pan paniscus, assembly GCF_029289425.2. Lineage (NCBI taxonomy): Eukaryota > Metazoa > Chordata > Mammalia > Primates > Hominidae > Pan > Pan paniscus. Next base: position 53,730,391 of record NC_073270.2, read on the forward strand.
AGACTTTGAAAAGGGGCTGGGAGAAAAGCCCCCAGTGCTGGCTCTGGACTCACTATCCCAGGGCTCCTAAAGGGCTAAACATGACTAGATTGTAGTGAGCCTTTCCTAACATGCAAAGAAGCATCCAGGGATAATGTCTAAATACAGATGTGCTATTTCTCTCCTCCTTCTTTTTCAACTTTTCCGTCACCCTCAGTGTCCTCACAGCAGCTTCCCCTTGTCCTGTGACAAACCTGGAGCAAGGTGCTTTGGGTGGGAGGCAGAGTAACATGGGAGACCCTGAGTTCTGCATGTCTCTGCCTGTATTTCCCTCCTTCCTTCTAGTTCATGGAGGTAAACAGGTGTGGCGACTCCTCCTGGCAGGGACTTTCACAGGACAGAGGCAGAAGCTACTTGAGAAAGATTTAGCTCATTGGAGCGAGGGGCGGGGCGGAGAGGGAAAGAGATGGAGGAGAAGATTACTGAAGAATGGAAAGGTGCAATGTCCCCCAGGTCCTAGGGATGTGCTGGAATGCAGAGGGTGGCTGTGAGGTCCCACACCTGCAAGCAGGAGTCACTGGATTCCACAGGTGGCTGACCTGCTGACCAGAGATGTGAGCCCAGTTTCCTCTTCTGTGAAATCAGGCGTAGCCCAGTGGCTTTCAACCCTGGCTGTATGTTAGTGACACCTGGGAAGTTTTAAAGATTTCTGACGCCCACATCGGACCCCAGATCTATCAGATCAGAACATCTCGGTTTAGTATCTTTAGTGTCCCTCAGGTGACTCAAATATGCAGCCAAGATGGAGAGCACTAACCTAAGCTAAGTCCTGTTTATGAGAATTTAGAGACCAAGAAACACTTAAAGCAGGTAGGATCCTAAGAAATCACCTGATGCAACTCCTACCATTCGCAGGGGAAGAAACTGGTTTTCAGAGAGGCCAAATCATTCGCCCAAGGACACAGAGCATGCTAGTGGCAGAGCCATTTCCAATATTCCCTCTGCCTCTTGACCTCCCTAGAAGACCTACTTGAAGCTCTCAACTTCACAGTAGAGACGGGTCTGAGAGGCCCACATGGGATCCCTGATTCCAGGAAGGAAGCCCAGGCCTCCTGGCGGCTCAATGAGTCACACTGTAGCAGTGGCCCTGAGGCCCCTCCTTGAAGAAAAATTCCAGGAGGCTTGAAATGCTCTCCAAGATATAGAAAAGGAATATGTGCCTGGAAACTGGAGAAGATTGCACAATGGATATAAATATTTGGGTTTTGTGGCTTCTCTCCCCGGCAAAAAATAAACATGGCAGAATTGCTTCTCACTGAAAGGGCGTCTGGGTTTCATAAACAGACCATAAAGAGGCACCTGGAGACCCAGAACATCCCCAAATCAGCATCTGTCCCTGCCATCTGGCTGTACCTCCATCCTCCTCGGTCTCTCTCTCTCACCCAGGCTCACAACACAAGGAAGCACTCTTGCCTTTTGGAAAAAGGATGGCCTTCTCCCCACCGCTTGTCTCTTGGCTCCTCCCATAGGTGGAGGGTGAATCTGATTGGTAGGAAGATAAGACTCTGGGCTCCTCCAGTGGGCGGGGCTAATATGCAAATGGTCAAAAGAGTTAGGATGCTTTTGGCGGCAACTAACAGAAAATGCAGCTAAAAGTGGCTTATTTTCTTGCTACCTAAAATGGGTTCCATGAACCAGCAATATCAGTTCATTAGAAATGCAGAATCTCAGGTAATACCCAACACTTACTGAATCGGAATCTGCTTTTCTTTTTTTAACAAGATGACCCAGGTGATTCATATGCATATTAAATTTTTTAATTACTTAGAGTCAAGTTTATTTTGCTTAAGCTTTCTACCTGGCTGAATATCTAATTACATATTAATTCCAAATCTTCCCCAACGCCCCCGCTACGTTTTCCTGTTTGAAAAAAAAATCACAATACCAGAAGGAATTGATTTCTGATATGTAATATATATTATTTAACCGCCTTCGTGCAGTTCAGGAAATGGGTTCCCCACATTAATTCATGGAGCCACAAAAAATTTAGTGCAATTTGGCTAAATAATTTTAGATTCACACGTGATTGTAAGAAATATGAAAAATCTCACATGCACTTCACTCATTTCCCCCCAATAATACCATCTTCCTAATTATAGTAAAGTTTCACAACCAAAATATTGACTCTGATACAATCCATCTATCTGACCCAGGTTTCATCAGTTTTATATGCACTAATTAGTGTGTATTTAGTTCTTTGAAAGTTTATTGTATGTTTAGATTCATGTGACCACCACCATTAAGATTGAAAACAGTTCCTTCCTAAGCATTCCTCACGCTGTCCTTTTATAGCTTGTTCCATGAAGAGCAGGTCTATGTAAACCTTTCCCCAAAGGCCCAGCAAGCTGAGAGGCTGAAGAAAGAAGCTGACAAATCCAGCTTCTATGAAAGAAACATTTAGTAGGGACCTACTAAAGCGATATCTCAGGTGGCTGCCAGACTGTGGATCCCTACACCCACTCTCCAGAAAATATCCTTTAGATAGGAAGCTTCTGTTTTTGTAAAATACGTGCAACTACTCACACCTCAGATTGTGACACTTGTGACCGCTAAGGAGGTTAGATAAACATATTTATGAGGGGTTATCTATGCTATAGGCATTGTTTCTTTTTCTTTTTATTATACTTTAAGTTCTAGGTTCATGTGCACAACGTGCAGGTTTGTTACATATGTATACATGTGCCATGTTGGTGGGCTGCACCTGTTAACTCATCATTTACATTAGGTATATCTCCTAATGCTATCCCTCCCCCCTCCCCCCACCCCATGACAGGCCCCGGTGTGTGATGTTCCCCACCCTGTGTCCAAGTGTTCTCATTGTTCAATTCCCTTTATGAGAGGTTATCTACACTATGAGAGCAACTTAGTATGCAAGAGTCAAACACCGGTCATCATGGCGGTTTTGCTTCAAGATGGTGTCACTCTTGCCACACAAAAGGTTGTTTTCCTATATAGCTATACTCTTCTTCTTCCCTCCTTCCTCTACTCCTAATGCTTGGAAACCACTATTCCACTCTCCATTTTGATAATTTTGTCATTTAAAGAATGCTGTAGTGGCTGGGTGCAGTGGCTCACGCCTGTAATCCCAGCACTTTGGGAGGCCGAGGTGGGCGGATCGCTTGAGGTCAGGAGTTCAAGACCGCCCTGGCCAACATGGCGAAACCCCGTCTCTACTAAAAATACAAATATTAGCCAGGTGTGATGGCGGGTGCCTGTGATCCCAGCTACTTGGGAGGCTGAGGCAGGAGAATCGCCTTAACCCGGGAGGTGGAGGTTGCAGTGAGCCGAGATTGCACCACTGCACTCCAACCTGGGCTATAGAGCAAGTCTCGGCCTCAAAAAAAAAAAAAATATCTAAGTGAGATCATATAGTGCATAACCTTTTGAGATTGTTTTTTTTTTCACTGAGCTTAATTCCCAGGCGATTCATCCATGCCATCACAGGTATTAATAGCTTGGTCCTTTTCATGGCTGAATAGTATTTCATAGTAGAGATGCACCAGTTTGTTTAACTCATTCATCAAAGGACATTTGGGTTGTTTTCCAGTTTTTCACTATTATCAGCAAAGTTGCTATGATTATTCGTATATAAATTTTTATCTGAATACAAGTTTTCATTTCTCTGGGACAAATGCCCAAGAGTGCAAATGCTGGGTTATGTGGTAAGTGCATGTCTAATTTTTGGAAGAAACTGATGAGCTGTTTTCCAGAGCATCTGTGTATCAGCAATGTATTGTACGAGCAATCCAATTTTTCTATACCTTTGCCATCATTTACTGTTATCACTATTTTTTATTTTAGCCACTTTCATGTGGGTATTTAGTGATTTTAATTTGCATTTTCCTTATGGATAATGATGTTGAACATCTTTTTGTGTACTTACTTGCCATTCATATATCACCACTGGTGAAATAGCTAGCTGTTCATGTCTTTTGCTCATTTCCTAAATGGATTTTTTTTTTACTGTTGAGTTTTAATAATTCTTTATATTATTCTAGGTATTAAATCCTTTGTAGGAGAAGTGGTTTGAAAATATTTTCTCCTAGTACATAGCTTGTCTTTTCATCCTCTTCACAAGGCCTTTCGCAGAGCAAAAGTTTTAAATTTTATTGAGGTCCAGTTGATCCATTTTTCCTTTTGCGCATTGTGTTTTCTGTGTCAAGTCTAAGAACTCTTCTTCTAGCCCTGGGTCCTGAAGATTTTCTCCTAAGTATTTTTTTTAAAAAGTTTTATAGTTTTACATGTTACATTATGAGTCCAAAATCCATTTTTGAGTTAATTTTTGTATCATGTGTGACAGTTAGGGTGTGATTAATTTTTTGTCTATGTATGCCCAATTTTTTTTCTGACACTATTTGTTGAAAAGGCTATTGAATATTAAAGTTCTAGAAGCACAGGCTTAAATTACAAAGGCATTTTTTTTTTTACTCACTTAACAAGACGTCCAGAAAAGGCAACTCCAATTTGGCTTACTCTGTAGCTCTAGGAAGTCTCTGTCTGCATCTCTGGGATTCTGTGGTCTTCGCCTTGGGGTTTCCGGTGGCTGTTGTGGCTCCAGCATCACCAGCCTGTGTCCAGAACAGAGGAAGGGAAGGAGAGCTGGGAGATTTTTCTCCTGTGTGGCTTGGGAAAGCTTTCCCAGAAGGCTCTAGTAGATGTCTCTTAGGTCCCATTAGCTATTAATAGAACTGGATGACAGGCCTACTCGCAAACCAATCACAAGCAAAGGGGAGAGGATTACTGTGATTGGCCTTGAACCACTGACCAATCACGTTGCTCTGCTTAGGGCTGAGGCAGGGCCGCCTTCCTTCAGCACATTGTTTTCTACTGGAGGGGTGAACAAAAGTGTGTCTCTGTTACCAAGGAAGAAAGGAAAGTGGTTGCTCAGTGTCTGCTGTGAACCTGGCTGTCCCTATGTGTCCTCTCTCCTCTGTGTGTGTGTGTGTGTGTGTGTGTGTGTGTGTGTGTCTTGCAGACATCAGTGCACAACACACCACAGTCCCATAATTCAGTGGAGTGTGTATCTGCTCGGCAGACTCCACTGTCCCCACAGTCAGGGTCCAGGCACTAGAAGATATGTGGCAGGAAGGTAGAGGAAGACCCAAGCCACAGACCCCCATCCAACTTTGAGTGCAAGCAATGGAAACCGACTCTGGATTCCTTGATTTAATTTTTTGAAGACATTTATGGGAAGAAATGGGGTAAGTCTGTAGGAAAATTAAATATGAAGAGCCAGATTCACGGGGCTTGAGGACATCAGGGCAGCTCCTGGGTCCTCTGTGTGGCTATCATGGTGAATCCACTCATGTGTCACTGTCCACCATTCAGGTCCCCACAGGAGGACAGGATGGTCCTGTCTTGGCCACATGTTACCCCCTGGACTCGGGGACAGTGTTGTCATTTGACTGAAAGTCCCTCCTCACCACAAGGACAGGGATGGGGAGTTTCTCAGCAGAAGCCCAAGGATTTGCTTAGGCCTGGAGAGCAAACCCCACATGCCCTCCACACATCACCTGCACAGACGCCCCTCCAGCTGAGCCAGCCTGCTCACTGCCCCTCAGACAGTCTTCCCTCCCATCCTTGCTTGTGCTGGAACCCCTCCTGGAAGGCTCCCCTCTCCTGCCTGCTCTTCTAACTTTCATGGTCCTTCAAGACTCTAGTTAAGCCACCCTCCTCCTCCAACAAGCACCAGCCATTGCTGCTGCTGTGTCGAGGTTTCTGAACCTCAGCATTATTGACATTTTGGGCTGGGCAGTCTCTGTTGTGGGACTGTCCTGCACATTGTAGGATGCTTACAGCATCTCTGGCCTCTACTCAGTAAATGCCAGTTACACCTTTACCTAGTCGTGACAACCAAAACTGTGTCCAGACATTAGCAAGTGTCCCTGGAGGGAAAAACTGCCCCTGGTTGAGAGCCACTCCTTTTCTGAACCTGAGTCACTAAGATTTACTGCCATAGCAACTTAATTACATTGTGATGTTTACTTAACTTCTCACTGCTGCTTATTACTTTGGCAGACTGTAGCCAGCCAGAGAACAGCCAGGTTAACCCATACGGTGGCCCCACACTAAGTTGTCTCCCACACCGTGTAGGGATGGCTCAGTGCACAAGGAGCATGGCGGGGTTTGGGCTTGATGGCTTTGAAGCCTCTGCTAGACTGGGAGGCACACAGTTTGGTACCATGTCCGGATGCAACGTCATGTTCCTGAGGCAGGATGGTGCTTGTGTACTGAAGACAGTCTTGCTGGCTGCGGTGAAGGACAGAGCTCTCAGTGGATCCAGTGGGAACCAAAGCCTGCTGTAACCCTCCAATAGTAACAGCCATCCGCTCCACCTCTGGGCCCAGGCACGCCTCACAGGAGCTCTCTACGGGCACTGTCTCATCCATAACAAATTAGGTATCAGTGTCTGGTTTTTAGAGATTCAGAAACTGAGGCCAGAGCATTCTAATGTCCTAAGCACTTTCATGGCGAGTAGGAGCAGAGATGGCTTCCACCTGCAGGGTCTGAGTCTAGGGTCAGTGCTCATAGCCACGATTCTCGTAGGCTACCCAGGCCCACTGTCTCCTTGAGCACCCATGTGCCCCATGCAGCATGTAACTTGTAGGAAATGAAGGCGTTTGCCAGCCTTTGCCTGTGTCCGGTGTGAACTCATCTCCTATTTAGCACAAAGTTATTAAATTAGAGTTACTGATTTAGTGGATACATCACTTTACTCTGTCATCTTGACAGCAATAAGATCTGCATTTTGCTCACTTCTGGATCACGCAATCTAGCAGAATTCTTCATGCATGGCAGGAACTCATCATTATTTGCCTCATTTAATTGAATTGTATTATGGTTCTGTGGACACTTCATCACACCTAACAGTGTTTTGCACAAAGCAATTGTTAAAAAATACTTTTCAAAGGGCTAAATGTTTGATCAATCAATAGGTTTTTAATTGAGCATCCTTACAAGTTAATATCATAAAGTGATGATAAAAGTGTTTTTATTACTGTGTGTTGGTTACCCGGATTAAATGTTTCTTGAAGCCTCAGAGTGCATGATGATTCAGTTCTTCTGATTTTAAGCTCGGATATATTCAGTGACGAGATATGCAGGTCTGGAAGCCTCTGAAATTTATAATGTGGATGCTGAGGACCCATGATGCTGGTGGCCAATTTTGAAAATTGTTACAGAAATTTATATTCATTAGACATGATGGCAAGTTCTGGAATGGTATTCTGCAGAGTCAATTTAAAGAAATTTGTTTCAAGGAGATAACTGAGGAAGCAGCAAGCAGAGACACTAACTTGGATGTGACACCGCTGAGAGACAAAACTCAGCTTGATGAATGCAGCCAAGCCAGGAAAGGGCTGTGGACCTGTCCCAGAGGGGCCACCTATTTTCTGACTATTGGCAATGTTATCTATTAACTAGAAATCTGTTATGGGACAAGGAGAAGATTGCCTGCAGCCCTCGGAGAATAAGACAGTTGTCCTCTTGGCTTCTATATAATATGTCTCTAAGCAATATTTTAGGATTTATCAGCGGTGAGATCCTTGGATATTTAACCAAGTCCCCCTGAGGGCTATAACATGGTAGTGATGGGAAATAGAGCTGGGGGCAGGGGAAGAAAAGCTGGGATGTAGCTGTTACCCCTAAGCACATTCTCCTGAAGTGATACCTTTGCAATAATCTGTTTCAATAATATGTTGACATGGGCAGTATTAAGACAATAATCAGAAGAATTTGGAGGAAGCATTCTGAAATATGCGAGTGCAGCGTAAGTGGCCAGAATGTGAGACTCCCAGGTGAAGTCCAGGGTGAAGAGTCTACATGGAAGTGTGCTCTCTCACCGCCCCCCTACAAATGGCACAGACTCCATGCAGACTCACCCCCAGTCCACCGCCAGAGTTAGGACCAGCTTCTGACTCTGTGACTTACAAGATGGGAGAGTGGGAGTGCAGGAACTATCCCCCTCTCTGGAGGAGGAGGAAGCCTCAGGGCTGCAAAAGCTGCAGGCACATTCTTCTCTGGTGCTCTGCCATGGGATTCATGCTACAGCCTGCATGACTTTCAGAGCCAGAGCTTGGAACTGCTTATCCTATGCTGAGAGTTTCTTTTGCCAAGGGTTGTGTCTCCTGCTGGGAGTGCAAACACATCTACATCACCTTCCAGGCAGGGAGGGAGAGGACTAAAAGAACAGCACCAGCAAATCACTTTAAGCAGGCAACAAAACCACAAAAATAAACCCTTGATAATGGGACTGAATGACACGCCCACATCACTGATAAATGCCATTTTCAGCGGCCTCATCTCTTCGCCAGAGAGATCAGCGAAGAGACTTGGACTCTTGTTACCATCAGCGAAGGTAACTTGGACTCTTGTTACCATCACATTTGGCACCAGGTATCTGCTACGCTCTACAACCATTCTCAAGTTCGTGTGCAGTTGGCCCTGTAACGGGGAGCTGAGTTGGTTTGAAAAGCCCTAATTACAAGGCTTAGTGTTTTTCTTTGTAAAAGGGATTTTTGAGCTTAGAAACAAAGTGACTGTAGGTACAAACAGATGCAAAGCTTCAAAAAGTAGTTTATTTTTCATTCTGTGCCTCTATTCACCCAAAGGACAACCCTCCACCTCACTCCATCCCTGGCCAAAAACTGTGGCAGGGGAGGTTGGAGAAGTAAGCACAATATTTTCTTTAGGCTTGGAGAGTAAAGACCTCCCTAGGTAGCATGTCATTTCCAAATGTTACTATCTTTCCAATTGATCTCATCCAGAGTTCTTTGTCTCAGGACCAAGAGAATTAAGGAGCATGGACACAAAGGGTGAGGTTGGAGCGAAAGTTTAATAAGTAAAAGAAGAAAGCTCTCTGCCACAGAGACGGGGCCTGAAAGAGGGTTGCCGTTTTTACAGTTGAATGCAAAGGCTTTTATAAGAAACTGGTGAGGGCTGGGCATCTCATTTGTATAAGGCTCGAATGTCTGGTAGCTCCACCCCATCCTCCTAATGCACCTGTGGCCCCTTAGGTTGAGTTACTTCATATTGTTTGTTCTTCTTACTGTGCATGTGTTAGGGGATGGAATTTTCCATTATGGGCATGTCTGGGCAAGTCACCTGTGTAGCCTTTATTACCTGTGCAGACGTGAGCATGTCTCAGGCAAGCTCCCCTGTGCAAGTTCCCCTATCTGTGCCTGTAGCTCGAGTTATCAGGCTGTTCCTTTGTTTGAAAGAATTCAACTGAGGACCCACCCTAACTGCCTGCCTGACTGGTTTCTTGTTTTCTCTTTTCTCACTAATTGCCCTTGGAAACTCAACATTGGAGATCCTCATGGAATACTGAGGTGCAAGGGGCCCTTGGAGTTGCCCTGTTGTTGGGGTGGGTACCTCAGTGAGTGAGGTCCTGCAGGGAGGCTGGGCTATGAGCCCCTGCACTCGGCATCAGGACTCAACTCCTCTGGTCTGTCTGGAGTCCTTCCTGGGCATTACCCTGACTTCTGAGCCCCTGCACTCGGCGTCAGGACTTGACTCCTCTGGTCTGTCTGGGGTCCTTCCTGGGCATTACCCTGACTTCTGGGCCCCACTCATGACAGAGATCTTTTTATACAGATGACTTTCTTGCTGGACGTCATCTCAGCCTCCTTTTTTTGTGCAACAGTTTAGAAGCTCCATTAAGAAAAAAAAAAAAACTTTATTTTTTAGAAGTGGACTAATCCATACCTCCGTCAACCCACATTGTGATGGTGGAGCCGTGGGGGTCTCCAGGAAGTGGATTATTCCCTAGACCCCTCTCTTCCAGAGAAGTGCATGGTGTATGTGTGTGCATATGTCTATGTGCACTGGGGTGTGTGCCTGTGAGCACATGTGCAGGGTGTGTGTGTGTGTGTGTGTGTGCACGCACATGTGTACATATGTGGAGGCCAGAGAAGCTCCATTTCGGAAGCGAATCCACCATGTTGGCTTCTAATTACTCCCCGTTTCAGGAAGACTTCTAAGATTTTCAGTTTATCTATTGTTCCTTGTGTAAGAGCAGGTACTTACTGTAAATCCTGCCCTTAGTTCAAACAACCTTGATGTTATCTTACTTCAATAGTTCTACACATCCCTTCTGAATCACCCCTTCCCTGTGGGTCTGGGGAGTAATGGTGTGGGGATGCATCACCTTGTCTCACCTCCAACCAGGAGACAGACATGGCTTTTGTTTGCACATCCCTATTACATGTTTCTTCCTAAGAAACTGGATTTGTCAGCCTCTCTGTTCATCCTTTCAGCTTCCTCGGAATTTTGAGGGTAGGCTTGCATAGGCCTGGCTGCTGTGGAACAGTGTGCTTGTGTGAGCACGTGTGTTTTGCCTCTTCTGTTAGCATGATGGCCCTGGAGGCCAGCTCTCTGCATCCGTTTTCTCTGTGAGTTCTGCAGCCCCCATCCTTAGGAGTTAACAGTGTCTGGTTTAACTCAGGTGTATGGGAAGAGAGCTGGAAGAAGAGTCAATTACTTTTTCAAGTCTAGACCATCCAGACTGACTAAAAAAGGTGAAATATTTCATCATGAAAACATTTGGAGATCTGAAGATGGGTCCACAGCAGGATCACATTCCCCTCGCCACTGAGATTGGTTCACAGGTGATCACATAACCCAGGGCTAAGCCAATGAATGCACAGTATTCCCCTTAGCCACTGGAATTGGTTCAGAATTGATCCAATCAGAGTGAAGACAGAACTTTTTCAATTGTAATAGACTATTTTTTGGAGCAGTTTTAGATTAACAGCAAAATCAGCAGAAGGTTTCAGAGGATTTTCACGTATCCCTGGCCCCCTCACCTGTACATCTTCCCCATCAACATCTCACACCAGAGTGACACATTTGCTAAAATCAATGAACCTACATTGACACATCATTATCATCCAAAGACTATAGTTCACATTAGGCTCCATTCTTGGTTTTATACATTCTATGGGTTTGGATACATGTACAGTGACATATGTTCATCCTTATAATATTACACAGAGTATTTTCACTGCCCTAAAAATCCTTTGTGCTACACCTGTTCATTGCTCCCTTTCCCCAATCCCTGGCAACCACTAATTTTCTGATCTTCTGTCATAGTTTTGCCGTTTCTATAATGTTGTATGGTTGGAATCATATAGTACATGGCCTTTCAGGCTGGTTTCTTTCATTTAGCCATAGGCTTTGAGGGTTCCTTCTTGTCTTTTCATGTCTTGATTGCTCATTTCTTTTTGGTGCTGAATAATATTCCATTATCTGGATTTATCACAGTTTATTTATCCATTTGCCTACTGTAGGACATCTTGGTTGCTTTTAAGTTTTGACAACTATGAATGAAGCTGCTGTAAATATCCATAAGCAGGGCTTTTTTTGTGAACATGAGCTTTTAACTCATTTGGGTAAATAGCAAGGGGCATGACTGCTGCTGGATCATATGGTAAGAGTAGGTTTAGTTTTGCAAGAAACTGACAAATTGTCTTCCACAGTAGCTGTACCATTTTGCATTCCTGCCAGCAGTAAATTAGAGCTCTTATTGCTCCACATCCTCATCAGCATTTGTTGTCAGAGTTTTGGATTTTCTCTATTTTAATAGGTGGTTACTGGTATCTAATTTTTTTTTTAATAGAGACGAGGCCTCCCTACATTGCCCAATCTGGTCTCAAACTCCTGGGCTCAAGGGATCTTCCCATCTCGGCCTCCCAAAGTGTTGGAATTACAGGTATGAGGCACCAGGGCCAGTCTCATTGTTTTAATTTGCATTTCTCTAATTGCGTACTACAGCGGGCATCTTTTTATATGCTTATTTGCCATCTGTACGTCTTCTTTGGTGAGGTGTAGTTTAAGATCTTTGACCCATTTTTAGTTGGATTGTTTTCTTATTGTTTAGTTTTAAGAGTTCTTTTTATATTTTGGGTAACAGTCCTTTATCAGATGTGTCTTTTGCAAATATTTTCTCCCAGTCTGGGGCTTGCCTTTTCATTCTCTTGACAATATCTTTTGCAGAGCATTACATTTCAATTGTAATGGAGTTCAGCTCATCAATTCTTTCTTTCATGAATTATGCCTTTGGTGCATCTATAAAGTCATCACCAAACCCAAGGTCATCTTGATTTTCTCCTATGTTATCTTCTAGGAATTTTATAGTCTGCATTTTATGTTTAGGTCTGTGTTCCATTTTGAGTTACTTTTGTAAAGGATGTAAACGGTGCGACTAGGTTCATTGTTTTGTTTTGTTTTTTTTCAGGTAAATGTCCAGTTGTTGGAGCACCATTTGTTGAGAGGTCTTTGCCTCATTTGTACTGGTTTTGCTCCTTTGTCAAAGATTAGTTGACTCTATTTATGTGGGTCTATTTCTGGGCTCTCTATTCTGTTTCATTGATCTATCAATGTGACCAGTACCATAGTGTCTTGATTACTGTAGCTTTACAGTATGTCTTGAGGTCAGGTAGTGTGAGTCCTCCAATTTTGTTCTCTTTTACTATGTGTTGGCTATTCTGTGTCTCTTTTTTTTTTTTTTTTTTTTTTGAGACAGAGTCTCACTTTGTTGCCCAGGCTGAAGTACAGTGGTGTGATCTCGGCTCACTGCAACCTCCGCCTCCCACGTTGAAGCAAATTCTCCTGCCTCAGCCTCCCAAGTAGCTGGGACTACAGGTGCACGCCACCATGCCTGGCTTTTTTTTTTTTTTTTTTTTTTGTATTTTTAGTAGAGACGGGGTTTCACCATGTTGGTCAGGATGGTCTCGATCTCCTGACCTTGTGATCCACCCGCCTTGGCCTCCCAAAATGCTGGGATTACAGGCGTGAGCCACCGTGCCTGGCTATTCTGGGTCTTTTACTTCTCCATAAAAACTTTAGAATGGTTTGTCAATATCCTCAATATAACTTGCAGGAATTTTGATTGGGATTGCATTGAATCTGTTGATCAAGTTGGGAGGAGCTGACATCTTGACAATATTGAGTCTTCCTATTTATGAACCTGGACTATCTCTCCATTTATTTAGCTTAAAAAGTTCTTTTCCTCAGAGTTTTGAAGTTTTCCTCATATGGAACCTGTACATATTTTGTGAGTTTTATAACTATTTCATTTTGAAGAGTGCTAATGTGAATGGTATTGCATTTTAAATTTCAAATTCCACTTGTTCATTGCTGCTAAATAGGAAAGTGATTGACTTTTGTATATCAACCTTGTATCTTGCAACCTCACTATAATAATTTATTAGTTCTAGGAGTTATTTTGTTGATTATTTCAGTGTGTCTGCATAGACAATCCAGACCATCTATAGGCAAAGATAGCTTTATTTCTTTCTTCCCAATCTATATGCCTTTTATTTCCTTTTCTTATCTTAGCCAGGACTTGCATTATCTAGGACATCCAGTGCAATGTTGAAAAGCAGTGGGGAGAAGGAACATCTTTTTCTTGTTCCTGATCTTAGTGGGAAAGCTAAGTGGAGTTTCTTGGTATTAAGTGTGATGTTAGCTGTGGGATTTTGTAGTTATTTATTAAATTGAGGAAGTTCCTCTCTAGTCCTAGTTCACTGAGTTTTTATCAGGAATGAGTGTTGAATTTTGTCAAGTGCTTTTTCTGCAGCTATCGATATAATCATGTGATTTTTCTTCTTTAGCCTGTTGATGTGATGGATTACATTAATTGATTTGGAAGATAAGACTTTTGATTCACAGCTGGGAAACAGAAGCTTTTTCCCTCCTGGAAAGTGAGGATGCAAACAGTAGTCTGTGACCACGAGGAAATTCAGAGGGAATGAAGTCTCTGGCATTGGAGTCAGAGCAGGAGATGTACAAAGAAACAGAGCCAAGACTGATCAAACCCATTTGAGGCCCTCTACCTCAACTGGAGAAACCTAATGCTTCCTTTAAGGTTTAGTTCAGTTTAATTTTTGTTGTTGTTGTTTGCAACACCAAACATGCTAACTGATATATGCCATACCCCTCAGGTATTTAAGAAGACGGGGGTCAGGGCACGGTGGCTCATGCCTGTAATCCCAGCACTTTGGGAGGCCAAGGCGGGCAGATCACGAGGTCAGGAGATCGAGACCATCCTGGCTTACACAGTGAAACCCCATCTCTACTAAAAATACAAAAAATTAGCCAGGCGTGGTGGCGGATGCCTGTAGTCCCAGCTACTCGGGAGGCTGAGGCAGGCGAATGGCGTGAACTGGGGAGGCGGAGCTTGCAGTGAGCTGAGATCATGCCATTGCACTCCAGCCTGGGCCACAGAGCAAGACTCCATCTCAAAAAGGGAGGCTGAGAAGGTGTCAGGGATGTTCAGAAAGGGATTTTTTTCTGTGAGTTGAAGACAGGTCTGTGAAAAGCTGTGTGAACTTCCTTCTAGCTGAATGACATAACAGATAACACTTGTTCTCTTGAAAATAGATGTGCACACATGCATGCCTGTGTGTGTGTGTGTGTGTGTGTGTGTGTGAAAGGTGGGAAAATAATATGTCTTACAGGAATAAAAAAAGAACACTAATATGGCTCTTTCAAACCTCAGCGAAGCTGGTGGGAAGAGCAGCTCAGGCGCATTTTGTGAACTGAAGGTTCTGTGCACCCGAGTAGGGCCTGAGCACTTCCAGGGAGGATGCTCGGCTTCTCTCTGCAGAACAGGGTGTGCATGGTCTACAGGGAAGCTCCTGGCCTCCTGCTGAACCGAGAAATAACTTGACCAAGGGACGGAGCAGGGAGAGCAAATGCTTCAATATCTCTGCCTAACTGTGTTTAGGCTTGCCCTTGAAGAGGCCAGGGTGGAATTGATTACCACAAGCACTTCCCTAAGACCAGAGATGCTGCCACATTTTCCCAGATGAATCCATTGTGTTGTCACCATGGCAACCACCACAGTTGGGGTCTGGCCTGGCTGGCGCATGCTTGCAACAGTTCCCTTTTAGGATCCAGGAGCATCCTAGGTCTATGAAATCTTGCCCTCAGCTACCACAAAGTCTTACTCCTCTCAGCAGCAGGTCCAAATTATCCATGCTGTAGGCCTCAATGTTGGCATGAATTGGCAGCATGGAATTCACTAGGAAGCATTCTTTATTTAAAAAAAAAACCACCCAACATTATTATTTACTTCAGTTCCTCTGTTCTGGCTTCATGAAACTTAAAAATGCCCTTTGTTGGAAAAAAGAGATGATTTGGTCAGCTCTTGCTGAAGCCCAAATAAAGAGGGCTGGATTTCCCCACCTTGGGTCACATGATCTTTGCTAATTTTCTCTCACCCCCATCTACGGGCACCCTGTAGCTGGACTTCAGCCATAGAATGTGAGTAAGATGTATAGTCAGCTGTTTCTATCCATGGGTTTTGTATCTGTGGATTCAACTGACTGTGAATAAAAAACATTTGAAAAAAAAAACCCAACAATTTAAAAATACAGATTAAAAAATCAATATGTTATGCAGAATCTGGATTTAAATAAACTAAAACAAAAAAACCAAAGTTAAAAAGTAAAACAAATTTGAAAAGTCAGTATAGTATAAAAACTATTTACCTAGTATTTACATTGTGTTAGGTATCATAACCTAGAAATGATTTAAAGTACATGGGAAGATACGCATAGGTTACATGCAAACACTATGTCTTTTTATACAAAGGACTTTAGCATCTGTGGATATCCGTGGGGGGCGGGGGTGGGTGGGTCCTAGAATCAATCCCCCAGGAATACTGAGGGACATCTATAACTGTCTTTTTATGAGGAACTCATCAATATGCTGCCCTAAGGCCAATTCTACTGACACTATATATGGTAATAGTCAACAGGAGTCACAGTACCTGTAACTGTGAACAAATATAGATCCACCGAATGGCTAAACTTGAAAGACCACAGATTCACTAGAAGAATCTCAGTGGGAGCATCTAAGGTTAAGTTCGATCACTTCTTAAGTATAAACACAGTACACTTTTCCATGGACACACACATGTGACAACTCTCAGGGGCAGATACAGATCATTTCCAACAGCCAGAAGGCTTCCTCACACCCCTTGTGATTCAACACATACTGATATGGTTTGGACCTGTGTCCCCACCAAATCTCATGTAGAATTGTAATCCCCAGTGTTGGAGGTGGGGCCTGGTGAGAGATGAGTGAGAGATGGGTGGAGTTTTTATGAATGGTTTAGCACCATCCCCCCTTGGTCCTGAGTGAGTTCTCATAAGATTTGGTTGTTTAAAAGTGTGTGGCAGCTCCCCTCACTCTCTCTTGCTGCTCCGGCTGTTTGACATGCTAGCTGTCCCTTTGCCTTCTGCCATATTTGTGAGATTCTTGAGGCCTCCCCAAAACCAGAAGCTATTATGCTTCCAGGATAGCCTGTAGAACCATGAGCCAATGAAACCTCTTTTCTTCATAAATTACCCAGCTTCAGGTCTTTCCTTCTTTCTTTTCCTTCCTTCCTTCCTTCCTTCCTTCCTTCCTTCCTTCCTTCCTTCCTTCCCTTCCTCCCTCCCTCTTTCTATTTCTTTTCTTTCTTTCTTTCTTTCTTTCTTTCTTTCTTTCTTTCTTTCTTTCTTTCTTTCTTTCTTTCTTTCTTTTTTCTTTCCTTCTCTCTCTTTCTCTCTTTCTCCCTCTTTCTCTCTCTCTCTTTCTCTCTCTCTCTCTTTCTGTCTCTGTCTCCCTTTCTCTGTCTCTCTCTCTTTCTCTCTCTGTCTCTCTCTCTCTCTTTCTCTCTTTCTTTCTTGACGGAGTTTCGCTCTTGTTGCCCAGGCTGGAGTGTGACGGCACAATCTCTGGCTCACCGCAACCTCTGCCTCCTGGGTTCAAGCGATTCTCCTGCCTCAGCCTCCTGAGTAGCTGGGATTACAGGCATGTGCTACCACACCTGGCTAATTTTGTATTTTTAATAGAGACAGAATTTCTCCATATTGGTCAGGGTGGCCTCGAACTCCCGACCTCAGGTGATCTGCCTACCTCGGCCTCCCAAAGTGATGGGATTACAGGTGTGAGCCCCAGCGCCTCACCCAGCCTCAGGTATTTCTTTATAGCCATGTGAGAATGGACTAATACACACACCCACAATAAACCACTACTCGGATTTCTACTTCCATAGGTTAGTCTTGAGATTAGCCCTGCTTGTCCTTGGACTTCTTATAAAAAAGATCATAGCATATTTAGTCCTCTGTGTCTGGCTTTCCTGGCTCCTTGCTGGATCAGTAAATGTCTCCATGCTGTTTATTGTAGCAGCGGTCCATTTTTTTTTCATTGTTACATAGCTTTCCACTGCATGCATAGACCTCAATTTACTTTTCCATTCTATTCCTAATGGATATCTGTTTAATATTATTTATTTATTTATTTTTTTGAGGTGGAGTCTTGCTCTGTCGCCCAGGCTGGAGTGCAGTGGTGCGATCTCAGCTCACTGCAAGCTCCGCCTCCCAGGCTCACGCCATTCTCCTGCCTCAGCCTCCTGAGTAGGTGGGACTACCAGCGTCCACCACAATGCCTGGCTAATTTTTTTGTATTTTTAGTAGAGACGGGGTTTCACCGTGTTAGCCAGGATGGTCTCGATCTCCTGACCTCATGATTCACCTGCCTCGGCCTCCCAAAGTGCTGGGATTACAGGTGTGAGCCACCGCGGCCAGCCTAATGTATTTTTCTATTAGGCATACAATTGCCATGGACATGCATACACGTCTTCTGGTGAATGTACATACTCATTACTCTCGGGTAAGTTCCCAGGGTGGAAGGACTGGGTAATAGGGGAGGTGGATATTTATTTAACTTTAGTAGATGTTTCCAGACATTTTTCACAGTGGCTGTAGTGACTTGCATTCCCATCAACAGCATGGGAGTTACAGTTGTCCTACGTCGTTGCTAACACTTGGTATTGTCTGTCTTTTGACATTGTAGCTATTTGGTGGATGTGTGGACGTTATCTCATTATGGCTTTAATTTGCATTTTTCTTAGGAGTCATGACATGAAAAATATTTTTACATGTTTATTGGATGTTCAGATCTCCTCCTTTGATAAGGTTTGTTGAAATCCTTTGTTCCTTATCTAATTGGTTTGCCTTTTTCTTACTGATTTTTAGGAATTCTTTGTATCTTCTAGATACAAGTCACTGTCAAGTATACGATATTACAAATGTCTTCTTCCCATCTGAGATTTGCATTTTTACTCCCTTCCACTTTCTTAATGATGCTTTTGATGAATAGAACTTCTGAATTTTAGTGAGTTTGAATTATCATTCTTTTCTTTCATGGTTCGATTAAGAAATTGTTTGCCTACCTCTGCATGCAGTTTGATGGTTTCTGTGAATCAAGTAGTTAAAGTGTTGCTGAAACACCAGGGGTTCAGTCTGGGTCCTGCTGCTTGCTACACAGAAAGCCGATCATTGATATAAGTATTGTCAGGGAAGAAAGCTTTAATCAGATGCTGCAGGAGTATTGTCAGGGAAGAAGACTTTAATCAGCTGCTTCAGCCAAGGAGATGAGAGATCAGCCTCAAATCCGTCTCCTTGACTAACAAAAATTAGGGGTTTACATAGCAGGTACAAAATGTAACCATGTATGGGAAGACAGGAAATAGGGAGGGGTAAGGAAGAGGAGTTGCTCAATAGGGAGCAAGTGATGGCTTAGGCAGACATGGGTGAGGGGTCTGGTGTTTCATTGTCTAAATGTAGTCATCTGGTGAGTTTCAGTTCCTTGTTACTATCTGGGAGGCCTGATGGTTGGTTTCCTGAGAAAGAACTCAGATAAGAGAAATGTAACTTTCTCAAGCTTTGAGACCAAACAGGGAGGATCAGGTTTTATGTTTATTCAGAAAAACCGTAAGCATCAGCTCTATGGGACATTTGGGCTAGTTTCAAAAGATAGGCAGGTGGTGCAAACCAGGCCACTGAGAACCTGTTTGCAAAGCTAAACAGCTTGAACAGGAAGCACCAGGATTCAAACCTGGGCTTTCTGGTTCCAAAGAGCACACTCTTACCTGTTGCATTGTGCTGCTTCTTTACTAATCAGGACTCCTTTGGTTGTGAATGATTGAAATATAGCTCTTAGGTTAAAAAGATAAATTATTGGTTCATGTACAAGATCCAGGATGTCTGGAGCTTCAGGCATGGATGGATCCAGGTGCTCACATGACATTATTAGCATTGGGTCCCTCCCTTCTTATGCCTCTACTTTTCTCTGTGTTGGCTTCATCAGTAGAAAGCCTGTTTCCTTTTGCAAGCACCAGCTATGGCAATAGCTTCTATTTTTCAAAGATGGCTACAACAATATCCCCTGTTTCAGGCACTCATTTACAATGTGGCCTTGATAGTCCTCCTATTGAGAAGTCAGTCTATGTCCTCTCTCTTTCATGCTGGACAGGCTTGTGACTCATTGGAAACCAGTATATAGAGGTGAGAATGATGCTGCACAACTCGTGAGACTAGGTCAGAAAAAGCAGTGCAGCTTTTGCTTTTTTTGGGGGACACTTGCCTTTGGAAGCCTGAGCTGGCATGTAAGTCCTACTGTCCTGAGGCCGCCATGCTGGGAGGAAGCCCAGACTGTATGAAGAGGCCACATGGAGGTGCTGAGGTTGACAGCCTCAACTGAGGGCCCAGCTGATTGCCAGCAGCAACTACCAGATTGAGTGAAGAGGCTTCTAGATGGTTCCCTGTGTTTGATTTTTCCTAGCTGAGGCATTGGACATTGTGGTGTAGCGACAAACCACTCTGCTCTGCTCTGTCTGAATTCCGGACCCACGGGACCCATGGAATAATGAAATAGTTATTTTGAGCTCTTTGATTTTGGAACAATTTGTTATGCAGTAAATGGAATACCAGGTGTATCTTCTTTCAGCCCTTTCAGCCCTACCAGAAACAGGGTCTTCTTGCCTTCTTGCCAACTGTTATGAGGCAGGGTAATCCTTGGGCCAGGCTGGGTCACATTCCATCTTAAGTCAATTGCTGTGGCTAGGAAGATGTGGTACACGGATGGGCCAGAGCTGGGTCACAGGCCCACCAGGAGTGGACCAGCCCTGGGAACTGCCACATGGATTTGGGGAAAGGAAGAGAGGCTTTCTCAAGGAAAAACGGAATTATATGGAAAAAAGTTGTAGATGGAAGATGGGAAGATGGGAAGATGGGCAGGGAGAAACAACAGCTGCTCCTTCAGTAGTTTACTATGAGGTCACTGTCCTTTGCTTGTGGAAATGAGAAGTGCCCAGCAGTGAGTGACTTGTCTGTGTGTTTCGGCAGCTCAGCTGTTATGGGAGCAGGTAGGAGGGGCAAACCCAGGACAGGCTTCCAGGAGGGCATGTGGCTGCGCTGACTTCATGATGATGAGGACTCAGGCAGGCAAAAAGAGCAGGAAAAGGAGTTCCAGGCAGGGGAATGGCATGTGCAAAGGCCTGGAGGCAAAGATGGTGCAGCAAGTTGGAGAACCTGAGTGAAGTTCAGTGGGGTTTAAGCAGAGTGTTGGGGTGAGGATGACAGGGAAGAAGGCAGGGGTTGGGGCTGTAGGGGCAGACAGTGCAGGGCCTTCCCAGTCACATGTGGCACTGGGGGTGTCTTAAATGCAGTGGGAGACCTCAGTGAGGTTAGCAGGGATGTGACGTGACCACAGAAGGTCCCTCTGTCCATGGTATGGGGGATGAGGAGGAGGGGCTGCCCAGGGCCAGGGTGGTCTGTGAGGTGGGTGAGGCCATCACGTAGGTGAGAAACGATGGTCACCTGAGCTAGCAGGGTGATGGCAGAGGAGGAAGGAATAGAACAGAGCCAAGAGCCATTTAGCAGTCAACTCAGTAGGACTTGGGTTTGAGACAAGAGGGAGAGGGAGGAGATAGGGGATAAGAGAGCTTCCCAGGGTTCTGGATGGGCCTGGAGGGACGGGGTCACCAGTCACTGAGGCGGTGACCCCCAAAGAGCCTACCTTTGGGGGTGAATTTATCGGGCTGAGTTGAAGGTGCCGTGGGACAGCCATGTGGACCTGCAGGTCTGAAGCCAGGAGAGCGGTTGGCTGGTGTGGCTAAGGAGTCCCCTGTGTGGCTGTGACCCCATGTGTCTGTGGTCTAAGGGGGGCTGAGGCCCCCAGGAGAGGAAGCAGAGTGAGCAAGAGGCAGACTCAATGGAGGGACCCCCTGGATTTAGGGGCAGGAGAAGAAGAGGACAAGGGTGGCAGAGAAAGCCTGGCTGAGCATGGGAACAAGAAGGGGGCCTTCATCCATTCCTGCTACTATGACAATATGCCTGAGACTGGGTAGCTTATAAATAATAGAACTTTATTCCTCACAGTTCTGGAGGCTGGGAAGTCCAAGACAAAGGCGCTGACAGGTTCAGTGTTTGGTGAGGGCTGCTGTCTGTGTCCAAATGGGTAGAAGGGTGCCAGTCACATCCAGGAGCTTGGCCTCATGCTGGAATCACCTCCTGAAGGCCCCGGCTCTTAACACTATCACGTTGGCAATTGGGTTTTAACATGAGAATTTCGGGAGACACCTTCAGACAGTAGCAGAGGGGTAGACCGGGAGGGACGACGGCCCAGGACCACCCTCTGTGGACACCCAGGAGGGACTGGGCGGGTCCTTAGGGGGAGCACAGGGAGCTCCATAGGAGAGGCTTCGGGGAGCAGGGCTGGGAAGCCCAGTGGGAGTGGCGGGGTGAGTGGTGGTGAGGCAGGGGTGTAGACACTGACCTCAGGACATAGAATTTCCTTAAAGGGAGGAATGTGGGCTGGAGCAGGGGTTAAGGAGAATATGTATGCATGGAAGAAATCTATGCAGTGTCCACAGTCTACAGAGAGGCCTGGGCTGCAGAAGGCAAGCCGGGCAGGTCGTCCCAGGCACAGGGAAATCCCCAGAGCTTGGGTTTACTGAGCCCGTCCTGTGCAGGTCTGGATCTGAACACTGTGCATGCAGTATCTCACTGAAGCCCCTCCCACCCGATGAGGCAGGGCCATCATGCCACACATTTTAAAGGGTAGGAGACTGAGACCAGAGAGGGCAAATAACCTCCCCACAGTCACACAGCTTGGAAGGGGCCAAGTCAGGGTTCCAAGGAGAGCCTGTACCCCTCCCTGCTGCTCTTAGCCTGGCTCAGCTGCAGGAGCCGAGCCCCAGGGAAGGTTGTGGTTTGGGGCACCCCGTGGCATTGTGTGCACAGGGCCAATGAGGCGCAGGACTGGGGATGGGGGGTGGCCACGTGTGGCATCGTTGGTTTCTGTGGCAGGAACCAGAGTTGTGGCACCCAGGGCTGCAGACTCTGGTTCCTCTCTGCTGAGCCCCCTTTGGGTCAGGGACTCAGTTCCTGATTGTTTCCTGGGCTCTGGTTTGTGCAGTGGCTTGATCTCAGCTCGGTGCAAACTCTGCCTCTCAGGTTCAAGTGATTCCGTGCCTCAGCCTCCCAAGTAGCTGGGATTACACTCGTGCACCACCAGCCCTGGCTAATTTTGTATTTTTAGTAGAGACAGGGTTTCGCCATGTTGGCCAGGCTGTTGTCAAACTCCTGACCTCAAGTGATTCGCCCTCCTCGGCCTCCCAAAGTGCTGAGATTATAGGCATGAGCCACCGTGCCTGGCCTTGGTCTAGCAGTTTTTTTCAGACCCAGCCCCAATGGGAAACAGAGGCATGCGCTGCAGGGGTTTGGGGCAGAATTAAGGGAACTGCTAAATGATGAAAGCACCTGGGGACCAGCAAGAGATGGAGCAGCCCAGAGCCCAGGGCTGGAGGGGTGGGTGGAGGAGAGTGCATGGGTAGCCCAGGGAGAGCACTGCAGGGAAGGTCACACCACAGGGAGAGTAGGGAAGAGGCACTCTGACCTTTCCCCTCCTGCCTTTGACCTCCAGGGGAGAGTCCCCTTGGCTGAAAATAACTGGACGCCAGAGGGCAGGGAGCCACGGAGATGCGATTCTCAGGGGCCAGTTCTGGAACAGGGAGCCCTGGGCAGAGAAGGGATCCAAGTACTGGGGAAGGAGTTGGGGAACAACAAGCTGAGGCATCTGTACCTTCTCCCGACACTTGTGCCCCAGGCTGCAGGGGGAAAGTGGAGGAGAACAGAGGAGAAGGTCCCTTCCAGGCCCAGTCCAGGCTTTGGGAGCACAGGGTGCCAGCCAGGGGAGGAGAGGGAGCTTTGGAGATCTGGAAAAGCCGGCAGAGAGGAAGAGCTTTAAGGAGAGCTGAAGGTTTGTGACCATTGAAGTGGAGGGAGGGAAGCAATGACTGAGGGGCAATGAGTGGGCTCCGTGCTCAGCATGAACTCAACATGGGTTATTCTATGTTTTCTCATTTTAATGCATTATTTTTTTTCGAAGTTCCATACTCTTATTACAAAGTTTAGGTAATATGAGAGAAGCAGGTGGCAAGCACTTGTCTCTCCAGATCTGCTTCCTAATAGAGAGGCTGGCCGGTTCAGGGCTTGACATTTCTGCTCAGATTAGTTTTTGAGATATGATCTAACTGCCTGTTACTTTTTTGGTGGGAGTTGGAAAGTATTTCAAATACTAATGTAAGAAGGCCACTTCCTTTTTTCACGTTGGGATTATAAATCATTTGAAACTGTTTGGGGACAACGCATTTTACAGACACTCTATCTGGCCAGGTACAAATTGAACGTTTAAGCTCAAGTTCAAAGTCTCTCATCCTTGACTTTGATGTAAAAACATGTCATATTTCACTCGCAGATTGCATGTGAATAAGCAATATCAGTTCTCAGAGAATGGAACCACAGCGAAAGGGAAGATAGTGGTTGTGTTCGTTTTCAAGGGTTGCCATAACAAATTACCAAAGACTGGGTGGTTTAAACACAAGAAATGTATTTCCTCGGCATTCTGGAGGGTAGAAGGGTTGATTTCTTCCGAAGCCTTTCTCCTTGGCTTGGAGATGGTCATCTGCTCCCTACATCCTCTGCACGTGTCTGTGTCCTCTCTTCTTTGAGATGCTGGTTGTATTAGTCTGTTCTCACATTGCTGTAAAGAAATACCCAAGACTGGGTAATTTATAAAGAAAAGAGGTTTAATTGGCTCACAGTTCTGCAGGCTGTACAGGAAGCATGATGCTGGCATCTGCTGGGCTTCTGGGGAGGCCTCAGGAAGCTTCCAGTCATGGTGGGAGGCAGAGGGAGAACAGGCGCCTCATGTGGGAGCAGGAGCAAGAGAGAAGAGGCAGGCGCTACACACTTTTAAATGACAAGATCTCACAAGAACTCGCTCACTATCACAACAACAGCACCGCAGGGATGGTGCTAAACCATTCATGAGAAACACCTCCATAATCCAATCACCTCCTACCAAGTCCCACCTCCAACACTGGGGACTACAATTCAACATGAAATTTGGGCAAGATCCAAACCATATTACTAGTCCTATTGGATTTGGGGCTGGCACAAATGACCTCACTTAACCTTAATTACCTCTTTGAAGACCCTGTCTCCAAATACATCATTCTGAGGTCCTGGAGGTTAGGACTTCACATATGAATTTGGAGGGGAATCCAATCTGGTCCATAACAGCTACTTTGTTTTTAATTAAAGCAAGGCTTTTCCTTCTTTTTCAATGATCCCAGTTCACACCCAAATCTGTCATCTCCTGATTCTCAGAGATATTAATCAAGCTGTCAGTAAGAATTTACCAAGGACTTGTTCTCAGATTCAAAGGATAGTGAATGGCACTAGGACAGTTAAAAATCAGATGCTAAATTCATAGCACATATGGTCTAGCTGGGAAGATAAAAATACTTAGCTTTTGTATTAAGTATTTAATTAAAAAAAAAACTCTCCCTTTTTATTGCCAGGAAAAACCTACAAGAGAAAAACCATGCTTGGAGAACATCAGAGATTCTTTTGGCTAGCAGAGTTTGTAGTTTTCAGTCTCTTAAGGGATATTTCATGTTGCCCATATACAAGCCTCAGACTCCCCATTTTGCTCACATGCAATAGAAAGTTAGGCCATTTCTGTTCCAGTGACTCAGCACCAAAGAAGTCATCCATCTCAGATTTAAAATTAACTGCGAAATGCAAAAGAGACAACTCAGTATAGGGGGAGTGAAACAAGTAAGATATTTTGCAAGCTTAAAAACATTTTGGAATGAAAATCATCCTTGTAAAGCTGGAAACTAGAAGAAAATTCTGCCAATTTCTTTTTGTAAAAAAAATGTATCTTGAAACTTTTAAGGAGTATTTTATCAAAGGATCCATTCCCAGCAATGTTATTTTGAGGATCTATTTGATACCAGCTGACATGCTTCTATTTAGCATTTCACTGACTTCAAAAATCACAGCACCCAAATTACAGGCTCTAACTGAAGAAGGGAGTAGGTCTGTGAGCTGAGTTTGATTAATGTATTCACTTCTATCCCTGTCTCTTTCTTGCCTTTGATAATGAGTGAAACTGCTGCATGAGTTACTCATTTATTTTGGAAGAAAAGAAAAGGAAAGTGGGGTGTGGTGGCTCCCAGGTGAGCTGACTCTTCATGTACGTCTTCCTTGTGGTCATCTGCATTGAAGCAGGTCACTGTACACTGGCCAGGCTTGTGCAGATGACTTATGAACCTGGCTGGTCTGCTTTAGATGAAAGCATGATGGTGCAGGAGGTCCTGTGGTCCTTCTCACAAATGGCGAGGAAAATTCTTCACCAGATGAGTGTAGCCTGAGATGCTTTTGTGAAGGTTGACATCTGCTTGTGATGTGATGTGATGTGATGTGATGTGATGTGATGTGGTGTGTTCCTTAGTCAGTTTCCACTGAGGGCAGATAAAGAAAGGCTGTATTAGTCTGCTCTTGCATTGCTATAAAAAGCAAATTACCTGAGACTGGGTAATTTATAAAGAAAAGAGGTTCAATGTGCTCACTGTTCTGCAGGCTGTACAGGAAGCATGATGCTGGTATCTGCTCAGCTGCTGGGGAGGCCTCAGGAAACTTTCAATCATGGTGGAAGGCAAAGGGGAAGCAGGCACGTCTTACATGTCCAGAGAAGGAGGAAGGTGGGGAGGAGGTGCTACACACTTTTAAACAATCAGATCTCACAAGAGCTCTATCACAAGAACACCAAAAGGGGAAGTCTGCCCCCAGGTTCCAATCACCTCCTACCAGGCCCCACCTCCAACACTGGGGATTACAATTTGACTTGAAATTTGGGTGGGGACATAAACCCAAACCATATCAAAGGCTCATTTTTTCAAGAGAGAGATTCGTTTATATGGTGTCTTCAAACAGGGACTTCTTTTTCTAAGTTACTCCACAGTTGACCCAACTGAGGAATCCCTAATGCTTCCTCTTGAGCTGAAGCAATGCATTCTCCTAGAGATCTGCATGGTAACCACCTCTTCAATCCCATCCAAGGAAACCCTGACCCAGTGATGTGACCTGCACTGTTGTCTGGAAGGACTCATCTGGGTTCAGGTGTTTCTGTGGTTAAGGTTCTCAAATTGGGATCTTTCGTGATTACCTGTGAATACTTCAATGAGGTTAAAAGTGTAACCAGATGCACCAGGAATGTGAAAGGAATATTTTGTATTTTTCAATGAACTATCCACAGCTAATACTTTTTATCTTCAATCAGTGTTTCCCACGTGAGAAGCCAGCACCACCACCTTCATCAATATCACCATGACTCTCATCGTCATCACCATTACAACCACCATCATTAATATCACCATCACCTTCACATAACTGCCTCCACAACCACCATTCTCAATATCACCATCGCCTTCATTACCACCACTACAACCACCATCATAAATATCACCATCACCTTAATCATCACCACCACCACAATCACCATCAATATCACCATCACCTTCATCATCACCACCACCACAACCACCATCAATATCACCATCACCTTCATCATCACCACCACCACAACCACCATCAATATCACCATCACCTTCATCATCACCACCACCACAACCACCATCAATATCACCATCACCTTCATCACCACCACCATCATCATCAATATCACTATCACTTTCATCATCACCACCACCACCACAACCACCATCAATATCACCATCACCTTCATCACCACCACCGTCATCATCAATATCACTATCACTTTCATCATCACCACCAGCACCACAACCACCATCAATATCACCATCACCTTCATCATCACCATCATCACAACCACCATCGTCAATATCACCATCACTTTCATAATCACCACCACCACAACCACCATCAATATCGCCATCACCTTAATCATCACCACAACCACCATCAATATCACCATCACCTTCATCACCACAACCACCATCTCACAATCACTTTCATCATCACCACCACCATAACCATCGTCAATATCACCATCACCTTCATCATCACCACAACCACCATCAGCCATATCACCATCACTTTCATCATCACCACCACCACAACCACCATCAATACCACCTTCATCATCACCACCACCACAAATCACCATCATATCACCCTCACTTTCATCATCACCACAACCACCATCAATATCACCATCCCCTTCACCATCACTACCAACACAGCCACCATCATCAATATCACCCTCAACTTTATTATCACCTCCACCATCAGCAGCAGCATCAACTTCGTCATCACCATCACCACCTCTGCCATCAGCAGCATCATTATTACCTTCATCATCATGGTTTCAGCCACAATCGGAATCAACAGCCATCACCCAGAGTTGGAGGAGGTAGGAAAATGCTTTTGTAAAGCACACCTCAAATGAAAAAAAAAAAAAGCTTATTGCCTATAAATCGACCCATGGATTTCTTGGAAATAATTTCTAATTCATTCAAGATTTTAGGCATGCTAACTGCTTTTTATTATGAAAATGCTGCAGGCTACTTTTAGGGAAGGGCAAGAACACGGGGTCTAAAAATGGTCCAGTTAATGGTGAATTTTGAAATAAATCGATGCTATGCTTGATATATTCTGAATTTTATATGTTCAAAGTGGATGGGAGAAAAATGAATCACCTGTAGAGAAAATATATGTGAATTCCCAGAGGACTTTTAAAAAGTGAGACCACTTAGATTTGATACAATTTGAGTTGATCCAAATCCTGCCATGTCACAGGGTTTATGAAGCCAAATCAAAAGAGAGGGGAAACATTCACCTGTGTTAATATTCATGCATTTATTATTGTTCTTTCTCTTCATAAAGTAGAGATTTTAAAGGTTATTATAAAGCTGTCCCATGAATTATTCTGTCCAGTAAAAGTAAGCAGCTGCTAAGGGGGAGAGAAATAAAACTGGAAAACCCAAGTATTCCTATGAAAGAAAGAGTGTGTGACTATGTCAGATTTTGGGGTGTTTTCCTTTGCTCCAATGACCATTAGAAATTCCAATTGAAGTGAACTCAATTTAGAACTCATTTATGCCTAAACCAAACCACATCTTGCAAACCTGGAAGGTCCCCAAATTGTTTCAGGTTGAAGCTATGGGGAGTGTCTTTGCTTGGGTTCTCCCACAAGCAGAGCCTGAGTCAAGGGCTTGTGTTCAGATAGATTATGGAAGCAATCCCAGGAACTGGGATGGAAGGACTGGGAATAGTGAAATAGAGAAAGAGAAGAAGCTAATAGAAGGATGCATTTTGAGTTAGTTACTGTGTGGCAGTTTTAAAATATGGCTGCAGATGTTTGATGCTCCTCCAATCTAGAGGTGGGCTCTATGCCCCCTCTCCTTTCCTGTGACTCTTCCGGCTAGCAAAAGTTATGCTATGTGATTTTCCAAGGCTTGGTCATAAAATATCATTTAGCTTCCACCTTATTTGCTAAAACACTTGCTCTTGAAATCCTGAGCTACCATGCCTGAAGTCTGCCATGCTGGGAGGAAGCCCAAGCCACATGAGGAGGCTACATTTAGGCCCTCTGCTGGGGAGTCCTAGCCAAGGCTAATCTGTGAGCCATTGCAGGCAGACATTACACAAGTGATTGAAGAATTCTGTCATGATTCAAGCCTCTAGTGATTTGAGTTGCTGGCAGAATTTCAACTCTTTCCAGCAGAGGCCTCACACACATTAGGGCTATGTCTTATCTGATTTTCTGACTCACAGAGTCAACGAGCAGAATAAACTGGTTCTTGTTTTATGTCACAAAGTTTTGAGGTGGTTTGCTATGCACCAATAGACAACTGGGTACACAGGTGGACAACTAGGCTCAATCCACTGGAGACCCTCTCAGAAACCATGTAGAATGTGTCCCTCATTGTCTGCTGAGACATCAAGAGGGGAATATTTGAATATTTGCCACTGACTCCAGACTCCCTCCCTTTCCAACCTGGCACTGTTTTTATTTATTTTATGCTTTGCATGGACTTTTTCTCCAGATATTTGCATGACTGTATCATTTACTCCCTCAGATCCATGTGCAAAGGTTGCCTCCTCAAGGAGCCCTTTTCTCCCTATTCCTGTTAAATTGCATCCTCTCAGCCTTCTTCTCCTTCCTGCTATATTGATCTCCATGGCACTCATCACCCTCTAATAAACTATAACATTTCCTTATTATTTGGGTTACTTCTTTCTTCTCTTTATTAGAATATAAACTCTGTGAGAGCAGTAATGTTTGTCTGTTTGCTCAGTGATGTAGTCTTGGCCCCTAGAAAGTGCCTGGCATAGAGTAGGTACTCCATAGACACATATGGAATGAAACAAACATGAAGTGAGGTGGAGAATCCTGGGGGTGAGGGAGAGGAAAGCCTGGTGGACAGGTGTCAGGGAAAGTTTGCTGGAGGAGGTAACAGTTAAGTTTGGCCCAGAAGGATAAGAATAGGCTCATTGGCTGAAGGTGTGGCAGAAAGGGTATCCCAGATGGAGGGGACATCTGTGTACAGAACTTGCCACACACGAGGAACTTAAAGGAGACCAATGTGGAGTGGTAGGAATGGGGGTGGGGTAGTGACACAAGATGAGACTGGAGAGATGGCAGGAGTGACATTGTACAAAGAAAGATGTGGCTCTTTGTAAGAGCTATGTCATAGGAAGGAGGAAAGCATTTGCCAGTTTCCTAATAGAGCAAAACATCAAGCTTTCTTCTATGCCCAAGTGTACCCAAGACCGCTACAAGGTTTGCCTGGAGAGGAGGCACAGTGACTCTACGTCATCCAAGATCCCCTAGAAATGCATACTCAACTTGATCACTTAAATATTCAAATAACATTTTCCAATTATCTTCTTTTTTGAGACAGAGTCTTGCTCTGTCGCCTAGGCTGGAGTGCAGTGGTGTGATCTCCGCTCATTTCAACTGCTGCTTCCTGGGTTCAAATGATTCTCCTGCCACAGCCTCCCGAGTAGCTGGGATTACAGGCGCCCACCATGATGCCCAGCTAATTTTTGTATTTTTAGTAGAGATGGGGTTTCACCATGTTGGCCAGGCTGGTCTCGAACTCCTAACCTCAAGTGATCCACCCACCTTGACCTCCCAAAGTGCTGGGATTACAGGCGTGAGCCACCACGCCCAGCCAAATAAACAGAATTTCAAGCCACGTATTTTACAAGTTAAAAATCCCAACTGGCAAAGAAACTCTCAGTTCTTTTTATCCCCTAGCCGAATACCGTGACCTCTTTACAGATCCTAAATGTTTTACTGAAAAAATATAGTGACTTCTTCCAAATGCATGTGGTCAGGATCCTCTCAAAAGCCTCTACGAGGACGTGGATCCACAATGAAGAGGTCTGCTCGCCCCTCTGCCGCTCAGCCTGTTCGTCACCCAAGTCACCGTCTCTCCTCTCCAGGCAAAGGTTGGAGGGGCCTTGGGTATAGAAGAAAGCTTGAAAGGATGTTTTCTATGAGGTCTTAGAGCTGAAGTCCTCAAACAGTAGACTCCAGCATCCAGATCTTTCCTAGGTTTGGTCTCTGCATTAATCAGGACCCTAGATTACAAGTGACGTTTTGCTCTATTAGGAAACTGGTGAGTGCTTTCCCCCTTCCTATGACACAGCTCTTACAAAGAGTCACATCTTTCTTCGAAATCTGAGACTGGGGGCTTTTCTACAGTGGCATGAGTTAACTTAGGACTGAACTGTCAGAGTGTTCCAGCCCTTTTGGCCACAGAGACTGGCTCAATGAGACAGCCAAGGGGTCCAGTCAGAGCCAATGAGACTTAGCTCTCCCATGGAAACTGAGGGATACGAAACTCACATCTCTATGGGAGTTGCTGGATCTGCCAGAAGCCACGCCACGCCACAAAGAGAGGCTGCCCAAGAATGGAGCCCACAGAGGGGAAGGCAGACCTAAAGATGGGGAAGAAGGCTGCCTAGACCTAGAACCTGAAGTTAACCATACCTGAAAGTCTATATTTGGAGTTTTAAAAAGATATGATGAACTAGCAATTGTCCATTTTATTTGAGCCATTTGATTTGATTTCTGCCACCTGTAATCTAAAGTCCTGATGAATGCAGGGACCAAACCTAGAAAAGGTCTGAGATGCGCTGATGGGTGCCGGAGTCGACTGTGCGAGGACTTCAGCTCTAAGGCCTCATAGAGAACATCCTTGTGATTTAAATGACATATCGTCTTTTAATTGGGGCTGATTTAGGCTTTCATCTTAACATTGTTCCAACTTCTGCGGGCCTCAGTTTAGATCACGGTGTGGTGAATGATCCCCTGATGCTGTGTAAGCCGAGGACTGGCTTCCTGTGAATAAGGAGGCTTCCCAGGCTGAACCACACCCGAAACTCATCAGCCTCTTTTTATCATTTCCTGAAAGAAAAAAAAAAAAGGAAATGCAAAAGACACAATAGTTACTATTTGGCAGAAACAGATACATTAAATTAAAATTTAAAACTTTGATTTTTTGGAAACTTCCTATGAATACCGTTTGGTTTGGATTTTCCTTTTGTGTCTACACTTTTCCTTCTCATTACAAGTTCAAAATGTTAGCTCTGGTTCATTTTTTATTTCTTCTTAAATACTGGCTTTAATTCCCAGAGGGTCCCATTGTCTACTAAAGATGTTTAAACATGATATGTTCAAGGTTACAAAGACACTTTGAGTATTTTCTTAAAAATTCTTTTGGTTTTGGCAAGGTTTAGAATCCGTAAACACACTCTGTTCTGCGTTCTTTTACTCACTATTTACCTATTTCTTTATAAAGTGGTGATTTTCCTTCTGTTTGAGTTACGTTCATGCTCCTCATTCGTCTCATAGTTTGCTGTCATAGGGACAAAAAATTTATTTCCAAGGAAAGAATAATTTATATGTGTTTCCCCAATGGCCCCTAAATACATAAATTCCATCAATGTATATATCTGGTATTGGTGTATGAAATCTTTTATTCAGAGACATACAAATGAATCTTGGCAATAGAACGTGTATAATACAATCTTGGCATTACAAAGTGTATATCATAAGGGAAAAGAAGATGTCAAGCATTCGTATCTTTCCCACCAGTGGTTTCCATAAGCCGAAGCCACAAGGATCAGGATCGTCATGAGAGAAAGATGAGGCAGGATTTTGGCACCAAATTTCCTGTGGTTGGAATGTTGCTTAAAGTGAGTAACAACTCGCTGCTTTGTGTAACTGTATATGTGGAGTAATAAAGGCAGCCTTCTGTTATCAGTAATAGAGATATTTGTTTAAATTCTTTTTAGCCTGGGAAAACATACAATGATCCCACATGAGCCTGAGACTCTTCCTGGAGGCCAACTTTCTAGATTTTGCCGGGAAGCATCTTGAGGACCTCTTGCCTTGTGGTTGCAACACAGGAGGCAGCATTGATTCTCTGCCTCTGTCTTTGGGTCCTGCAGGGCAGGCAGCTGCCAGGGGCTGGTGGGCGCAGCCCCAGCAGGGTGAGCGCATCATCTCCAGGCCTCCCCTAAGAGACAACCTGAGCTTCACTTTGCCAGGTTTCCACTGCTCTGGTTCCATCCAGAACTGACCAGGAACTCGCCAAGGACAGCCAGCTCCTCCCACTTGGCAAATCCACTATTTACGTCCAGGGCAAGTCCTCCAAAGGCCAGGGTTAACCAGGAATCATCTATCTGGCCAGAAGATAAATCCACCAGCTTCTTCGGTCCACCTCTTTGGAGAAGGGCCCATGGAAGGGGGTCCTGGGAGCACAACCTGCCCTGCGGGCTCACGTGTGACCCAGGAAAGTTCTCCACCTCCTGTGCCTTTTTTTCCTCCTACAGGAAGTGGGCTGAGAGAAGCTCTGCCTTCATAGTTCCTGGGAGGCATGAACTGGTTGCTGCATGCTGAGCATTTCAAACTGGCACACGGTAGGGCTACCCATGTCTGAGTTATTGTTACATTGGTGATTCTTATAGCCAAAGGGGAGTTTCTAGTGCTGACTTGAGAAAGTTACCAGTGCCCCTGATATGGTTTAGATATTTGTCCCCTCCAAATTGCATGTTGAAATGTGATCCCCATTATTGGAGGTGAGACCTGGTGGGAGGTGTCTGGGTCATGGGGGTAGATCTCTCATGAAAGGCTTGGTGCTCTCTCCCTGGTAATGAGTGAGTTCTTGGTCTGTTAGGTCACTCAAGATCTGGTTGTTTAATAGAGCCTGGCACCTCCTCCCCTCCCTCTTGCTCTCTCTCTTGCCATGTGACACGCCTACTTTCCCCCATGATCGGAAGCTTCCTGAGGTCTCACCAGAAGCTGAACAGATGCTTGCATCATGTATCCTGTGCAACCTGCAGAAACGTGGGCCAGTTAAATCTCTCTTCTTTATCAATTACTCAGTGTCAGGTATTCCTTTATAGCAACACGACATGGACTAACAGACCCCCAAAGGGGGAATGTAGACAAAGTCTTGGTTCTTAGAAGGCTATTTTTGTGGCTAACATCCAGCATCAAATAATGTCTCAAAAATTTAAATAAACAAAAAAATATTTAAAGTCATCCTGTCCAGAGAACATTTGAAGAAATCAATGAAAATTTGGGGTCTCATCTGGATGTTGAAAGCCCTCTTTCTCCTTTCTCAGTTTTTTCTGTCATCCTCTCTCTCATTCATTCTTCCTTTCTCCAGCTTTCATTCTCTCTCTTTCTTCCTGTCTCTTTCTGTCTTCCTAATTGCACTTACAAGATGACTCAGTCTCTAATGAGGGCGCCGGAGTCTCCTGAGAAGTAAGTACAACAGCCGGAGTAATGAAGAATGTGTCCTTGATTATGTCGGGTATCTGGAATCTTGACATTTGTATGCAGTTAAATTTATTTCCAGTTTACAGCCTGGGCTTATGGAGGGGGCTGGGGCTAAGAAAGCACAGCCTTGTTCAAATGCAAATGGCAGTCTTGAAGGACCCTGTAAGAATGCCATCCTCTAACCATTCTCCCTCCTGCGGTTGAGGGTGCCACTGAGGATGGTGAGGAGCAAGGCGCTGTTTGAAGGAATTGCTCTGTTCCTGCCAGTTTCCTTCATAAATCCTGGGCTCAGTTCTGCCCAGGCAGCACCAGATCTGGGTATTATGCTGTTCCGCGGTCTGCCTGGGGCTCAGTCCCTGGGTCGGGACTGGCATATGGGAACCAGGATGCTGGTCCCTCTGTACCCATGACCTGTCCAGAAGGCCCTTGGGAGGGCAGCCTGGAGTGTCAGTCATTGGCGCCTCTCAGGCTTTCAGATCTGGCAATTTTTCAACAAAGCCACCAAAGACGCAGTGGCCCCTTCCCAGTTTGTGGCGCCACCAAATGCCCGGTTCCTCAAGCCAGTGAGCAGACAGCATCCTCAGGCCCTCCCTCATCTTCTAGGTGCCATGGAATCTATTAAATTGAAAATGCACCCCTGTCTGTCCACTCCTCTCCACACCCTGCTGCTGTCCCCAAGTCTGCACCTCTGTCCTCACCCGGGTCACTACAACAGCCCCCATGGGCCCTCCTGCTCCCACTCCTCTTCTTCCCATGCCTGAAATCTACTCTCTGCATGTACCCAGAGTGAGCTCCTGAAAATGACCATGTGGCCCTGAGCGGATGTTTCAGCGGCTCACGCTGCACTGGGAACAGCAGACTCCACCTCCTCATCACCTCCCACAAGGCCCAGCAGAGTCCTGCTGGTTCCCCAGATCACTTCCCACCACCTCCCCTCACTCCCCCATCCCAGCCGCACTGGCCTCTGGCTCCTCCTCCCACGCCCCAGTCCTCCTGCCCCAGGGCCTGTGCACAGGCTGCTCCTGCGTTCTGGAATGCTCTTCCCACAGCCGCCCTCTGACCTGCGCCCTCTTGCCCTTTGTTCTTCACCCAGGTGTCACCCACTCAGAGAAAACCCCTGACCTTCCCAAGGAAGCCCTCTGCACTCCGACGCCATATACCCGTGATCTGCACAGGACTGTCACCATCTGGAATTGATTGCCTCTCTTCCCGTTTTGCTATTGTCATTTGCACCCACAGGAATGTCACCCACATGAGTGTGAAATTTCATCTGTCTGTTCGCTGCTGGATCCCTGCTCTAAGTAAGAAAAGGACCTGTGGCAGAGTGAGCTCTGGATGAGGATTTGCTGAGGAATTGAATGAGGGAAAGACTCAGAGAATGGAATGCTGAGAATTCTACAATAAATATTTGAAT
This sequence comes from Pan paniscus, assembly GCF_029289425.2. Taxonomy (NCBI): domain Eukaryota; kingdom Metazoa; phylum Chordata; class Mammalia; order Primates; family Hominidae; genus Pan; species Pan paniscus. The sequence continues at coordinate 53,765,816 of NC_073270.2, forward strand.
CCTAGAGTGTTGGAGTCAAGAGAAGCCCTTGGAAGCCATCTAGACAAACCCATTCATTTGCAAAGGGGTAAACTGAGGCTGAGGAGAAAAAAGTGACTTGCTCCACATCCCAAGGCCTGAGGGTCTTCTCCCTGCTCTGATGGGAGAGGGACCCCCTTTGTGCTGTTGTGTGTATAATGGTGATGTGTGGCTGGAGGGTGAAGGGGCTTCTTCTGCCCTTTGACTCATTGCCTAGGAAAATAGGGACAAAAGGCACAAATTTTTTCAAAATGCAAACAACTAAAGACAACGTCATTCAGTAGACACAAAGTGGGTGTTTGGGTTGACAGAGAAACGGAAAAGCTTCCCTGAGGATGAGGAGGGAAGAGGGGGCTTGAAGGTGGGTGAGCCCCAAATGTGACCTTCAACTCCTGGGAAGCTGTAGGCAAGGACATAGCCAAGGCAAAACCGTCAAGAATGTAATTCACCAACAGAAACATTCACTGACCACCCTCGGGGCCTGAAGGTCTTTCCGAAGTTGAGTCAGAGTGGGTGCTTGGACGCTGATCTGGGGAAAAGGGGAAGCTGCCCTGAGCTGAAGAGTGTCCCTGCCAAATTCCTGTCCACTGGAACCTCAGCGTGTGACTTAGCTGAAAACAGGGCCCTGTCATCTCATACTGTCCTCCTCGGTCACACTGGCTGGAGGCAAAGCCCTCTCCCCTGTTTCCGGAAATCTCCAACCCTGTGCACCTTTTATCACTCTTCACTTGGGTGGATTGTTCTGTTCTCTAGAGCTCAACTCCAACCGTCCCTTTGCCAAAGGGCTTCCTTGAGAGCTGTTCTGGCAGCCGAGGCTCCTTCCCCTCCTGCTGGAGGTCCAGGGTCTGTGGGTGTACAGAGGGGCAGCCTGGCGAGGGCAGGGACTCTGGATCTTTTGTCCTCTGGTGTGTCCCCAGGACCTAGACCCGGCCTGACAGTAGGTGCTGCACTACTCCTGGTGAATTTATTGGTAGAAATTGACAGGTCCTTGCTATTCATGTCTGTTTCCTCCAGCCTTGCTGCTGAGCACCTGATGAACTTCAAACAATAGCGAAGCCAGGAGCCAGGCGCTGATGACCCCTAGGAGGAAGGTTGCAGAGGATGATGGGACAGAGGGGGATGAGCAGGAGTCTAAGCAGGTGCTCAGGGAGGCCGCTTTCGTCAAGGATGCTGAAAGAATGGGGGTCTCATGGATTCTGGGAGAGATGGTCCAAGGCAGAGGGACAGCCAGTGTGGGCCTGGAAAGATGTGTGCCGCATGTCTGAGGGGCAGGGGCCAATGTGGCTGGAGGTAGATGGGAGAGGAGGACACTAGGGGCTGAGGTCAGAGGGGACACAACTGGATCTGTGCGAGACCTTGCATGCCACTGAAAGGGCGCTGGCTGTCACTGTCGTGACCAGAGCCTCTGGGCAGGTCTTCACAGAGGTCAGGCTGACTGCACTTGCGGATGGATTGAACAGCAGTAGTTAGAGGACAGCATGCATGGCTCAGGGAGGATTCCCAGGATTTGGGATGCACAGCTGGAAGAAGGGAGGAGCTCCTGACTGAGGAGTGGGAGGTCCGGGAAGGGCAGCCTTGGTGGGGAGAGACGCCGGGACCTGCAGAGAAACTCCCTGAAAAGAACAGGGCTGAGCCATCTTTACCCCAGGCTCAGGACCTTCCTTCACTGTAACTGCCAGGACAATCCACTGTGCTGTCACTCAGAGAGCGAAACCAGCCTGACTTTGCACCTGTGTCTCCAAGGGATAAAGGTCAATGTCACAGCAGACTCCACTCTGATGCTGTCTTCAAGCCAAAACCTTAATATTCAATAAGAAATCTGCATTGATGAAATTTTCATTAAACAAAACTTTATCCCTCTCACTCCTCTTGTTATTCGTGGCTTTGAGTATCAGGCTAATTTGGGTTTGATTGCCCCAATGATCTGCAGATTAGAGCATTATTAAACATTTAGATGAGCAATCATGAGCCTGAGCCTCCCTCTCCTCTCTCAGCCGGAGCACAGGGGGCTCTGCTAATGATCACAATGGATTTGGGGCAGACACAGCAATTAGAGAATTATCTATAGTTTGAGCAAGATTTGACCCCTCTGTCTTCAAGGGAAATTAGCTGCTTGACTTACAGAGCACACAATTTAATTGATAAAATGTATGAAAAGAAAATTCCAGCCTTAGAGCCAGTTTTACAACTAACAAGCTGTGCAAATGCCTGAGCAGGCCCCTCTTTCTTTCTGTACCTCCTCTTGCCCCATCCGTAGAGTAAGGAGGGCTGGACCAGGGCAGAGGCTTCAACATGTGGGCTGTGGGCTGAAATCAGCCTGGAGAGGGGCTCTGTCTGGCAAACTGTTTCATTTGTTTGTTTAGTGAACACTTTCCTAGCACTCATGATTTTGGGTTCTGTGTGTTTCATGTATGTTAACTTGTCTCATTCTCCCAATACCCCTTGAGATAGGCACTCTTATTATTCCCATTTTAGAGATGGGAAAACTCTGACCAAGAGGGGTTCAATGCCTTACTGTGGGTCACCTGCTGGGCAGGAGTAAGGCAGGGTTTGGACCCAGATGGTCTGGTTCCACAGCCTATGCTATAAACTTCTGTGCCAAACTGTTTTATTATTATTATTATTATTATTGGAGGCATAATGTTTAAAATGAAATTGTCAGAAATTTAAGTGTGTGTGTTCTTGACATCAAACAGCTTATATGTTACAATAACGGAGCTTTCCCAATACTCAGTCCACCTTCCTATCTTGCCACAGGCAGCTATTACCAATGTGCCCTTAGGGTGGAACATTCTCCTCCTGGTCTACCTCAGTCCCTCCAGTCCCAGAGTCTCCCCATCACCACGGCCAAATATAGCTCATCTTTGATAACTGAATTTACCCTCTTGATCCTGCTTGGATTGCTTCATTGTTTGACTTACCTGCCTGGTGCTGGTAGGCATTTAGGAGTTGTTTGAAGGCATCAGAAAGCAACCCAGGCTGCCAGGACTTGAGGGTCCACGATCCCACGGAAAAGCGAACTGCAACGAGGTAAGCCCTACATTCTCCTTGAAGCTAGTAGCCTTGAATCTCCTTGAGCTAGTAGCCAATTTGTAAGTGCAGAGGGGTTGAGAAAGCAGAAAGCAGTGGCTCAGAGTTGTATGCCAAGTTCACAGATCTGGGGAGACGAAAGTTGACATTCAAGCTGACAAGAAAGCCAGGGTTTGAGGGACAGAGATGTCAGAGAAAATGGGACCCCTGACAGTGAGTCTGAATTTCTGTATCAGTGTTTGCTGATCCAGAATGAGATGCTCAGAAGCCGAGCTGAATGTGGGCCCCCAAAAGCTAAGAAACCAAGCAGTTTTCATCAATATCATGATGCCGTAACAACAAAAATTAGGGTTTAAGACTCAACAAACAGGAGTTCTGGAAAATATGCAAGTCTTTCAGTTGAGGTCCTCCAAGGAATTGCCCTAGAAGAAAGATCAAACCAAAATAAAGTAGGCCTCATAAAGACAGAAAATCAGCCTTAAATTACCTTAATCCCAGATTGATTAAGGTAATCTGTGCCTACCATCGTGGTTGACAGAAGAATTTACTCTCTGGGAAAAGATATCAAGAGACACTCAGTTTTTCAAATAAAATAGCCAGAAGTCATAAAAAAAAAGTCATCAGAAGTATTAATAACAGGAGCAGGTGCAAATGACCAAAAACCAAGCAATAAAAAAAATAGACAACAAGAAAAGACCCACAGATGATTAGTTACTGAAATGATCAGATACAAACTTTGAAATAGCAATTCGTGATATATTAATTTAAAAAATGAAAAGCTGGAAAATTTCATCAGAAAAATGGAATTTATAAAGCAGAATCAGATGAATAGTCTCAAATTGAAAAATAAAATAACTAAAATTGAAAATACAAGTGATAGGTACATCAACAATTTAGACAAAGCAGGAGATAGGTGTGTTGAAAATCTACAGGCTGAGGTATGGCATAAAAACTTTGAAAATATAAAAAAGAGCATCAGAAAATATAGAATATGATGAAAGATCTAAATACACATAATTGAAATTCTAAGGCTGGGTGCGGGGACTCATGCCTATAATCTCAGCACTTTGGGAGGCCAAGGTAGGTGAATTGCTTGAGCCTAGGAGTTTGAGGCCAGCCCGGGCAACATGGTGAAATCCCATCTCTATGAAAAATACAAAAATTAGCATAGCTTGGTGGCAGGCATCTGTAATCCCAGCTACTCGGGAGGCTGAGGCAAAAGAATCACTTGAACCTGGGAGGCACGGGGTGCAGTGAGCTGAGATTGTGCCACTGCACTCCAACCTGGGCGACAGAGTGAGATCCTGTCTCAAAAAACAAAACAGGAAACAAATTCTACAGAAGCACTATATGAAAATATATTAGCTGAGGATTTTCCAAAGCTAGTGAAATACGTGAAATCAAAGATTCAAGAACTCCTAGCATAATAAAAACAAGGAAAGATACACTTCACCACATCATAGTAAAACTGCCATGAGTGAAAGACAAAGGGAACATCTTAAACACAGCCAGAGAAAAACTATACATTTCCTTCAAAGAAGAAATCATAAGTAAACGGCGAATTTCTCAATAAGATCGATGGAACTGGAAGATAACAGAATGACATAGATTCAACTGCTGAAAAAACATAATTGCCTGTCTACAATCTTATACCCATCAAAAATATGCTTTGAAAGCGAAGATGAAATAAAGGCATTTTTAGATAAGTGAAAATCGAGAGACTTTATTGCCAGCAGATCTGCACTACAATGAACACCAAACAGAGTTCTTCGGGCAGAAGAAAAGTGATTCTAAATGGAAGTGTAGACGCGCAAGAAGGAACGGAGAGCCACAGAAAGGGTTAATACATTGGTAAATTTAATGAGTACACAAAACAATAACAAGAATGTCCCGTGGGGCTTACCGTATCTGTAGAATTAGATGATGTGACAGGGATGATGCGTCTATCCAGGAAAAATGTTTAATGATGTTACAGTGCTCTATGGTTCCTCATTGTCCAGGAAGTGGCAAGACTCTAATTTAGGGCAGACCAGAATGACTGGAGGAGATATGTTATAATCCCTAGTATTACAGTGAAAGAATAATGAAGAGATTAAGATGAACGAGTTAATTGGAATTGACAAACTGGAATAATAAAAATACTCGATAAGAAAAAATAAGGCAGAAGAAGAGAAAGGTGATGCAAATCGAAAACAAATAGTAAGAAACCAGACCTAAATTGTATGAATAACTGCATTAAATATAAACAGAAAGACCAGTCTTATTTTTAATCCGTAGAGATAAATGGGTCTGTTTCTCATCTACTCCAAAATATTTCAAAGGTAGATGTGTGTATGAATCCCCTGAGGAGCTTTTAAAAATGTTTAATTCTCTGAGCCCAATTTCAGTAGTTTAGGGGTGGGATTTGAGAATCCGCATTTTTAATAAGAATCAGACCATTCCTGGAGAAACAGTGACCTCGCCTGTGGAATGGGAGGGATAGGGACGAGGGATAAACTGTTCACAGACTGCTTTAGTTGTTGTGGAGCTTGGAGCTTAGCAAGGGGCTGATACAAAAACACAAATCAATGCAATGCAATAAATTGTGAAAGAATTGTCTTCTAGGAGGGACCTCTGTTCTCCTGCAAATAGCAGATGAGAGGAGTCACAGGTTTTCTCTCCTCTTAATTATTCAGATCTTGGCACCTGAGGAGCAGACCAGCTGGGGTTAGGAATCCAAAGCAGGGCAGGATCCGTCCACACACTCGTGTGTTTATTTATTTATGCAGCTCCAGCAAAGAAAGTTAAAAACAGGGCTGGCCCCTGGCTGGGAGATGGAGCCTGATACTGCATATGCGTCTGTGAGACTCAGTCTGGTCCCGGATGCCCGACTCCTCGAGGTCTGTCTGTGCACTGGGCCAAGGCCCTGCTGGCCACAGAACATAGGCAGTGAGGGCTGCATAGGGAGGGGCTGTGGTTTCAGAGGCTGACGCAGCTGGCTGGCCTTCTGCTCCTGGTCTCCCGGAGGCTCCCTGCCCTCAGCAATAGAAGGTAAGACAAGGATCACATCCCAAGTTGGGAGGGGGCTCGTGCCAGCCCTGAAAGTGGTTGGAAGGTCTTTTTGTGGCAGCCAGGAAGGGCTGGCTCTGCTTCTAGATCCACAAAGCTGCTTGGATGGGGGCCGTCTCAGGCGGAGGGCCACGAGGGCTGAGGAGCGCAGGTCTACTCTGCCTCGGGCTGCCCAGGCGACATGCCCAGGGGTCTGTGTTTCTCCTGGAGCCTGTCAGGTTTGGGAGCACCCAGTGTGGTGGCCCAAGGTCCGAGGTCCAATCTAGGGAGGCAGTGGTGTTGGTGAACCTGGCCATGCTAACTTTGCTTAATTCTACCAAAAAAAAAAAAAAAAAGAAGAAAGAAAGAAAGAAAGAAAGAAAGGTGTGGTAGGATATGGGTGACTTCTCTCTTTTGTCTTTTTCTGTTTTTAAGTTGATAGAATGTTTTTGTGTTTTGAACAGTTTAAGCAAAAAGTACAGAACGTTCCTATAAATCCCTTCAATACCCTGGCCCTTGCCACTTTCCCCTATATTACCATCTTACTATACATTTGTTAGAATTGATGAGTCAGGGCAGGGAATTTAGGGGTGGATTAGTAACTGCTATGGAGAAAACTAGGGAAGTGGGAAAAGTTCAAAGTCATTATTCATTTTCGAGAAAACAAAAACGAAACAGAACAAGAAATGTGTAAAAGAAAGATGATTAAATTTTATACCTCATGGCTCAGTTGTGGATGCTTTTACCCATGGTGGTGTAAACACTGAGCATTTCTCTTTCTCCAGCTTTCTGGAGGTATAATTGACAAATAAAAATTATACATATTTAAAGTGTGCAAAGTAATGTTTTGATGCATGCATATGTTGTGAGATGAATACTACAATCAAAGTAATGAACATATCTGTCACCTGACATAGTTGCCTTTTTTTGTGTGGTAAGAATACTTAAGATCTATTCTCTTAGAAAATTTCACGTGTACAATATTGAGTATAAATATACAGTATATTATTCTTAATGAGAGTCACCATGCTGTACATTAGGTCTCTGAAAATGTGTACCCTTTGGACTGTCTCCCCATTTTTAACGTCTTTCTCCCTCCCCTCCCCTCCCCTCCCCTTTCCTTCCCTTCCCTTCGACAGGGTCTTGCTCTGTTGCCCAGGCTGGAGTGCAGTGGTGTGATCTCGGCTCACTGCAGCCTCTACTTCCCAGGCACGAGCGATCCTCCCAACTCAGACTCCCGAGTAGCTGGGACTACAGGCATGTGCCACCACACCCAGCTAATTTTTATTTTTTGTAGAGACGGGGTCTGGCCATGCTGCTCAGGCTCCTCTATATTTCTTACGTATGTGAAGGCTCGATATGGCTCTCCCAGGAAGATGGGCAAAGGGGAATGTGTGAGGGGCTCTGGTCTGAGAACGAAATCCTCATGATTTTTGCTTCATAGCCAGTAGACAGTAGGTAATAACTAGAAAAATGAGCAAATAGCAACCTAAACATATTACTCAGAAATGAGTTGATACTTGTAGACATGCTAAAATTGCTGAAAATAGTTGTTCCTGGAGAGTAGTAGTGGGGGTTGGTGTGGGAAACTGCAGCTTTTCATTATCAGCCATGTAATCCTATTACCTTGTATGACTTTGATAAAAATTTGAAAGAATATGTATTTTTGGTGTCGATTTCATATGTAAATAGATGCCTCTGAGCCAGAGTCAGCCCTCACACCTCTCTCTGTCCTTCCCACCCCCAACCTGGTAGCAAATCCTGTCGGTTTCACTGAGTTCACCTCTTAGCATGCCACCTCTCCCGCTGTGGCCCTAACTACCATCATCTCCCGTTGGATTCTTGCGGGTGCCTCTTCCTGGGTCTCCTTGCTCCTCCTTGGCTGCAGACTGCCTTGCAGATGGTCTATTCCCCACGGAGCCCGGAGGGTCTGCCAACAGTGGAGTCAACTCACAGCAGCCTGTGGCTTGTCTCCTCCCATGGAGTAAAAGCCAATGATGTTACAAGAATCCACAAGGCCCTGGAGGGCCTCACCATTCCCCTCACATCTATCTGTCCTGCAGCACAATGCCGGTCCATGCCCAAGAGAGACTCTGTTGCCTGGAACACAACAGGAGCTCAGCACAGCCGAGGTTCAGGGCAGAACACGCTTCTCTTCCGACAGAGCAGGTGTTAAGGAAGTGCCTGCTATTGCGGTCACTGTGAACATTATTATTCTAGAATATGAGCACATTGTGAGACTCTTGCTGACTTGTTTGGTGTTTTGTACTGTTTTTTTTTTCTTTTTTTTTTAAATTTTCATTTATTATTTTTGTTTTTTTATTTAAAAAAAAATTTTTTTTTTGTAGAGATGGGTGGGTGTGGTGGCATGTGCCTGTAGCCCCAGCTACTCGGGAGGCTGAGTTGGGAGGATCACTTGTGCCCAGGAGGTTGAGGCTGAAGTGAGCTAAGATCATGCCACTGCACTCCAGCCTGGGCAACAGAACAAGACCCTGTCTCAAAAAAAAAAAAAAAAAAAAAGCTGGGCACGGTGGCTCACACCTATAATCCCAGCACTTTGGGAGGCCGAGGTGGGCAGATCACCTGAGTTCGGGAGTTTGAGACCAGCCTGACCAACATGGAGAAACCCCGTCTCTACTAAAAATACAAAATTAGCCGGGTGTGGTGGCACATGCCTGTAATCCCAGCTACTCAGGAGGCTGAGACAGGAGAATAGCTCGAACCTGGGAGGCAGAGGTTGCGGTGAGCCAAGATTGTACCACGGCACTCCAGCCTGGGCAACAAGAGCGAAACTCCATCTCAAAAAATAAAATAAAAAAAAATAGAAGTACATTAAAAATGGGGAGACAGTCAAAGGGTACACATTTCCAGAGACCTAATGTACAGCATGGCCACTCTCATTAAGAATAATAGATCTCCCTATATTTCCCAGGCTGGTCTCAAACTTCTGGGCTTGGATGATCCTCTCCCCTCAACCTCCCAAAGTGCTGGGATTAAAGCTGCTTAAAATGATTTGAGCAGAATAATAGAACCTCAGTCTAAAAAGTGGCTTAGTTCCCCCTTTCCCCATCCCACCCCACATATAACAAGAAGCCTGAAGGTAGGTAGCTCAGAGAATGACTCAGTAACTCAAAACCTAAGGCTCTAGGGAGATTTCTTTGTAATTCCGTGATTTATTTTGGTATAGCCCCAAAATGGCTGCCACTTGCTGTGTTCACACAACAGTGTCCAATGAAGGTAGGAAAGCAAGCCTTTTGTCAGGCACATCTCTCTTTTATCAGACAGGTCAAATCCCCCCTAGAACCCTCCACCTCCCCACCCTACACCCCAACAGACACTCCCTCAGAGTCCACTGGCTGGACTGATTCATGTGATTCTGCCTTCCCTGCAAAGGAGGATGGGAAAGCAAGGAACGGGCACTCTCAGCCTCTGGATTGGGGAACTAAGGGATGGGGAGCTGTTGGGTGGACATCCAGCAGAGCCTGACCCAGGGAGCATCTCTCCCAGTCACTCCTGCTCCAGAGCCAGGGCTCACTCTACTTGGATTAATTCCTGCCACATGCTCATCCTGAATCACTTCCAGGTCAGAGGGATTTACCAGCTAATTGGCCAGACCTGGTCACGTTTTCTATCCTTAGATCCAAACCTGGAGCTCATCCTGAACCTGGTGATGGGCAACAGGAGAGTGACTGCTTGGTTACCAGGGTCTGGTTACCAGACGATGGGGCAATGAATGCCAGAAACTCAAATTATGAAATTTGCACTAGCGAAGCCACATGCACGTGGAATAATCATTATTGGTGGTCTTGTCAATTTCAGAGCATGAGTTTCTGGCTAATGCTGACTTTTAGTAACTTCCTCTCCATCACTATTATCCTCTCAGCAGTGAATGGTGAAAAGGACTTTTTAACGAGCTCTTTTCCTTTTCCTCTGCACTTCCCTTGTTCTCACCTTCCCCCACCCATGCCATCTGCCTCTCTGGAAATCAGTGTCTTTTAGGTGAGAATTCAGGGACCCTCAGTTTAGACCAGTGTCACTGTGGGCCAAGTTCAGTGCCCAGTAAAGCCACAGGTATCTTTCAAAGTCTCACTTCTAGCCTTTACCTCTTTAGATACTCTGTAGAGGTAGATGTCATTGTGAAGCATAATGACATCTCTCCATCTTCTACGGGCATTCTACTTCACCATCCTAAATGCAAGCCTTCCAATCTGACTTTTCTCTCCCCACGTACCCATTAGCAGCTTATAAAGAATCAGAGCCACGCGAAGCCTTGAAATCAGTGTGTTCCAGCATGGGCTCAGCTATAAAAACAATTTGAGTGCTCACAGCTTTAAAATGACTTGGCAGCCTGTCTATAAAATGTCCTGTAGCCTGAAAGCGGGTGAGAACATGCCTGCATACATTAGTGATCCATTGATTTTTTCTGGAGCTAGGTAACCTTTGTATACGAAAATGAGAGAAAAGCTGAGGCCTGATCAATCAAACCAGCCATTAAGAATCTTGCCTAGTCCATAGGCCTGCTCCATCTCAGGGTTCCCAGGGAGAAAAATAAAAAGAAAACAAGTTTTAGCCATAAATGCGGGGAATAGGAGGCAGGTCTGGACAAAGGTTGGGAAGGTTGAAGATTTCATTCCACTGGCAGTTTGTGACTTTCCCTAACCCACTCCTGGGCTAAATACAGGGGAGCAAAATGCAAAATGACATTGGGGTTCTGAGACCAGGGCATACCCTGTAAGATGATTGTCCTGCCATTTCCTGCAGCTGCCTATCTACAGGCAATAGAGGGTGCACATGTATGATCAGGGCAAATAAATACAGGGAAGGGGGCAGGGGAAGAGGACTCCAAATTTGTCTCTTCTCAGCAAGAGGTTCTCTGTGAGTTCTTTTGGGCCAAGAAACAAAATTCACCATCCCCAGCCTAACCACAAACTATGACTGTGCCTAATTCAATAAAAATATCAGATGGGGAGAATGGATGTCAATTACCTGGAGCTTCATATTAAACAGGGAGTGATGGGTTATTAAGTAGTATTCTGTATTTAACCTCAGATATTTCAGAAATTTTGAATACAATTTTCTTTAGCAGGAAGTTCATTTTAATTCTTAAAAAAGAACATACACTTTTAGAGGATATATCCTTCATTTAGAAATCTAATTTGGGAAACACTCATATATAGCCAAGAGATTTGGAGGGATGTTCATTGAACATAGTTTGTTTTACAAAAATTTGGAAGATGTATTAGTTTCTTATTCTTTCTGTAACAAATCATCATAAACTTCATGTCTTAAAACAACACCTGTTTATTCTCTTACAGTTCTGGAGTCTGAAATGGGTTGACAAGGCTGCTCTTGGGGAGAATCCATTTCCTTGCCTTTTCTAGCTTCCAAGGACCACCTGCATTCCTTAGCTCATGGCCCTATCCTCCATCTTCAAAGGCAGCAATGGAGCATCTTCCAATCTCTCTCTCTGTCTCTATTTCTGTTGCCACATCACTTGTTTCTGACTCTGTCCCCTCTTCCTCCCTTTTTTTTTTTTTTTTTTTTTTTGAGGCAGAGTCTCACTCTGTTGCTCAGGCTGGAGCGCAGTGACGCTAGCTTGGCTCACTGCAGCCTCCATCTCCCCAGTTCAAGAGATTCTTATGCCTCAGCCTCCTGAGTAGCTGGGATTACAGGTGCATGCCACCATGCCCAGCTAATTTTTGTATTTTTAGTAGAGATGGGGTTTTGCCATGTTGGCCAGGTTGGTCTTGAACTCCTGGCCTGAACTGATTTGCCTGCCTCGGCCTCCGCAAAGTGCTGATGTTACAGGAGTGAGACACTGTGCTCGGTCTTCCTCTAAACAACAACAACAACAACAACAAACAAACAAATAACTTTCATTTTAGGTTCAGGGGTACATGTGTAGGTTTTATAATATAGATAAACTTGTGTCATGGGGGTTTGTTGTACAGATTATTTCATCGTCCAGGTATTAAGCCTAGTACCCATTAGTTATTTTTTTCCTGATCCTCCACCTCCTCCAACCCTCCACCCTCTGATAGATCCCAGTGTCTGCTGTTTCTATGTGTCCATGTGTTCTTATCATTTAGCTTCCACTTATAAGTGAAAACATGTTATTTGGTTTTCTGTTCCTGCATTAGTTTGCTGAGGATAATGGCCTCCAACTCCATCCATGTTCCTGCAAAGGACGTGATTTTGTTCTTTTTTATGGCTGCATAGTATTTCGTGGTGTATATGTACCACATTTTCATTATCCAGTCTACCATTTATGGGTCCATGTCTTTGCTGTCGTGAATAGTGCTGCAGTGAACATACAAGTGCATGTGTCTTTATGATAGAATGATGTGTATTCCTCTGGGTACATACCCAGAACAGACACATGCCACCACAGAATACATGTGGCTGGCCGGGCGCAGGGGCTCACACCTGGAATCCCAGCACTTTGGGAGGCCAAGTCGGGCAGATCACGAGGTCAGGAGATCGAGACCATCCTGGCTAACATGGTAAAAACCTGTATCTACTAAAAATGCAAAAAAAAAAAAAAAATTAGCTGGGCATGGTGGCAGGCACCTGTAGTCCCAGCTGCTTGGGAAGCTGAGGCAGGAGAATGGCGTGAACCCGGGAGGCGGAGCTTGCAGTGAGCTGAGATTGCACCACTGCACTCCAGCCTGGGGGACAGAGCGAGACTCCATCTCAAAAAAAAAAAAAAAAAAAAAAGAATACATGCGGCCAAGAAGCATATGAGAAGAAGCTCAATATCACTGATCATTTGAGAGATGCAAATCAAAACCACAGTGAGATATCATCTCACACCAGTCAGACTGGCTACTATTAAAAAGTCAAAAACAACAAGTGGTTGGTGGGGTTTCAGAGAAAAAGGAACCCTCATACACTGTTAGTGAGAGTGTAAATTAGTTCGACCATTGTGAAAAGCAGTGTGGTGATTCCTCAGAGACCTTCCCCCGTCTTATAAGGATCCTTGAGATTACATTAGGCCCTTGTGGATAATCCAGGTTAATCTTTCCATCTTAATATTCTTAATTGTATCTGCAAAGTCCCTTTTGTCATGTAAGATAACATTCACAGATTCTGTGGATTAGGATGTGAACAGCTTTGGGGGCACAATTATTCAGTCCACCCCAAAATAATTTACAGCAATCAGAACAGACTAGCTTATGCCACAGTAATAAGCACCATGACCGGGCACGCTGGCTCACGCCTGTAATCCCAGCACTTTAGGAGGCCGAGGCAGGAGGATCACGAGGTCAAGAGATCGAGACCATCCTGGCCAACGTGGTGAAACCTCGTCTCTACTAAAAATACAAAAATTAGCTGGGCAGGGTGGTGGTGCGTGCCTGTAGTCCCAGCTACTTGGGAGGCTGAGACAGGAGAATCACTTGAACCCGAGAGGTGGAGGTTGAAGTCAGCTGAGATCACACCACTGCACTCCAGCCTGGCCACAGAGCGAGACTCCATCTCATAAAAACAAATAAACAAAGAAACAAAAAAAAACAAGCACCACAAAAATACCAGGGGCTTGAACAGCTAAGGTTTTTAATTTTTTAAATTTTTTTTTATTTTTTGAGGCGGAGTCTCGCTCTGTCACCCAGGCTGGAGTGCAGTGGCACGATCTCGGCTCACTGCAAGCTCCGCCTCCTGGGTTCACGCCGTTCTCCTGCCTCAGCCTCCCGAGTAGCTGGGACTACAGACGCCCACCACCACGCCCGACTAATTTTTTGTATTTTTAGTAGAGACGGGGTTTCACTGTGTTAGCCAGGATGGTCTCGATCTCCTGACCTCGTGATCCGCCCGCCTCGGCCTCCCAAAGTGCTGGGATTACAGGCATTGAGACACTGCGCCTGGCCCTAATGTTGTTTTTCACTCATGCTGCATATGCCTCAGGTAGGTGGGGCTTCTGCTCTACGTCATGCCCACTCAGGTATCCCGTAGAGGGTGACTTTCTCTTCATGCTCTTGTGACAGCCCAGGCAGGACAAAGGGCACCTGGAAAATCAAGGACTGCCTCTTAAGCTTCTGCCTGGAAGTGACACATAGGACTTGTGCTTTCACTTCATTGCTCAATATTAAGTCCCAAGATCATGACTACCTTCAGTGCAGGGCAGAGAAGGGCAGTTGCACTGCCACCTGCCCAGAGGGCAGAGAATTGGAACTAGTTCACAAACGTGCTCATGACCACTCACAGCCTAAGTGTCCATCCTTAGGGGAAAGGTGATAAAGGTGATATGAACTAGGGTAATATGATTTGGCTCTGTGTTCCCATCCAAATCTCATGTCAAATTGTAATCCTCAATGTTGGAGGAGGGGCCTGGTGGGAGGTGACTGAATCGTGGGGACAGACTTACCCCTTGCTGTTCTTGTGATTAGAGCTCTCCTGAGAGCTGCTTGTTTAAAAGTGTGTAGCACCTCCTTACTCTCTCTCGTCTGCTGGCCATGTGAAGATATGCCTGCTTCCCCTCCGCCTTCTGCCATGATTGTGAGTTTCCTGAGGCCTCCCCAGAAGCAGAAGCCTGTACAGCCCACAGAACCTTGAGCTGATCAAACCTGTTTTCTTTATAAATTACCCTGTATCAGGTATGCCTTTATAGCAGTGTGAGAACGAACTAATACATGGGGGTTAGCTCCAGACATAGACACAAACAGACCACAGCAGGTATAAGGGAGGAGGTATCTGTATGCAGCAAGGCCGACAGGTCTCTAGTGCATATGGTTGAGGGGGAAAAAGCAAGATGCTAGACCATATGTGATGTAAGAAGCCATCTATAGAAACATGTGCATACAAAAATATGGTCTTGTCTTTATAGGCACACAAATAGGTAGAACTGGGGAATCAGGTCTGGACACCAGCACACTGATATCAACACCATGGGCAGTTATGGAATGGGGTCAGGCCCAGGAAGGAGATGATGAGGGGAGACTTTGCTCCTGTTTATAGCGTTTTGATCTTTTAAAATATTTAAATAATTAAAAAGTTTCTCTGTCTATTATATGGGGAGAATGCATTAGTTATTGTCTGCAATTGTCTTACCAAAGTAGAATAAAATTACTGATAAGGATTCCTTAGGTGTGGGAGTGGGGAGAATGGAGGGTGAGCTGGAGAAATCACCAAAGAGAGCTGGAGGCCGAGCTGTTGGTGTCTCAGAATAACAGAAATAAAAAGATCCTGGGGCATTATGTTGCTCCATGATTCATTTGCTTGCATGTCAACAGTGGTACAACTCAGGCCTGAGAAGGAGTGACCTACGCAAGGCCCCAGGGCTAGTTGGGGAGGAGGCCGGGGAGAATGTAGAGCGCCTAACTCCCACTCCAGTGCTCCTCTTCCCACCAGTAGCCAGCCTGGACATAGGAGAGGAGCCAGGCCCAGGCTTCAGCTCAGTCCCTTACTTGCTGTGTGTCCTCAGGCAAGTCACTTCCCCTCTCTATGCCCAGTTTTATTTTTTCATCTACAATAAGGTAGAGTTGTAAGAATTCCCTGACATCCTCCTACAAACTACATCAAACTAAATGTAGTTTGTGAGAGCTGTTTTGCATGATTTTGTAAAGAATTAAAGTAATCATGTTATTATTAATGTATTATTATCTAGGTATTAATTATAATGAAATGACTATCATCCTTAATAATTCTATTTTATTATTAATGTTAGTGATAATTATTAATAACCTACATAAAAGGATAGCATAAGCTTTAAACTAGGATAAAAGTTCTAGGACAAGCTGGGAGTGGTGGCTTATGGCTGCAATCCCAGCACTTTGGGAGGCCAAGGCGAGTGCATCACCTGTGGTCAGGAGTTCGAGGCCAGCCTGGCCAACATGGCAAAACCCTGTCTCTACTAAAAATACAAAAATTAGCAGGGCATGGTGGCAGACACCTGTAACCCCAGCTACTTGGGAGGCTGAGGCAGGAGAATCGCTTGAACCTGGGAGGCGGAGGCTGCAGTGAGCCAAAATTGTGCCACTGCACTCAGCCTGGGCAACAGAGTAAGAATCTGTCTCAAAAAAAAGAAAAAAAAAAGTTCTAGGACAAGAACACTGACTTCTCTTGTTCAGACCATCTCGTTCATAAACCTACCTGTGGCATGACCAGACTCTGAAAGTGAGGGCATTTCCTAAAGGAGCCAGCTCCTCATGCCAGGGATCTTCTGAGGTGCCTGTGTCTGCAGCATTGGAAGCAGCCGAGACTCAGGGGTTCAGCAAAGGGCTAAGGTGAATTCTCCCGAAACCTGCAGGTCTCACTGAGGACAGGCTGGTGCAGGATCCTGTAAGTGGGAGAGCCTTCTGCCAGCCTCTGACCATGGAGTTAAACCTGGGAGGGGCGCAGTTGTCCAAGATCCATTTTGGGGATTTAAAAATTTCTGTAATTTCATGAACTCTTCCAGGAACAAGTGACATAAATATTTTTCTCTTTCTTCCTCTCTTTTAAAAAGTGCTGCTTGTGCTTTGTCCCCACCTTCTTCCTCTCTATGCATTTGGGTTTTCAGGAAAAGCTGACCTCTCATGACCTGCAGAAAATTTCTTTTCCATTATCCCATGAATTTTGCATCAGGTGACATTGTCACTGAGCAATGACCCCTAGTATGGCCTCCACGGTGCCTTTGCTTTGGCTGACACTGGCTCCTTAGACGGCCGTTCACCCCGCCCTGGGTCTGGGGTGGGATGTCAGGAAACTAGGTCTTCTTGGCACCCCCAAGCTGCCTGGGCATCAACCTTTCAGACTCCTCAGATTTAGGGCTCAAGGAATGGCCCAGACATCAGTGACTGATGATCAAACAAGCCAACAGCGGGAGGGAAAATGATCCTTTCATAGAAGCAAACCTGTCAGTGGGATGGGGCCGGCCCCTGAGCTCAGGACGCTGGGGCTTTTGCTGTGTGCTGTGGGCAAGAGGCTCCCTCTGCATGCCTGGTTCCCTCCTCTGGAAAGTAGGAGAGTGGCAGTACCCACCCCATGGGATGGACGAGTGGCTTCCCTGGAGCACGTGAGTATCCAGCCAGCAGAGCCCTGCGTGAGAAAGTGCCCTGTGCGTGTGTGGCCTGGAAACCCCCAAGTGGTCTGGTATCCTGTGGATTATGGACCTTCCAGCAGCCCCTAAGGCAGTCACGCTTCTTATGAATGTTGTTCCACTTTACAGACTGGGGAAAGGTCAGGGGGCGGGCCTTGTCAAGGTCACACAGCTGGAGAGCGGGCAGCTGGATTTCAACCCAAGTCCCTGACCCAATTCTGCAGCCCTTGATTTTAAGCAAACACACATCCTCTGTGTGGCACCATCACTATCCAAGAAATAGCAGAGTCAGGCGGGGCTAGTTGGACGCCCTCTGATCTATTTATGTTTCAGCGTCTGCTTCATAAACCCTTGGACGTCCACCTGAATTTTCCTTATTGCTGTTAACCTCATCTTCCAGTTACGCAAAATGTTTCAACCAATTAGCCCCTTGTTGCAGGAGTCTCATCTTTGGCTGACATTTGGTGCTGTGTGTCTTGGTCCTGACTGACAAAGGCAGCACAGCAACTGCTCATGTCAGCCTCATTTTCTCCAAAGGGAAAAGGGCTCCATGACTAGTCGGGCATCTGGGGGACCCAGGAGCTCCAGTAGCTGCTGAGCAGGCAAAGAAAGGCTGATTAAAACCCACACACCAAGGCCGGGCTCAGTGGCTCACGCCTGTAATTCTAGCACTTTGGGAGGCTGAAGTGTGGATTTCCTGAGCTCAGGAGTTCAAGAACAACCTGGGCAACATGGTGAAACCCCATCTCTACTAAATACAAAAAATTAGCTGGGCGTGGTGGGACCCACTTGTAGTTCCAGCTACTCGGGAAGCTGAGGCACGAGAATTGCTTGAACCCGGGAGGTGGAGGTTGCAGTGAGCTGAGATCATGCCACTGCACTCCAGTCTGGGCAACAGAGTGAAACTCCATCTCAAAACAAAACAACAACAAAAAGCACATGCCAAGGTGGAAACTATGTTTCATGGTTTCTTTAAAAAGCACAAAGATTGGGAGGTGCTAACGACACAGTCTGATAAAACTCTGTGGTTTTTGTGTTTTCTGTATATAGACACCCTGAGGTTCACATGTCGCCTTTCCCTTGGCATTTAAGGCTCCAAGGAACCCTCTGTTTTGCTTGGTTTCCCAACTAACCCCTCATTCATTCATTCATTCATTCAAGAGGTTACTGAGTGTCTGCAACGTGCCAGGCACTGTTCTTCACTCAAAGTCTAAAGCAGGGGATCCAAAACCAAGGTTCTGATGCTATGGAGCTCATGCTCCGGTCAAGGACAATCAATAAAAAGACAAAATGTGGCCGGGCACGGTGGCTCATGCCTGTAATCCCAGCACTTTGGGAGGCCGAGACGGGCGGATCATGAGGTCAGGAGATCAAGACCATCCTGCTAACATAGTGAAACCCCGTCTCTACTAAAAATACAAAAAAATTAGCTGGGCGTGGTGGCGGGCGCCTGTAGTCCCAGCTACTCGGGAGGCTGAGGCAGGAGAATGGCCTGAATCCGGGAGGCGGAGCTTGCAGTGAGCCGAGATCGCGCCACTGCACTCCAGCCTGGGCGACTGAGTGAGACTCTGTCTCAAAAAAAAAAAAAAAAAAAAAGACAAAATGTGTCTTGTGTGTACCAGGAGGAGGCTGATGCTGAGCGGGAAAATGAAGCCAGGAAGGGGGGTTGGGTAGAAGTGGGGATCCTCAGAGAATGCTGTCATGGAGTAGAGACCTGAAGGCCACAAAGGTGGGAGACAGGCTAATATCTTGGGGAAAGGCAGAGGGAACAGCAAGTGCAAAGGCCCTGAGGCAGGAGCATGTTCCAGCAGCAGCGAGGGACCAGTATGGCCATAGCAGAGTGGAGGGAGATGCATGGACAGAGAAGCCAGAGGGGCAGGGAGGCCAGACACCCACAAAGCCTCATGGGCCGCTGTGAGGATCTGGGTTTTATCTTAGTGACTCAGGAGGACTTTGAGGGGTTTTGAACAGAGGGAAGAAATATTATTTTCTTTAATATTCATTTTCTATTGCTGTGTAATACATGACCACAATCTTAGTAGCTGAACATGACACAGGTTTATTACTGTGTGGTTTCTGGGGGTAAAGGAGTCAAGCATGTTAGAGCTGGCTCTCTGCTCAGGTCCCCACAAGCCTGAAATCCACATGTTAGTTGGTTGCGTCCTCATCTAGGGGCTCCACTTGGGAAAGATCCACTTCCAAACTCCCCCGGGTTGTTGGACAGAATCAGTTTCCTTGGCGCTGAAGGGCCAAAGACCCTGTGTCTTTCTAGCTGTCAGCTCATCACCACACTCAGCCTCTGGCTGTTGCTCCCAGGCCCTCGCCACATGGTCCCCTCCATCGTTCCTTCCCAAAGATCTCAGCTTCTTTCAATAATTTGCCTGATTAGGTCAGGCCCATCCAGACTCTTTCACCTTTGATCAACTCAAAGTCAGTCGGTTAGCAACCTAATCCATGGCACGATATCCCATCAGATTTTGTTTCTGCCCAGACTCTAAAGGAGGGAAGGAGCAATCATGGGGCCATCTTGGAATCTTGCCTGTGACTTGTAGTTAGAAAGATTTTTCTGACCATTGTGCTCAGAATAGGATAGGGGAGCAGCCGGGGCAAGTGCAGACTCTGGGAAATCAGAGAGGAGATGGTTTCCTTTTCAATAGTGATGGACCATGGCAGTAGCAGTTGTGACGACAGAAGTGTTTGAAGCGTGGTTGAAGTGGTTGTAAAATGGATGGGATGTTTTTGTAAAATGGTTTGAAGGAGAACAATAAAACCCATACAGGTTGACTCCAAGCTTTCTGGTCTGATCACCCTGAATGCTGAGCTGTGGGAGTGTATTGTGTTTATCGAGAAGTGTGCAGATTGCCAAAGGATTCGCTTTGTGTTTACAGAGTTAAAGGTAGACAGGTGCTCCGGGTTTGTGATTTTTAAAAAATAAAAATAATAATACAGTATCTATACAGATGAGACTTGTCGTCCCATTAGGATCCCAATTTGTGACTTTCCTCTTTTAAGAGAATAATACAGAAAAGCAAATGAGATCTGCAATTTGATCAGCATTTGTTTTTTCAGCTGCTGGTTCCTGAAAAAAAATTGTAGCACGCGAGAATCAGCGACAATAATTTGTGGAAGAATTACAAATAGGCCAGGAGTTGGCTCGCTTTACTGGTTTTGACTTGAATTAGATGTAAGACAGATGAGTTGAATGAGGTCTGTTTTGCAGCAGAAAGTATTGCAATGTCACAAGGGGCCATAAAGGTGCCTAAATTGAGCAGAAACATATGTTCTTCAGAAATTAGCTGTTAGGTACGAGCCTTTCTCTTGTTGATGCTATCGGTATGAAATCCAATATTATCCCAGGGAAAGGAAACAAGGCCACTTAGCTGTTGGATGACAAGCTGTCTTACACTCCATCAAACCCACCCGTTTACTTGTCACACGGTTTGTACCGCTCAGGAAGATAAGAGACATCGTATCTCTGCTTTTCCTCATGGTGTGTTTTGGAATAGATGCCAGCTTGATGTGTTGACCACGGTATGCGGGGCCATTCAATAAAGACAGATCCTTGGCTAAATGTTCTGTATTTTTCCAAATACAAAAGACAAACTAATAAAATCAACGCAGCCATGCTGAACACCAGCACAGAGGGCTCCCTCCTGTGCTGCCACGTGCTTCCCGCCAGGGAAATGGATCAGACGCAGCCGCGTGGCCCGTGCTACCTGCTGTCTTTGGAAAATTATGCTTTTGTTTTAATTTTAGAATAAAAGTTGTTGAGAAGTCACTCTGGCAATCTCCTGCCCACCAAGAACAGGTGCTATCAAGAGTGGATATTGCAGAAACGCTTCCTCTCCCTACAAACCTTCCAGGGCAAGCATGGAGGGAGAGGCTAAGCCTTCTCTTCATTCCCTTGCCACTGTCTTCTTGACCCAAAGATGAGGGGCTTCCATCTCTAAATCTCCCAGGCAAAAATTCTAATAGCTGAAAGACAGAAAGCAGCTCAAATATTAAACCACAGATGGCCTGCCATTTTTGTTTGAAGGGCTGGAATTTTCAGTTAATGCTGGGGGAAGTAAGAAAGTCAACTCAGTTGCTCTGTCCAGCAATTCATCATTGCTGGGCTTTACTGAACAAAGGCAAACTCTGAAAACATGATCATGATTGAAAGAGGCAGCTGAGCAGGTGAGCTCCTCCTGTGGCTCCCTCTCAGCATCTTGTTCTGCCATTGTGTGTTTAGGTATTCATGTCTCTGACTAAGACAGTGAGCTCCTCGAGGAAGGTACTTGTGCCTCGATCATCCTAGAACCCTCCACGCCCAGTACGCACAGGGCCAGCACCTAGCAGACATTCAGTGTGTATGTGAGCCTCTGTCCTGGTCTGAACAGGGGAGTTCCCGTGTGTGCCTGTTTGCTGCCTTAATTATTAATAGCATTCCCTTATGACCCAACCTATCACTAAACCTCAGTGTTGCTCCCTACCTAAGCAGAGGAACTTCGTTGCAAGAATATTGAGTGGCTTAATGACGAGGTAATTTCTTGCCTCGTATGATGAAAAAAAATCAACCAGGAACTGGCTGAGCACACCTGGTTTGCACAGGGTGGTCCTCGTCAATGCCGGTTGTTTTGCTGTAATTGTGAATGGTGCTGCCTTTCGCACTTAACACATGTCCAGAGTTGGCGAGTAAGTTATCTGGTCATCTTTGGCATCATCATCAGGCATAGCAAATCCAGCGGTCATCAGGGCATCTTAGAGTTGGCTTAGCTCTTGGGGACCAAAGGATGTAAAAATTGCCCCAGGATGTATTTTACTAAGGTTGTCAAACGATGAGTTAGGGTCGGCTGGTTTTCTAGTAGCTTTCAAAAAGCCCGAGATTAACTCAGATGGAATCAGCTTAGGTCACGTGCCCACCTGTGGTAAGTTCTTGTTGCCGGGGCAATGCTGGTGCTGATAGGTTTAACCTGGATCATAGGTCCCAGCCCCTGACTCTGGGATGTTTTTCTCTCCACACTACATTGGCTGGGTAGGGGAGGGGAGAGTTTTCTAAATGAAAATCAAGTTGCTGCCATAAACTCCCCTCACTAAAAGGCATGTCCTTTTGACATGGAGATTTTTGTCCATTTTGTTCAATGCTGTATTTTGAGCATCTAGAATGATAACACTCAACAGTGGAAGCTCCTTAAATATCTGTTGAATGAATAAATACTGAGAAGACAAATAGAAAGTTTTCTTGAGGCAGACTTCTGTATAAAATAGGATACACTTTATTGCTCCAGATGCTCCGTGAAGCAGTAACAAACTGCAGGTAGGCAAGACAACCTCCCTCAAGAGAATCATCCTTTGGTGTTGAAAAACATATTGGAAATCACTGACCGTGGCCTATATGGGTCTCTCGTATGCTGACGATAGAAACTCTCCACACATTTCAAGCACTGGGCTTGGTCTGCCATGTTGACAGAATCACGATGCCTGCCTCACAGCAAGGGCAGCTCCTTCCCACAGTGAAACTGAGCTCCAGAGGAAGTAGGAGTTTCCACAAGTCAGTTCAGTTCTCTCCTTTCAATGTTGTATTCATCTGCTTTATATTTCTGTAAAGGAATACCCGAGACTGAGTAATTTATGCAGAAAAGAGGTTTATTTGGCTCGCAGTTTTGCAGACTGTACAAGAAACACAAGAAGCGCGGCACCAGCATCTGCTTCTGATGAGGCCTCAGGAAGCTTTTACTCATGGCAGAAGGTGAAGGGGAGTCTGGGTGTCACATGGTGAGAGAGGGAGCAAGAGAGCAGGGGTTGGGGAGGTTCCAGACTCTTTTTAACAACCAGATCGCAAGAGAACTCATTACCATGGGAGGACACCAAGCCATTTCGTGAGCGAATCACCTCTGTGATCCAAACAGCTCCCACCAGGCCCCACTTCCAACACTGGGGATCACATTTTACCATGAGATTTGGAGGGAACAAACATCCAAATCCTATCAGGTGTGAAATGCACATGATAGGAGCATTTTCTCATTGAGTTCATGTGGATAAACTCGGGTCCATCCTGCAAGTGTTTTGAAATCATTTACAGAAGTTCCTCAAGGGCAGGAATTACATCCTGTGTTCCTGGCATGATGCCTGGTAGCCAAAAGGGGCTGAAAACTGTGACTTTGGGGCTGAGAAGGTGAATTCCCCTACCTGGGATTTGTCAGTCTCTCAAAAGAGTCATGCTGTGGTCCCATCCCATGGTAAAGACTGTGAACATATTAGATGGGAGAGAGGGGTAGACAGGGTGGGAGTTGCTGGTATTGGATCTTCTGCCATGCCAACCACCTCCCTTCCTTGGCACATTTCTCCAGCTGCTGCATTCACCAGCCAGGATCCTTTGGCTGCAAGCAATGGAAGCTGGCTTTGGTCAGCCTTACCAAAACAGGGATCTGTGGACAGATGTGGGGTAACTCGGAGAACACAGAAGGGCTAAGGGACCAGGTGACAGAAGGACTAGACCTGGGTCAAGTCTGAGAAATCTCTTTGAGGCATACATTTTGGGGTGAGGGCCTACTCACTCTTGTTTCTTGTCTCAGTCCCCTCAAGGTAAAATTTCCCAGGAGGGAAGTGTGGGCTTGGGCCCCACGCTCACTCTCTGGCAGAGCACCTTGGTCATCCATTCCTGAGATGGTGACCAAGTGGGCATGGGATCCTCGAGGGGAACTTGAAGTCCAGGGCAGAAGAGTGGGGAACGGGCACTGGCCAGTCTACAGCACCAGAGGCCTGCCCCAGCCCATGTGCACAAGCAACACATCCTGGGTTTCTTACAGCCTGGGATATGTATGGCACTTACTAGGCATTATTATTATCATTATTATTGTTATTATTTGAGATGAAGTCTCACTCTGTCACCCAGGCTATAGTGCAGTGGCTCGATCTCGGCTTCCTACAACCTCTGCCTCCTGGGTTCAAGCAATTCTCGTGCTTCAGCCTCCTAAGTAGCTGGGATTACAGGCATGTGCCACCATGTCTGGCTAATTTTTGCATTTTTAGTGGAGATTGGGTTTCATCATGTTGCCCAGGCTGGTCTCAAAGTCCTGGCCTCAAGTGATCCACCCGCCTCAGTGTCCCAAAGTGCCGGCATTACAGGCGTGAGCCACCACGCCTGGCCCACCTAGTAGGTTTTTAAGAAACGTTGAGGCTGCCTAACTTACTTGTACCTCTGACCTCCAAACTTAAGGCAGAACTGCTTCCTCCTCCCCTCCATCCCACAGCACTTTGTTATTATTTTTAACAACTCCGTTATTGAACTTTGTAAGAATTAACTTC
Organism: Pan paniscus; assembly: GCF_029289425.2. Lineage (NCBI taxonomy): Eukaryota > Metazoa > Chordata > Mammalia > Primates > Hominidae > Pan > Pan paniscus. The sequence goes on from NC_073270.2 coordinate 53,790,192, forward strand.
AGGTTTTTGTTTCTTTGGGTTAGAATTATGTCTAATTTACTTTTGTCTACATGAGTTCTTGACACAGAATGGAAGCCCAATCAACATTTGCTGGATAAATGAGTGATTGAACAGGTGTTAAGTGGGAAAAAGCCCAAGTCAAACCAATATATTTATTTTTGAGGTATGGGGGAAAAGCTCATATATGTTTAAAAAATATTCAAAACTTGAAAATAAGGTATAAAGATGATTGAGACACATAGTGTCAGGGTGTAGGGCAGTCTAACAAGTCCATGTGGGGGGACCTGAGTCCCTCATGAGATGTGACTTTGTTTGACTTCCTAGTTACCATTGTTAGGGCCCAGACATTTTATAATTCTGGAAAGTTAGAGGTTAAGATATAGGAAACTTATAAAGTAGAATGCGTTTCTTTTCTGATGGCACTAAAGATAATCGCCAAATTATAACATTATTGACCATTAAGATATTGAAGTGATTGTAGCCAACTCAGCAATTGAATGGCAGAATTTCTTCTTTTTGATTGACTGCATGGAATCCTTGTTCTTATACCCTATTTTGAATCAACTTTGCCATCCTATTAGTTCCATTATTAATGAAATAGATTTGACAAATGCTTACCATCCAGCTCATGAGAATTATGCTTTTAACATTTGAGAATCATACTTTGATACATACGCACATATTTGGAAAACTAGACACTGTTTCTTCTAAAATGGAATGGTTTTTATTACTTTAGAATAACAAGTTCATGCCAAAAACACCTTTTTCTGGAATAACATCTGGAATTTGTATCGTGACTTTTCTCTACCGATCATTAGCTCCCTTGTGTTTCTTAACCAGGCAGTTGGAAATTTGAATCTGCTTTTTCTTCTTCTTCTTATGCTCCTTTGCCAATTTTTAGCCTGGAAATGGGAAGTGATGTTACTGTGGTCAAGAGCTGAGCTACAATACCTGTGCCAATACCTGTGCTGGGAGAATGACTGATAATGGCATTGGTCATGATTTGTGGGTTTCCAGAACCTTTTGAAAACTCTTACATGTCAGGGAAATTTTTTCCTGATGTGTCTGCACATGCCCAAAAGAAAAGCCAGAAGTCTACGTTCCCATCTGCCTTACAGCTAGAGAGCAGACATGTGACATGGAGTGCACTGATCAGAGGGGTACGAACTAGATTCTCGTTAAGACGAGAAGGTTGTGTAAAAGATGGCAGCGTGCAGAGACCATTCTGCAGAGGGTACTGAAGAGACATACGGGGCTTGCAGAAGGTACAGAGCAGTGGGGAGGCAGGGGTGGGTGGCTGTCACACTGTTCCCTATTGTCTGTGTCAGTGATATGCCCAGCACCACCAGTAGCTGTGGGTCTGCCTTGTTTCTGTTATATAGCATCCAAGCCTGATTCTCTGGCCTTGCAGAGCTTCTGGGAGTCACTGAATACATTCCTTTTTGGCTTAAACCAGTTAGAGTAGATTCTGCTATTTGCAACTCATAGCCAAGTCTGATCCACATCATTAATAATGGAGGCATGGGGACCTCAGAGATGCTTGAATCAGAGACAGCTGGGTAGAGGCACAGGAAGGTCACCCTCCTGAATGTGTCCTAGAATATCTATAGTTTTTCATGAGACTGAGAAAAGCTTTGGATTGCCACCAGATTACTTTGCGGACAACTCTTGCAAATGTTCACCCTACTACATAAACAATATCTCAGCTGGAATTTTTCTTGAAGTTCTATCAAGCTCTTTGATGTCCTGATTCTATGGTGTCTCTTAATAATGTACACAATTGAAAGTTATCTGAAGATTGATTTACATCCTTTTGGAAAAATAACAGTGAAATCTCCAGGGTGTAGCATACCCACCAACTGCCTTGCGAGCAGGGATAACAAATTAAACTATACATTCAAAAATTTGATGATCAGGAAATTACTCCTGGGATGAGCTTTATTATTATTGACTTCAAAGAAGTATTTGATGGTACAGTGAAATGAAAGTGATATATTATAATTTAATGTTTTCCATGCAAATGGAAAAGTAGCAGAAATATCTATCATTTCAGTTCAAGGAAGGGCCCCCCTGGAAAGAGAAGAGATATAGGCACTGTCACATCAGGAGGTGGTTTGTTATGGGTGGTTGAAAAATAGGCATGAAGTTTCTTGAGACTTGTTTTGGCTACAAGTTCTACAAGTTACAGAGACCCCTAGCCCCTCTCCAATAGGGGTTTATTTTTCCTCATGTTAAATAAGTGTAGAGGCAGGTAGTCCAGGGATGGAATGGTAGCTCCATGATAACATCTGGTACCCATGCCCTTTCTGGATTTCCATGACCCTATCTTTGTTGTGAGCCCTGTCTTCATGCTCTCAAAATGGCTGCCACAGTTCCAGCCAACATGACAGACAATGGTAACAGACACCTGCCTGCTGAGTCAGCTCCTTTTAAAGCGTTTTCCCAGAAGTCCTGCCCAGTAGCTTATGTTGAGTAACCATTTGCTGGGTCTGTGTCATGTGAACATTTGATTCAAGAGAGCCTGGGAAATTTTTTTTAGCTGGGAATACAATCTCTTCAATTAACATCAGGGTTCAGTTAATAAGGAAGAAGGAAGGGAAATCTGGAGCCTCTGATGCAACCGAGTGTCTCTTTTCATAGAGTTTGCTCTAAGACCTGGCAGTGCTTTTGACTTCTCCCTTTCCTCTTTGCCAGTGCTTCCTCTGTCTTCTTTGTTAAAAAAAAATTATCGTTCAACCTCCATCAAAGACAAAAAGCAGCATGATATTGTTTGGCTCTGTCTCCACCCATATGTCATCTGCATTTGTAAACTCCCTGTGTCAATGGAGGGAGGTGATTGGATCATGGGGATGGTTCCCCATGCCGTTCTCTTGATAGTGAGGGAGTTCTCTTGAGATCTGATGGGTTTATAAGACAGTTTTCCCTGCTCTTGCTTGCTGTCTCTTGCCTGCCGCCTTGTGAAGAAGGTGCCTGCTTCGCTTTCTGCCATGATTGTAAGTTTCCTGAGGCCTCCCCAGCCATGCAGAACTGTGAGTCAATTAAATCTCCTTTGTGTATAAATTACCCAGTCTTGTGTAGTATCTTTATAGCAGTGTGAAAACAGACTAATACATGGCACAATCTATTTCTTTCTTACTGCACTTCTTCCTCCTATTCCTTAAATGAGTAGATCAAATAGGATCTGTGGCTGGGCACACTAGCTCATGCCTGTAATCCCAGTGCTTTAGGAGGCTGAAGTGGGAGGATCACTGGAGCCCAGGAGTTTGAGATCAGACTGGACTACATAGCAAGACCCCATCTTGAAAAAAGTAAAATGAAATAAGAATTACTAAAAAAATTAGCCAGGCCTCGTGGTGCATGCCTATAGTCCCAGCTATTCAGGAGGCTAATGTAGGAGGATCCCTTGAGCCTGGGAGGTCAAGGTTGCAGTGAGCCATAATCATCCACTACACTCCAATCTGGGTGACAGAGCAAGACCTGTATCTAATAATAATAATAATAATAATAATTAATATTATTATTATATTTAAATAAAAAATAAGTAAATAGGATCTGGGTTATGGAGACCCCATAGTCTCCTCTCTAAGAGAGAGCTGAACAATAATAAATATTGCAGAAGGATTTGAAACTTCAGAGCTCCCGAAGAAAGATGAGCCTCATAAATCAAGCACCTTCCTTTTTTAAAAATTGCATTTACATATTTTCTGAAATGTGACTTTTTTACATATGTATTTAATTATATAAATAAACATTTTTAGTCACCTGGATTGAACCAAACATTCTAATGAACTATGCTAATTGGCTGGAATGCCAACAAAATCAAAATTAATGTTAAATTTTACTTTTAAAAAAACCTCAGGGAATCAGCTTGCTCAAGAATGGAATATGTATATTTTCTTTAAAGCTTCAACTTTAATAAAGTAGGATCATCCAAAGAGCTTCTGATCCAGGAGATCAATTTTAGAGCCCAAAGCCAAATTTAATCCACATAAGATTTTAAAAAATAATTTTATTTGTAAAATGATCCTATGGTAAAATGGACCTCTCGTGGGCATATAGGCCTATAGATTATAACACATGTGTTGATTGGCCTCTCCGCCACCAAAATCACGATGCAAAACAGCTGCATTACCCTCACGATTTCTTCATGTGGCCCCTTGGTAGTCAATCTTCTCTCCCCAGCTGTTGGCAACCACTAATCTGATCCCTAATCCCTATAGTTTTCATTTGAAAAATGTCATTATAAATGGAATCATAAGTCTGTGACTTGTTAAACTTGATTTTCTTTCTTTTTTACAAACATTATTTATTATTTATTAGTTTTATTTTCCAGCTTTTCTTGCTTAGCATAATGTCTGTGAGATTCATTCAGGTCATGGTGTGTATCTTAGTGTGTTTATTTTTGTTGTTGAATAATAGCTCATAATATAGATACACCACAGTTCTGTTTGTTTTTTTATTCATTCACTAATTGATGGAGATTTGGGCTGTTTCCACTTCTTGGCTATTATGAATAATGCTGCTGTAACATTCATAGACACATATTTATTTGGACATATGTTTTTATTTCTCTTGGCTTGAAATGGCAGGATAGGGGGTGGTCTCCTGGAAAATATATGGGGAATATTTTGTTACTAAAAATAATGTTTGTGTGTGTGTGTGTGTATGTGGGCCAAAATCAACACTTGTCTACTACACTGAGCCAAGTTTTTTTTTTTTAAATAAAATGAAATTGATTTTGGTGTTTTATACTTGCAGTTTGCCAACCTTTTTACATATCTTCACAGCTCATTACTTTTTTTGAGACAGGGTCTTGCTCTGTCGCCCAGGCTGGAGTGCAGTGGTGCAATCAGGGCTCACTGCAGATTCAACCTCTTGGGCTCAGGTAATTCTCCTGCCTCAGCCTCCTGAGTAGTTGGAACTACAGGCAGGCACTACCACGCCCAGCTAATTTTTGTATTATTTTGTAGAGATGAGGTTTTGCCATGTTATCCAGGCTGGACTTGAACTCCTGGGCTCAAGTGGTCAATACACCTTGACCTCTCCAAAATGCTGGGATTACAGGTGTGAGCCACCACACCCAGCCCACATCTCATCCTTTATAGGAATAAAAGCAACTGGAGCCTTTTGATTTCGGTAGCTGTGGGTGAGACATGTTGTTCAGCCTCTTGTTACAACATACTTTTCTCCTCTCACTTCTTAATAGATTTAAGATACTCACAATGGAGGTAACAATAATTATTGAGCTCAGGTAATCCCAAATAGCATCATCACCCAAGTCCCACAGGTTCACACCTGTCACCAGACTACAGTTGACCCTTGAACAATGTGGGCATTAGGGGCATGGATGCCCCCCACACAGTCAATCTGTGTAGAACTCTGACTTCCCCCAGACTTAACTATTAATAGCCTCCTGCTGACCAGAAGCTTGACTGATGACATGTACAATTGATTAACACATATTTTGTATGTTATATGTATTATATACTATATTCTTACAATAAAGTAAGCTGGAGAAAAAATGTTACGAAGAAAATCATAAGAAAGAGAAAATATATTTACTATTCATTAAGTGGAGGTGGATCATTATGAAGGTCTCCATCCTCGTCATCTTCAGTTGAGTAGGCTGAGGAACAGGAGGAAGAGGTGGGGCTGTTTCAGGGGTGGCAGAAGTGGAAGAACTGTGTATAATTGGAGCCATGCAGTTAAAATCTGTGTTGTTTAAGGATCAACTTTATTTCTGTTTCTGAGTTGAATCTCCTTTGACATAACCATTAAAGCGTTTTTCTCCAATGTCTGCACTTTTAAATTCTCCTTTCTTTTTCATCAGATTCAGTATTGGAGCAGCAATTCCTGATGTGCTGAAGTCAACAGCTATCTCATCTAACAATTCTGTTTCTTTTGCCTGGAGGAAGTTGAGAACTGATAATCTTTGGGATGTAGGTTTAGAGGAAGTCATGAGCCTCTAATGTGTCCAGCTATGGGATATTGTGGTGGAAGATGTTGAGCATATCAATCAGGATGGACAAGGTTAGGTTGCAGTAACAAATAAGACCCAAATCTCTAGGGCCAAACACAACAAATGTTTTAAAAGCCACTTACACTTTATGTCCAATGTGGGTTCTTTGTGGAGGGCTCCCTTCATCATAGTCATTCCGTGATCCAGTCTGCTGGAGGCTGCACCATCTCAATGCATGCTCCCAAGACCACCACAGCATAAAAACAGCATAGCCAATCACACTGCAGTTCTTAAATGCTTCTCCTTAGAACTAGCACCTGTTAGCAGCTCAGTGGAACTTCCTGGTTGGATGTGCCAGGCAGGTGAGTGCCCTGGTTCCATGGAGAGGGCACAGAAACTTCATGTTGTAGACCCTCTGAGACCTTGCACTGTAAGTCTCTTCATTTGGCTGGTCCTGATCTGTATACTGAATAATAAAATTGTAATCATAAGGAAATAGCACCTGTTGCTTTCTGTCAGATTTCAATGGCTGAGAGAGGTCACATGCCTATTCATGACTTTAAGGGGTTAGAGGAGTGTATGTGTCCTGTGGGCCTGGAAGAAGTAGGAGGCTAGGGTTATTTGTGAGTTCTAGCAATGTCTACCAAGAAGGAGAATAGGATGTGGACAGGAAAGAATTGACTTCAAAAACAACTTGACTCATGTCATGGTTCTCTCTCTGACTCTTTGAATCTCAGCACATTATTAGTTTCCATGTTAATGGATTGAGGTTGGGCTTTTTTTGTTTTCTGCAATGTCTCTTTATAATCTTATTTTTGCCTTACAAAGGCATTAGCATACATTTTCTGGGCTCCCAGCCAGATGAATCATTTTCTTTTCTGTTTCCCCATCTCCATAGTGCCCTAGTCTTTGCCAGAACCAAACAGTGGTCACAGCTAGGACCTGCACCGGGGGTCTTGAATCCATCTTGCCCGGTGCCCAGATGCCCCTCCTGCTCTCTGGATGGAGCCCACCCTCAACAAGCACTCCGGCAGGACCAGGTTCCATGAAGACAATGCCACTTGGAATCTGATAAGTAATATTTGGTACCAAGCCCAGATCAGCTTTTCATCACCCTAGACAAGAGATGTGTTTGGGACTCTTCAGTCTCCCCTGAAGCCCTCAGGCAGGTCTCTGTCATGCTGGGTGGGATTATGGTAACACTCTACCAGCAGCTCCCCACCTGCACCTCAGGCCAGGTTGGAGAGGGTGAAAAAGCAACATAAAAATGTCAGGTTCCTATGGGGGATTAGGAGACAGTCAACTCTAGCCAAGTTTTATTTTTCTATTCTAAAGGAAGAAGAAGAAAAACACAACCTAAATTATCCCATTTTCCTTAACACACCATAGATGCATGAATTAGAAGAAAAAATTTGTTAAACACCCAAACAAAAAGAAACAATCTGGCCACCAGCCAGGATTACTTTGCCTGGAACGTTTTCCATGAGTCTAAGGCCAGCACACACAAGGGTTTCTAAGATCCATTTCTGGTGAGAATAAAAGCTGGATCTGAAAAACAGATGCCCCCTGAAAGTAAGAAACAGAAGAAAATGCAATCTGTCAACTAGCCACAATTTATTCTATCAACTATCAAAAATTTAGTCTGACATATTTGCTGGGTAAAATAACCATGTTGACTGATTGTTCTCCTGAAAAAGACAGTTTGAATTCACCCAACTCCAGCTGAGACTCAAATAGTCATTTTCAACTATTTCCAAATATAAATATTTTCTGCAAAGAGAACCTTTTATAAAATCTCAATTTGTAAAACTGGCTAGAAACCCAGTTGCTCTGGTTGAAACTGGGGGTGGGTGCTCCATGTGATACATTAAACATGTTACACCCCCTGAAACCCTCCCCTCAATCCAGGAGCCTCTCCCTCTCTCTCTCTCTCTCTCTCTGTCTCCCGCTCTCTCTCTGTCACTCAGGCCAGAGTGCAGTGGAGCGATCACAGCTCACTGCACCCTCAACCTCCAGGGCTCAGGTGATCCTCCCACCTCAGTCTCCTGAGTAGCTGGGACCACAGGTACACGCCACCATGTCTGGCTAATTTTTTGATTTCTTGTAAAGACAGGGTCTCACTATGTTGCCCAGGCTGGTCTCCAACTCCTGGAGTTAAGCAATCCTCCCACCTCAGCTTCCCAAAGTGCTAAGATTGCAGGTGTGAACCACCACACCGGCCTGAACAAAATTCACATATTTTAAGAATCTTTGATGTAGACGGGGGACAGTTCTGCTCATTTAAAAACATCTAGAGTTTTGCATTGTCACAATAACTCATGGTGGGTGTCATTTCTAGAATTTAGTGTAAGGGTTCAGGGATGGTAATGTATGACACACAATCCTGTCCAAATGGCCATGTAGCCCCCAGGAGAAAAAAACAAAATAAAACTGGACAGAAGGCTTTAGCTGTCTTTACGAGGCGGGAGCTAAGGGTCACCCCCAATGTGGCCCGCTGCAGCCCCAGCCCCCTATCTCTGTCTTGCATGGTGCTTGCTTCTCCTCCTCTAGAGCCCAAATATACCAAATGCTTCTTGCTCAGCCTCCTTTGTATCCAGAAGCAGCCATGGGACCCAAACCTGACCAATGCAACGAGACAGTCAATATTCTGAGGTGGGAAGAGTTCAAGGAAAAATTTTGTTTCGTAATGCAACGGAGGCACAAGAAGAAACTCTCCTTCCTGCCTTTGAAAATAATTTGTTGAGAACAACATGCTGGAACCGAAGCAGCCTTTCTGTGAGCATGAGGAGCCATGCTTAAGAACAAGTCAATCTGCTAAGGAAGGCAGAGCAGAGAGACAGATATGGTTGACCTGCATTCTTCATCCCCTCTGTTATAGGGGACAATCTATATGATTCTTCAAGTCTGTTAATCAGGTCTTTGGTTGCTGACAGCCACACGCATTTTAATAGATATACTTTTCTCACTTCCATTCATCTGGAAGCAGAGAGAACAGCTCTGAGGGAATCTTCTTTGCAGACGCTGACACTTCGATTCCCACTGTGGTTTTTCTTGTTGACTTAGGGCCACATAAATCTTTCCCTCCTCCTTGGTACTTGATCTTCTGCCTCTGCCGCAGGCTTGTTATCTGTTTTCTGTAAGTAACGCAGGAGCTTCTGGTTATAAACGACTTGCTAAACTTGAATTCTTAAGAGTCGTTTATCTGTTAGACCCACCCTAACCCAATCAATACTCAGTGATAGGAGGTGTCATCAATGATTGACTTTAAGATAAAGCAGTTCTTCCCCTGCCCCTGCTAATTTTTGTATTTTTTTAGTAGAGACGGGGTTTCGCCATGTTGGCCAGGCTGGTCTCAAACTCCTGAGTTCAGGTGATCTGCCCGCCTCTGCCTCCCAACGTGCTGGGATTACAGGCGTGAGCCACTGCACCCGGCCTCGAATCCATTTTCCAAACACATGTAGGTGAGTATGGAAATAGATGAAAGGATATGGGTCGCTTTACAAGATAACAGCCTGGAAGAGGTCATTGTGAGTTACATGCATTTGAATTCGCTGCAATATAAGCTAAGAAAAAAATAAACTTTTCTCACATAGGAGACTGGGTATTACGAAGAGCTGTTCTTTAGTCCTTGCACCTTTATCACTTTATTTTAGAAACAAAACTCCCATCTTCACCACTTTCATTTGAAAAATCTCCCCTCTATATTTCAATCTATATGAGCTGTAGTCAGAACTCTAGCCCAAGACCCAGAGCTAAACCAGTCAGCATGTAGTTTTTCCAGAGCTAAGCCAATCAGCATGTAGCTTTTCCAGAGGTAAGCCCAATCAGCATGTAGCTTTTCCAGAGCTAAGCTAATCAGCATGCAGCTTTTCCAGAGCTAAGCCAATCAGTATGTAGCTTTTCTATAGCTAAGCTAATCACCACGTGGTGTGCTCTGGCAACAGCAATTTATCAGGGGTGAGTGAGCACATGACCTAACGGTGACCCAATCAGAATGAGTCTCCGGACTTCCCTGGAAACTTGTGGCCCTTTTCTGCAGGATTGAAACTTGGATGATGAGGCTGGCCACAACTTGCTACTAGAGCTGCAGAATGAAGCTAACACAGCTGAGGGTAGAGTCAAGGCATCAGGGAAACTGAGTCAAGTTGAATTGAGCCCAGAATCTACTGTCCCTGAAACCAGTACAATACTTAGATATTTTGTTATTTTGTTTTGGGAGAAAACAAATTCCCTTCTTACTGAAACAAGTCTGGTCTGCATTTTCTGTTGCTGGCTACCGAAGGAAGGGGTCCTAACTAATATCCTGGGGTAGAACAGTGCCCAGTTATAGAGGCCCCAGTTTCCCCATCACTCATGAAGAGACAGTTGCTCTAAGGAGCTTCAGCATCTACTGCCAGCATCACCGTTCTGGTGCTCTGGTTCTGGGCGATTCTTCCATATCTTGTCTGAGCATGTGAACTTTGGAACAGACTGCCTGAGTTCAAGTCTCAGCATCACCACCACTAACTATATCAAGCCCTCCAAGTCTCAGTTGTCTTAGTGTAAAATGGAAATAACTTTCATAAACATTAAAATTGCTGTGAAATGTGAATGTGTTAATATGCAGAGAGTGATTAGCATAGTGCCTGGCACATAGCAAACCCATCATCCATGGCTGCCCTCATTGTTGTTATGTTCTTCTTTATATTGAGGATCCATCCAGAACCTCCCTTCATTCTGCTGGTTGCCTCCATTCTCTTGTGCCTCACTTGGCCAGTTCTCCATCTTAGGACCTTTGAATTCCTTTCCTCAGTTCAAACGTTCCTGGTTTGTGTCCCAACACTAATAGGACTTCTCTTTCCAAGGTCACAGGTACCTAATCTGAGATGTCAACCCAGGTAATAAGTTAGTGGTTTCACCTTTAGACAGGGATAGTGAAACTTTGCTTCTGTGCATCTCATTCTTGTTTATAAATCTCTTTAAAGAATATGAACTTTGTAGTATATTTATTTTTGGCTACCCAGAATCTATTGTACCATCTTTGGGTAACTGAATTCCAGTTTCCCCTGGGTAACCACCCTCCAATGGCTGGACCAACCCTTTGTGTCAGGTGGACTAAAACCATCAGGCTCTTTTCTTCCACAGCTCTGACTGGTCCAGGGATGGGTATGTGACACTTAAGTCCAACGAGATGCAATGAGACTTCTGTTGTGGCTTCTGGGAGTGCCAGAGGCTCTTTTCTACCAGGCTTAGTCAGCCTTGCAGCCACAGCAGGAGATGCTAAGAACCGCCCTGAGAGGGAAAAAGAGGAGCAGAGGGATCAAGAGACACTCATCAGGAACTGCTGACATTTGAGCGTCTGGATCCGGCTGTGCCTGAAACTAACAAGCTACTCCTTCCACATTCTAGTTATCTGATATTATAAATTTATTTCATTTAAAGCTATTTAACTTAGGTTTTGTTGTTGTTGCATGCAACCAAGAGTGCTGACTGATACAATCTTCCAATTATATGCTGTTTTTACTTTAAAAGGAGTGTTTGGTGTCTCAGCCTGAAAGGAGCAGTAATGGTAGGATTGAGGGCACATAGCAATCCAGGAAGAAGGCAATGGTACGTAGACCCCTGAAATCATACCAGATGGCCGGTTACTACTCAAGTCTCTAGATTCAGCTGGTTCTGCAAGAAGAGTTATCAAGCTATCAGCTTTCTCTAGCAGGCATCCTTCTGTACCTTTAAGACAGAGCATCTAATTAGCTTTGGGTGGTTTCAGTTAGGCGTATAGTGGAGAAATTAAGAAAACATTAAAACCAGAACCATTGGAACATGAGGATGTGCGGCTTAAGGTTTACCCAAGAGGGGCTGACCTCAATTAGGACATTGATGCTGGATTGGGTGCTCTGGTTTTCCTCTACTTTAAAAACTGTTGGATCCCTGATATGCCAAGACCCCAGAGAGATGGAGAAACGTTTACGTGCATGGAGGAAAAAATATCTTTTTAGAGTTACAAAGTGAGAATCACAGTTATTCTACCACTATTAAGCCAGAAAATCATTGTCTAAAATGGATATTTTTTTCTTTTTTAATGTGTAAATGAGCTTCTTGGTTGGTTTAAAGGGGCAAAGATTCCCATCAGCCTTCAGAGCTGGTCACTCATCAGTGGATTGGTAAATGCAGAATGGGGTTCGAGTCTGTATCTTCTTTAGTGGAACAGCGGGTAATGTCCTTTTGACTCACGAATCAGTTTCCTTCACTCTCCTGGGCTAATGACCCACTTCCTCCGGCTTCCCTTAGCTGCACCTGGTGTTTCTGTGGGAAAGGCCTTCACACTGACATTCTTATTTGATAGTGAATGTTGATGGACACCAGGCCTGCTTATGCACAACAGCTTCTGACCTGGAATCAGAGCAGGAAACGGAATTTTAAAGAAATGTCTCAAGAGTCAGAGAAGGCAGGAGCCAAGAAGTGATCACTACTGACCTCAAGCTCAAAGACCTATGGGAAGTAGCAAAATTCAACAGGATGAGTGGTGAATCCCTGGGTCCTTGGTCAAAGGTCCTGAGGTCCTGAAGTCAAATCAGAAGAGAAAATGCAAATTTGTCCATGTAAGAAATTTATTCCAAAAAGTCAGATACAAAAATTTGACTTGACAAAGCATGGTGGGTTTTGTAAAAAAAAAAATAAATGGTTATAAAGAGGAGCTGAATGTGGAATAACTTTGCATTTCACAGAGTTAATATTTGAAGTTTCAGCTGTTTGCAAATGACTCATGGTGCTACTCAGCGTGGGTGAGGTTGTGCTGCAGTAACAAATAAGACCAAAAATATCAGTGGTTTAAATAAGAAGGCTGCATTGCCACCACAGGGTCAGCTGAGACTTCTGTACATTGGGGCCCAGGCTCACAGCACCTCCCTCTTGGCACATCCTTCTACAATCACTGTGGCAGGAGGAAGATAACATGGCTTCATAAAGATTGGCTTTTAAAATATTTGCCCAAGAGCAACACTACCATTTTCGCCCACATGTCCTAGGCAAAGTCAGTCATATGGCTGCACCTGCCTTCCAAGATTGTGGGAAAGTGCTTGGAGGGACAGGGGAATATTTAGTGAGCAGTAGTCATGACCACCATACTCCATGGTATGCAGAAATGTGGAGCAGGGCTGGTGGGTGGACCCAGTCCACTTGGCTGCTGAGCAGGGCTGGCCCACTACTCAGAATGTGGGTGCCAGGGAAGCCTGGGCTTCTCTCTCATCTGCTTTGTATATTTCTCATGACTTGATTCAAATGCAGATTCTTTGTGAAAAATTAGCCCTGATGAGAAAGCCAGTTCCTGGTCATGGAAGTAAAGGGCAAAGGAAAAAAAATTAGAGGGTAAAATACAAAGGACAAAAATGACAAGGTTGTGTAAATGACAACAGTACTGTAAATATCGATACTTTGCAATAAAACTGTGCATCGTCCTTTTGAGAGATGACAACGTGCTAGCAGCCCTCACTCACTCTCCATGCCTACTTGGCCTCAGCGTCCAGTCTGGCTACACTTAAGGAGCCCTTCAGCCCACCGCTGCACTGTGGGAGCCCCTCTCTGGGCTGGCCAAGGCCGGAGTTGGCTCCCTCTGCTTGCGGGGAGGTGTGGAGGGAGAGGCACAGGTGGGAACCAGGGCTGTACGGGGCGCTTGCGGGCAAGCGTGAGTTCCGGGTGGGAGCGGGCTCGGCGAACCCATTCCAGGGTGCCCTGCCCTTCACAAAGAAAACTCTCCCTGGGGCTCCCGTGGGCTTCTCTGGGATCAGTCACGGGCTCTGTGGGCCCTACACTAGGAGTGGCCAGCCAGAGCCGCAGGCCCTGGGCAGTGAGGGGATTAGCACCCAGGCCAGCAGCTGTGGAGGGTGCACCGGGTCCCCCAGCACTGCTGCCTGGCCCACGCTGCTCTTGAATTCTTGCTGGGCCTCAGCCACCTCCCTGCGGGGCAGGGCTCGGGACTTGCAGCCCGCTGTGCTCAAGAGCCAGCCCCCCCGGCATGGGCTTCTGAAGGGGGCCACCCCCGGCTCCACGGCGCTGGGTCCCATCGACCCAGGGCTGAGGAGTGCGGGCATGCTGCGCGGGACCGGTGGGCAGCTCCGCTCTCGTCCCTGGCTTGGGATCCACTAGGCGAAGCCAGCTGGGCTCCTGAGTCAGGTGGGGAGTTGGAGAACGTTTATGTCTAGCTGGAGTATTGTAAATGCACCAATCAGCACTTTGTGTCTAGCTCAAGGTTTGTAAATGCACCAATCAGCACTCTGTGTCTAGCTCAAGGTTTGTAAATACACCAATCAGCACCCTATGTCTAGCTCAAGGTTTATACATGCACCAATCAGTGCTCTGTGTCTAGCTAATCTAGTGGGGACTTGGAGAACTTTTGTGTCTAGCTAAAGGATTGTAAACGGACCAATAAGCTCTCTGTAAAATGGACCAATCAGCTCTCTGTAAAATGGACCAATCAGCTCTCTGTAAAATGAACCAATCAGCAGGATGTGGGTGGGGTCAGATAAGGGAATAAAAGCAGGCTGCCCGCGCTAGCAGTGGCAACCCGCTGGCGTTCCCTTCGGAGGGGTGGAAGCTTTGTTCTTTCGCTCTTTGCAATAAAGCTTGCTGCTGCTCACTCTTCGGGTGGGTGTGTCTTAATGAGCTGTAACACTCATGGCGAAGGTCTGCAGCTTCACTACTGAGGCCAGCGAGACCACAAACCCACCGGGAGGGACGAACAACTCTGGACGCACCACCTTTATGAGCTGTGACACTCACTGCGAAGGGCTGAAGCTTCACTCATGAGGATAGTGAGACCACGAACCCACCAGAAGGAATGAACAGCTCCAGACGCACCACCATTAGAACTGTAACACTCATCTTGAGGGTCCACGGCTATTCTTGAAGTCAGCCAGACCAAGAACACACCCATTCTGGACACACTTTCAAATGCATCCAATGGAAGCTAAATATCATAGTTGATTAATATGCATGATCTTTAAAATATATTAACAAGCTTTTCTTAATAGTTAGAAATGTGTATCATTTCCTTTCCTCCTACTTCCTCCTGATAATTTTATCTTCAATTTATTTTGATGCTATCAATTGCTTTACTTTTAAATATACTATGTTTACAATTTAATCAGAACTGAGTTATCATTGGTGTTATTTGTAACACCCAAGTGATCAAAACAACACAAACACACAGTTTTGATAAATAATTATTAAGCATCGAAGCAATATTTTATTAAAAGTAAAGTCTTTAGGAGATGGATGGAGGGGGTTGTGGAGTCTTAATTAAAGGACACTTGTCCCAGACCCCACTCTTAACAAGCTTTCCCCTTGTAGAATGTGGGGTGGGGGGATTTGCATGCCTAAAGCAAAGCATTCTGGAAAGGCTCTAGATAAGTAAAGATGGTACTTTTTTTTCTAAAAGGGAAAAGGGTGATTATGAAAGGGTAGATGGGAAAGAACAGCAAGAGTGTTCCCAGGGTGAGCACTGCAGGGCATGAGAACACACTGGGTTTGCGGTCCATACCCAGGTACCCTTGCATGGTGTTTGTGTGCCCTTCAGGAATGAGGTGATCTGAAGTCAAAAACCTTTTCTCTGCTCTCTGACTTACTGGCCTGGCATTCCGTCCCCTACTGGCACTGGAATCACTAGTATTTTGTAAGGAGCACTGGGTCCTCTCCATAGCATTGCTCACACACCATCGTGTCTGTCCCTGAGAATGCGTCAAGCTGCTCAGGGCAACTAGTCTCGACCACCACCCCACCATGTTGTAGAGGCAGAGGTGTGTTTTCATTTGCTCATGGACACCCATGCACTATTCCTTCCCTAGGCCTCCCTTCTCTCCATGACTCCACCTCCTCACCACCGCCCCCTTCTTTCCCTCCTCCTCTTTCCTTCTACTCCCCTCCTTCCATTCCCCTCCTCCTTAGCCAGTCTTACTTCTCCTTGAAATCATTATCACAGAATGAAGGCTTGGATGTTGTTTGCATACAACTATTACAAAGAGACCCAAAGTGACATTTCTTTATGGGCCTGGGTTCCAGCCTGTGACAAACAGAGCTGATATCAGGGAAAACAAATTGTTAATGTTATATTGGAATTTCACTGTGGGCACTAGATATTTGCAAGAGGTAACCAAATGTACAAGGGGTCGAAGCAGATGAATTCCATTCCAAAACCACTAAGACTAAAAAGCAGCTGCAAATGAGGTTTGAAATGGACATCCTTCTCCTTAGAGACTTCACAGTGACAAATGGATTAGTCCCAAAGTGGAACACAAACCTGCTTTGCTTTCATAGAAGCGAAGAAGACTAATAAAGGCCGTGTCTCTATCCAGCCCTGAATCAACCAGGGCTCCGTCAACCTCTATTTAATAGCCCGATGCTTCTCAGCTGAGCTTCTTAATTAAGTCACCGTGAGAGCTGGCCCTTAAGAAACTCTTAAACACGCCGGGCGCAGTGGTTCATGGCTGTAATCCTAGCACTTTGGAAGGCGGAGGTGGGTGGATCACTTGAGGTCAGGAGTTCGAAACCAGCCTGACCAACATGCTGAAGCCCTGTCTCTACTAAAAATACAAAAAAATTAGCCAAGTGTGTTGGCGGGCACCTGTAATCCTAGCTACTCAGGAGGCTGAGGTGCGAGAATTGCTTGAACCCGGGAGGTGGAGGTTGCAGTGAGCCGAGATTGTGCCACTGCACTCCATCCTGGGCGACAGAGTGAGATTCTGCCTCAAAAAAAAAAAAAAAAAGTAATCCCAGCACTTTGCAAGGCTGAGGTGGGTGGATCACGAGGTCAGAAGTTCAAGACCAGCCTGGGCAAGATGGTGAAACCCCGTCTCTAATAAAAATACAAAAAAATTAGCCGGGCATGGTGGCGGGTGCCTGTAATTCCAGCTACTTGGGAGGCTGAGGCAGAGAATTGCTTGAACCTGGGAGATGGAGGTTGCAGTGAGCCGAGATCATGCCACTGCACTCCAGCCTGGGCAACAGAGCAAGACTTCGTCTCAAAAAAAAAAAAAAAAAGAAAAGAAAAAGAAAAAAGAAACCCTTAAACATCGAGTCCTATTTATTAATTAATGTTTAGCCTTCCTTAGTGTAAAAATGTATTTACTGAGTCTATTATTATTTATTATATTTTAATTAATAGTGTTTCCAAGGCATGACTTGGAAAGAGAAGCTTTAGTCCACTCATAACCCCAGGCAGTGCTCTCTCTATATCCTGCCATGCAGGGTACTAAGAAAAATATACAAGCAAAGTTATGTAAGAAAATCTCTAGGAAACTGTTTTGCTGCTGCTTATAGGGGACCTACATTCCAAATAGAAAGTGTGACACTCTGCAAATTCAGCTTCAAGACCAGTATCCTAACCTTTCTCCCGATCCCATATCAGTCAGGAAAGACTGGGCAATGCTCTAATAACAAATAACCCCCAAATTGCAGCCAAATTGCAGAAATCACAGCAACATTTCTTTCTCTTTTTCACAAAAAAGCAATTGCGGGTCCAGATGACTCTCGTGGGCAGCATCCTCTATGTGGACTCAGCCAGCCAGGTGGCCTCTATCCTGCAGTGTCCACCTCGCAGCTCTGGCACCGTCATGGTGCAGGTAAGGGAGCCCCAGAAACGCTTCACTCTGAAGTGAAACCTTCATCTTCTTCCATCCACAACAGTTACCTAGAACATGCCCCATGACCCCACCTAACTTCAAGGGGAGGGGAGGTGATATGGTTTGGATGTGTCCCCACCCAAATCTCACCTTGAATTGTATAATCCCCAAGTGTCAAGGGCGGGCCAGGTGGAGAGAATTAAGTCATCGGGGCAGTTTCCCTCATACTGTTCTCATAGTAGTGAATATGTCTCATGAGATCTGATGGTTTTATAAAGGGGAGTTCCCCTGCACAAGCTTTCTTGCTTGCCGCCATGTAAGATGTGACTTTGCCCCTCATTCACCTTCCGCCACGATTGTGAGGCCTCCCCAGTCATGTGGAACTGTGAGTCCATTAAACCTCTTTCCTTTATAAATTACCCAGTCTCAGGTATGTCTTTATTAGCAGTGTGAGAACAGACTAATACAGGAGGTGTTCTGTTCCCAGAAGGAGGGGAGGAGCAGATATGCATGAGTACTCAATGTTTCCATCATTCCTCCTTCCAGAACATTGCCACATCTGAGACCCTCCTGTAAAAAATTCTGGAGCCACTAATGCTTTCACAGTATGGAACAAACATATTTTCCAGAAGAAATCAGCCAGTTTTTTTTCCTTTCCTTTTACATAATGCAGTGCCAATGTCCTCTTACCTGGAACAGTGCCTGGCACACAGCAAGCATCGTAACTATTTGTTGAATAATTAGTGAATATATGACTGGCCGAATGAGTGAGGGCCATGCAGTGCCTCTCCCATTATGTCAGGACTCTTCTTGGAATGCTGACTGTGTTTTGTAGAGTGCAGCCCTAGGAAGATGGGAGACCCAGGATCTGGCCCTGTCTCTGCTGACAGCTCCGTCAGCTTGAATGAGGTCTAAGCCCCACGGACACTCTGCATAAAGAAGCATGCATGTTGTGTAGGTAACGGGGTTGGAACTGTTGTGGTCATTGCTTCATAAGGGAAACTAGACAGGGATAGCACCAGGATGGCAGGCTGGAGCCTGGGGAGGGCGGATCACAGAGAAGTTCTGTGACATCATCTGGGGTTAGGAACCCATGAAAAGACTGAACTTCCTATTAGGCAAGGAGAAAATGGGGAGGGTCTGGCTTGATGTCTCTTGGAGAAATCTGGATTACACAAATATGTGAGGCCAGGAAACCAACGAGGAAAACATGACCTGTCTTTGCTGATAATGATTGTCCTATCTGCATAAACTCACAAGGATGGAATAAGAATAAAACCAACAACACAATTCCGCCAAGGCTCGACAGTTTGCAAAGCATTTTAAAATACAAAGCCAACTCTGTTAATGGTAACTTGGATAGATGTTCCAGCTTCAGTCCAAATATCTTACAGATATTTACTTTAGTCCTCATAGCATGACTATCTTTATTTCACAATGAGGAAACTGAGCTAAGTATTTTACCCGAGGTTTTACAGTTAGTAGCCAAGACAGGATTCGAACCCGGGTATCTGGCTCTAGAAGCCAGACACTGAACTCTGCATCCTGCAGCCTCTGCAGAAAACACAATAAAACTCTTCTGATGATGCCAGTGGCTGGAATTCCACCACTTATACAGAACAATAGGGATGGAGTTGCTCTGAGGGAATCATGTCTATTTCGAGGAAGTTGAGGAAAAATATACCTAAATTTTGTTTTGGTCTAGTCTAATCTTACAGTATAAAGAACTTTTGTATTGCATTTGAATTCTTTTATGTATTCTTTCATGAGCAAAAACTTTTTGCACACTTACTGTGTTCCAGGTTCTGTTCTAAGCTTGTGCAGTGCATGCTACCTCATGCAACCTTTGCAACAACTCTCCCTGCTAGGGGGCCACTCTTTCCTAAAGCAGGCAGGGGCCCAGAACAGGCTGTTCCAGGCCTCCTCCATGCCTTATTATCACAGAGAGAGCATAGAATATTCCTCAAGCAACAAGAAAGAGCAAGGAAATACATGTTCAATGCAGACATCCACGTTTGTGTCATCTCAGAGGAAAGAACAGGATCACCCGTTCCCTCCAAGGGAAAATATACCCTTTTCTTTGCTTTTATTGGTTTTAAGGCCTGGGACAGTAGTTCTCCACCTTCTTGGGTCACATTGCCTTTCACTCTACCAGATTCTGTTTCCTTTCTGTGACACGAGGATAGAAATAACACGCATGGCAATGGATTGGGGTGGTATTCCAACGAAATAATGTAACGATGGCCCTTTGTGAAGTGGAATTCATACATTCATTCACTCATGCATTCAACACATTTACTGAGGGCCTATTATGTGCCAAGCTCCTCTTGAAGTCTCTGAGGCCTGAAGAGTGAAGATAGAATAGATGCTAAAGGCAGATTTCTGGAACAAACTGCCTGGGGTCAAATACTAGCCTCATTACTCACTAACTATGGGAAAGTTAAGTATAAAACCTGACTCAAAGGGTTAGTGTCAAGTTTAAAGAAGTTAATATCTGTAAAACATTTAAAATAGTTCCTGGCACAGAGTAAGTTCCAGAAATCCTTTGATAATAAAAAAAATATTTTTGAAAAGAACAACTAAGAAAAATTACATTCAGTATTTCTACCTAAGGAGATATGGCTGTATATTTTACCTTAAAAATATCAGAGATGTTAAAATAATAGAACAATAAATAGAATAATAAACATCTGTATAACTTTTTAAAAAGATTTAAAGCCCACATTTTGTGGTTTTTTTTTTTTTTTTTTTTTTTTGGAAACGGAGTCTTGCTGTGTCACCCAGGCTGGAGTGCAGTGGCGCCATCTCGCTCCACCTCCCGGGTTCATGCCATTCTCCTGCCTCAGCCTCCAGAGTAGCTGGGACTACAGGTGCATGCCACCACGCCCAGTAAAGCCCACATTTTCTAAATGTGAAATAAAATTTTAATTCTTAACCATTAGCCATCAAGAACACACAGATACCTAGAATGCCCTAACTTATTAATGTCTTAATGTATTAGTTCAAGTCTCAAAAGCTTAAAGCAATAAAATGTATTACCTGCTGAAGTAAACCCTCATATACCTGTGATAGCAGTTCCTCCACCATCAAGAATCTGGAAAAAGGAGGAAAGCCTAGAAAACAACAACAACAACAAAAACAAAACACTGCTTCTTAAAGATATCAACCCCAAAGTGACACCTATCACTTCCTCTTTCATGTCACTGGCCACCCCCACCTTCACTGAGAAGAAAAAGGTTAATTCGACTACACACCTGACTTCACTGTTTGATCATCTGATCGTGGACAAGTCACTTAATTTGACTGTATTTCAGTTTCCTTGTTTGTTAAATGAAAACAGAAACAGTGCTTTGCTCATGGCATTGTCATGAGAGTTAAATCATACACAAAAATGTTAGCTATAATGACGATGTGATCTACCCACAGAAAATATAAAGTATTATTTGTGTGTGCATGTCTGTTTAACGTGAGTAGTATCAGACTACATTTCCAATGCCGATAAAAATGTGTGATCTGACTGAAACAACCTCACATTTTATTTCAAACTTACACACTTACACAATACATCCATACATGAGAGTCACCATTGCGTTTCGTTCCCATGAAAACTTGGATTGCGTCAGAGTTTTATTGCTTTTGACCCAATGCCACTTAATGACTGAAAAAAATGGTGGGTTCATGTTTGGTATTTCCTGATGCGGGCAAGGGAGCAGGGCTGCTCTCAGCAGGCGGTTCTCACCCACGTGCTCACTGGCCCTCCACAAGCTGATGTCCCAGACGACAGACACATGGTTTAGGGAGCTCAGATGCTTGAACTGTGATGCAGCTGGAAACCCAATCAGGACATTGGAGAGGAAAGCGGAGTGAGTTGGGGTCAGAAGGGGGCACGTGGGACATTCCCAGGAGTTGGAACTGAAGAGGGGTGAAAGGGAGGGATGTGGGCAAAGTCAAACTCTGGAAGCAGAGGCTCAGGGGGTACCATGTGTTTGTGGTTGGGGACAGAGATGGGGCAATGAGGCCCAGCACCCAAAGGCCAACAGGGCTAAGGTGCGCAATGACTTCAGGTTGACTCTGGAGGCTGAGTTGTTTGTCTGGATGGACGTGTGGCCTTCACCCCACACTTCTGGGGCCATGCTCTGAGCTTGCTCAGGGAACCATGGCTTTGCTGGTCTCAGTACAGCTCCAGAAATGATCATGTGGCTCCGGTTTGACCAATGAGGTGCCACATCCCTCTGGCCACAATGATTGGCTCAGGAATGGCATGTGACCCAGTCAGACCCAATCAAAGCTCACCCTGGGCCTTGCTAGGGGAGGAAGGATGGAAGGTGTAAGACTCCACCTTCAGAGCCCCCTGGGTGGGGGTCACATGTGCCTCAGGGTGATGTCAAGAATGTTGTGCTGAGATGGAGAGAAAAAGAGTCATAGTCCCTGGATTTGGATATGCTCAAAGCCAGCTTGTCATTGGCCTTTTCTTGGCATGAGGCAATACATTCCTTTCCTTCGTTTAAACTAGTCGGACGTGGGTTTTCTGTCACTTACAACCTAATGTCTTCTAAAACAGCCTTCCCCAACCTTTTTCACACCAGGGACTGGTTTCATGGAAGACAATTTTTCAACGCATGGTGGGTGGTGGGGAGGGATCGTTTCAGAATGAAACTGTTCCCCCTCCTATCATCAGGCACTAGTTAGATTCTCATAAGGAACCCACAGCCTAGACCGCTCGAACACGCAGTTCACAACAGGGTGAATGCTCCTGTGGTAATCTAATGCAGGGATGGCCAGCCTTTGGCTTCCCTGGGCCATGTTGGAAGAATTGTCTTGGGCCACACATAGAATACACTAACACGAATGATAGCTGATGAGCTAAAAAAAAAAAAAAAAAAAAATTGCAAACAAAAATCTTATAATGTTTTAAGAAAGTTTACAAATTTGTGTTGGGCTCATTCAAAGCCGTCCTGGGCTGCATGCTAGCTCCGGGTCGTGGGTTGGGCAAGCTTGAATGCCTCTGCTGATCTGACAGGAGGTGGAGCTCAGGCGGTAATGCTCCCTCACCCGCCGTTCACCTCCTGCTGTGTGGCCTGGCTTCTAACAGACCATGGACTGGTCTCTGTCTGTGCCCAGGGATTGGGGACCCTTGTCCTCAAAGACAGAGTGTGCCTCTTTAAAGATTGCTGTTCTTTCCCTCGCAGTGAACCGGTAATACGCTCATTCTGCAAAGACATTCGAAATATGTTTTTGGCCTAACTAGAATCAATTCTGTTGAATTCCCCCAAATCACATCCCAATTCACTTTTTTCCTAAGAAATCCAATGTTAATTTACCCTCGAAGAGCACACAACTCTGGGTGAGTCTCTCTGGCGTCTCATACCAATTTTTTTCCCTTTGGCAATTGGTCTCCAAATCATTAATGTCACATATAACTTAGGGCCCAAACAGCCCACACAGCGATCTCCACAGTGCCTGTCATGATGTGGTCGATTTTGATGGCAAAAATAACTAATTGAAACCCTACAATTTGTTTACTTTGAATACATTAAGGTGGTGGTTATCAAATGGAGCTGAATTATCCCTTAAATTACCATGAAAACAAAATCCATAGTTTATTTACCACACAAAACAAAAGAAAAAAGAAGGAATAAAATGCTCTGAGGAATCTTTATTAGAAGTTTTCCTTGGAAGAAAACAATGTAGATAAACTCAGAGTAAATAAGGTATATGGTAACTTGGAGGAATAAACTGACCCCTAGTTCATAATTGTTTATTTCTTGGTTCCTAGCTTATAAATAGTCCGGTGGGGCCTTTCTAAAGTCTAAATTTCTTTCTAACCAAGTGATTAGAATAAATGTCCCATGGTCCAACAATTGAGTGCAGTGTGGGTGTTTATACTATTACTTCAACTAAATATTGTGTTTTTTTTTTTTTTAGATGGAGTCTCACTCTGATGCCCAGGCTGGAGTGCAGCGGCATGATCTTGGCTCACTGCAATCTCTACCTCCCGAGTTCAAGCAATTCTCCTGACTCAGCCTCCTAAGTAGCTGGGATTACAGGCACACACCACCACACTTGGCTAATTTTGTATTTTTAGTAAAGACAGGGTTTCGCCATGTTGGCCAGGCTGGTCTCAAACTCCCCACCTCAGATGATCTCCCTGCCTCGGCCTCCCAAAGCGCTGGGATTACAGGCGTGAGCCACCGCGTCTGGCCGGTACTTCAACTAAATATTTAAGATTATTAGTACATTGAGCTCATCAATGCTTCCACTTTGGGGTCCAAGAGCAAAACTGGAGCTAATTCAGATTATCACCACCTAAGCTGCTTACTTTTAAAAATTATTATTATTTTTAAATTTGGAATTTCTCAGGGTTTCTGCTCCAATTCATAGTTCCTGTGTCTTTAGTGGAAATGTCAGTACTTTATAGGATGACACACACAGCATTATTCCTGGCTGTTGAGACACCAAAAAGCCTGATTTACTGTTCCTTCCAGAGGATCCCCAACACCGACATTGACTAAATTCCTTTTCTGCAAGCATCCTGGCAGATGTTCTGGTTAAGACCTTGCACCGTCACGAGCTCATCCTTTTCATGCTCCAACAGCTGTTGAGTGCTATGTAGCCACCACCCAAGCATCTGACATGTAAGGGCCCTTCCTGCCCACCTCCTGGTGACAACTGACAAACTAAATGAGCAGAAAACCTTTATTTTTGCTTCAAAAGATGAAAATTGGATTATAAATTAATGGAAAAGCCCATCTGTGAACACGTTCTTACAATTTCTAAATGTTACAAGTCAGAGAAGCACAAGGGCCTGGGAAATACTCAGTATTGGTATTAGTAACTCCTAAGGTAGGATTTTCCTGGGGGATGGGGAGGAGGGCTGCAAACAGACAGGGAGGCTCTGTGCCCTGATCTCCAAGCCTCAGGGGGGAAATAGAACCAGAGGATGGGGCTGGGCTGGAGAGATGGGTCAAGTCAAGGCGGAGAGGATGTGTTGAGATGCTATGGCAGACTGTCGTGGCTCCTCCTTGCCATCTGTTTTCCTTCTTTTTTATTAGATGTTTTATTTGGCATATGGCCATATAGAATCAAAACTCCATTTTCCATCCAGGCTTGCTGGTAGATGTGGCTGATAAGTTCTAGTTGGGGGAATATAAACCTATTTGTTGTGTCCAGATTCTGAGAGGTATCTTAAGGAGTGAGAACATTCCCTCTGTCCGTCTGCCAGCTGGAATGCAGACTCAGGCATCTGATCTGGAGCCATCACCTTGAGCTATGAGTGAGAAACCCTTTGCTGATCATGGCAGAGTAACAAGCTAGAAGGAGCCTTGCTCCTCGATGGCATGGGGGCCGCTGTATTAGCCTCAGGCTGTCCTCCTTTACGTAAGACAGAAGGACACTTTATCTTGTTTAAGGTACCGTCCATTTCGGGGGGAACTCATAACTGAACAAAATCTCAGATCTCATCTCAGAAGGCGTCTCTGAGCTAGAAATCTTGGGGAGATTCAGAAGTGTAATAGGTAGTTCCTGTGTCCAATATGATTAGGTGTCCTGGGGAAAACTTCATAAACTTTGAGCAGGAGGGTGTGGTGCAGACTGGAAGAGGTTTCAGGGTTTTGAGAAAGGTGGTGAAGGGTGAGAGAGTGTGCCACCCCAAATACGCTGCTTCAACTTGAGGATTACTGTGAGCTAAAGGTGCTTGAAAAACAGCAGATGCAAGAAGAGCATTCTGATCTCACATTTTCTTCCTGAAGACGGGAGATAAAAATTCCCATGGGAAAGATGCCCTCTTTGTGCCAGGAGAAAAGAAACATTCTTTGATGGGGAGTCCTAGCCGAGATAATTCTGTACAGACCTTGTTAAAACAACTCTTATCTTTTCAGCCTCCCCACATGAGTGAGCTGCTTTTTCACAACTTACTGTTCTCTGTCCAATTTCACTATCTGAGGGACTGACTCTGCTTCTTTGGGTCTTCATTTCCTTAAGATGGCTCCCATGCCACATAAAACTTGTACTAAATAAATTTGTATGCTTTTCTCCTCTTAATCTATTTTATGTCGATTTCATTCTAGAGCCCAGCTGGAACCCTAAGAGGTTGAAAGTGGAGTTTTGTCTCCTCTGCAGTGGACACTCAAAGAACTAGCCAGGACGGGTTGGACCTGGGAGCAGAGAGACCATGGCTCCCTTCCAAGGCTGGGAGAAGGGAGTCGCCACTCCTTCCCAATCAAACCATGCCAAGAACGAGGCTTTTGCAGGGAAATCAGTGCAGATGAGAACTTACCAACAGTTAAGATGAATAAATATATCCAACTGCCTGGCCCATGTCAACATGCAACAATTATTTGCTAAAAGAAATAAAAAAGGGGCCGGGCAGGGTGGCTCATGCCTGGAATCCCAGCACTTTGAGAGGCTGAGCCAGGCAGATCACTTGAGGCCAGGAGTTTGAGACCAGCCTGGCCAACATGGTGAAACCCTGTCTCTACTAAAAATACAAAAATTAGCCAGGTGTGGTGGTGTGCACCTGTAATCCCAGCTACTCTGGAGGCTGAGACAGGAGAACTGCTTGAACTCGGGAGGCAGAGGTTGCAGTGAGCCAAGATGCACCAGTGCACTCCAGCCTGGGCAATAGAGTGAGACTCCATCAAGAAAGAGAGAGAGAGAGAGAAGAAAGAAAAAGAAAGAGAGAGAGAGAAAGAAAGAGAGAGAGAGAAAGAAAAGAAAGAAAGAACGAAAGAAAGAAAGAATGAAAGAAGAAAGAAAGAAAGAAAGAAAGAAAGAAAGAAAGAAAAGAAAGACTGACTGCATGAACAACAGCCCAGGAAACACAAGAGAAGTAGCGTGGAGTAGTGGCCAAGGATGGGTGCTAGAATCTCAGAGCCTATATCTGTATATCCAGATGTCTCAGGCCAATGCCTAAAAACAGTGTTCAATAAATATCGAATAGTAATATTACTACTGTTATCACAATTGAGAGTAACTGAGTGTCAACCAGCTGATCTGCTTGCCAATGAGGGGACTCCAGGATCCTTAAGTCACTTCTATTTTTCTCCACTTCCCTGGCAACTTTTTCTCCAAGACTAGATCGATTCAACACTCCTCCAAGTCCTGGGTTAACCTCAGTGGCCCTCTGCCTCCCATTGTGATCACCTGGGTCCACAGCAATCTTTTCCTTCTCCGACAGCACATTATTACCCTGTCATTGGGCACTTGAAGTAGACATCCTTTGACATCCTCTGTGAATGTTACCTTATTTCATTCCTTGTTTTCCCAGCATGTAATGGGCAAACAAGACCCTTCAAAAAACAGATCTGACCCTGTTGACTTCTGCAGACACATCTAGCATCTCTTTCAACTTGAAAAATCATGTCTATATTCCTGCATTCCTAAGCTACCAGCTAAATTTTTTATGTTTAAATTTATATTTGGATGTAATTATATATTTATAAATTACATATATATTTTATATTTTTAAGATATTTACTTGTGTAAAATAAATAAATAAATGGGTAAAATTTTCAGCATATTGTAAATACTGGATATTTTAAGAGAAAACCGTAATATAACTTAAAGTATGCCCAACTGAGGCTCAATACCATTGTGATTTGATACCTGTCATAATCGATTTTTAAAAAAATACATACAGGAGCTTCTCATGGTTAGGAACTTTGCATTGTTCTTTATTCCCCTTGAACTTGTACACCCCTAGAAGAATTTGATCATAATGTATCAGTTTTATTCTTGGAAGTTTTTTTTATTGATTACTCTATCACATATCACTGACTGCAACAAAAATATGCTCATACATTTACATTTAAATTTAAAAAATGTCTCTGACTATAAGTCTTTACATTTTAAAATAAGGTTTTTTTAAAACTTATCATTATGGATGATCATTCCGGTTGTTCGCAGAGCACAATTGATCAAAGCAGCATAAGTATGGCAGAGCTCAGGATAAAGAATTATTAATCTGAAAAAAGTAAAATTATTTGGCTATTCTTCTCTTAGTATGATAGGTGGGATTGTTTTTTTTCCATTAATGTATTCATGAATATTACTTGTTATTTTAAGGAGGCAGTTTCATCATCAATTTTATTCACACCGTTTTGTTTTTATTGGTGTAAGCACTGAGCATTCGTTCACATAAACAAGCAGATGGGAAAGGGGGGCCTTCTGTTGGAAGCCATGCACTTGTTTGGACTCCTTCCAGGTTATGTGCCAAAAATCACACAATGATTTATCATAAAAATATTTTTGATAATCTATGAGCTGACATCCCTATTAGGTTCCTCTTCAATTTCAGTGAAAGTGAAAAATTGAAAACAATTTGACTGTAAAGGGATGTGGTTCCAGTTATACACCCAGATGGGGTACCCAGTTGTCAGAGATGTTTGTGTTCTCAATGCTCAGGCTAATATTTCAAAATGTGTCTTTGCCTGGTGCCCTGAAGGACTTTTCCCAGGAGGGGAAAATGCCTTTGTAAGACGCAGGCTGGGTGATGGCTTTCGTGTGAGGACATCTTCCACCACCCGCCCTTCCCCATCCTCCTCCTGTCCTGGGAGGCTGGTTGCATGGACCACAGCAATGGGCTCCCTTCTCTGCTGCTTCCAAGTTATGTTCCCTGCCAGTGGTTGGAGGTCAGGGCAGGGAAGAATAAAGTTGGGCTCCCTCTGTGGGATGTCCCAGGGTGGCTGCATCTCTCTCAGGAAGGTCACAGCTCCTTCACATTCTACACAGCCTCTCCTGTCTCCAGATTCTAGAAACCTCTTTCTTCTCTAACTCTGCACAGGGCCCCACTAACCCTAGAGAGCTGCACCATCCTTTGTGGCTTTCTTTACTTCACCCACACCTTTATAAACATTTCCTGTATTAAACTTTCTTCGAATTACCCAATTTGAGTGTGCTTTCTGTTTTGTGTTAGTATCCTGACTGATAAACCCATTTTTTAAATTGTACTTTAAGTTCTGGGGTACATGTGCAGAACGTGCTGGTTTGTTACATAGGTATACACGTGCCATGGTGGTTTACTGCACTCATCAACCCATCATCTACATCTGGTATTTCTCTTAATGCTGTCCCTCCCCTATCCCCCACCCCCCAACAGGCCCCAGTGTGTGATGTTCCCTTCCCTGTCTCCATGTGTTCTCATTGTTCAACTCCCACTTTTAATATAATGAAAGAGGGTATTTGTGAAGGAGGAATTGAAAAATAGGATACATGTAGGTAGGGGGTCTGGGAATTGATGATCTTAAAACTGTCTATGCCTGTGAACCCTTAAAAAATTGTCATGTATCCCCAGAGGTGTGAGTACTCCAATCTGATGATGGCCGATCTATGAGTAAGTTCTTTGGTGGGGATTTGTGAGATTTTGGTGCACCCATCTCGCTAGCAGTATACACTGAACCCAATTTATAGTCTTTGATCCCTTACTCCCTTCACACTCTTTCTCCCTGAGTCCCCAAAGTCCATTCTGTCATTCTTATGCTTTTGCATTCTCGTAGCTTAGCTCCCACTTACGAGTGAGAACATACAATGTTTGGTTTTCCATTCCTGAGTTACTTCACTTAGAATAATAGTCTGCAGTCCCATCCAGGTTGCTGCAAATGCCATTAATTCATTCCTTTTTATGGCTGAGTGGTATATATACATACATACACATAAATATATGTATACACACACGCTATATATATATGTGTGTGCATATATATATATCACAGTATATCACAGTTTCTTTATCCACTTATTGATTGATGGGCGTTTGGGTTGCTTCCACATTTTTGCAATTGTGAATAGTGCTGCTGTAAACATGCGTGAGCAAGTATCTTTTTCGTATAATGACATCTTTTCCCCTGGGTAGATACCGGGTAGTGGGATTGCTGGATCAAATGGTAGTTCTACTTTTAGTTCTTTAGGGAATCTGCGCCCCCAGTCCCCGCCACCATTTTTCATGGTGGTTGCACTAGTTTACATTCCCACTAGCAGTGTAGAATTGTTCCCTTTTCACCACATCCATGCCATCTATCATTTTTTGATTTTTTGATTATGAGATGATGGCTGATCTAATGCCTGACCAACCACCCTATTCCCTTCACTCTATAGTGATAAGGACATGGTTGGGAACCAAACAAGCATTAAAGAAAGCTGGCAAATGCCTTTTCACAAATGCCAGATGATACAGGTGAACGCTATACAGCATGGTGTTTGTCCAGCACCTTCCATCCCTGCTACTACCCGGCCACACCACCACTGCCCTCATCTCCAGGGGAAGCAAATGTCCTCCCTTGAGCTCATGGGTGCAGTGGGGGCTGCCTCCAGGAAGCCAAGACCCCATGATTGCCTGCTTGAGTCTAGCACCAATCACCGTTGAACAAAAGCCCATCTGGTTTATCCACCAGGTTTTTTTTGAGCACTGAGTTAGAAATTCCAGGCAACCCATTGAGAGTTCTTTATTGCAGCAGCGGGCAACTGATCTACAATAACATGTAAAAAGATAAGGGTCCCCAGGCGATGACAGCAGCTGCAGTTTAAAGTTGAATTTGGAGTTATTAAAGCGTGTGCTGCATCCACCTGCAGGAGGCAAGTGACGATCTCAAATCTCCCATCCCTGAGTTGGCCAGAACCCCCAAGGTCAATTGCCCAACATACCTGGTGCCTCTGAGACTTGAAGTTCCTGGCAGATGGCTGTGGGGTGCGCCTGCACTAGCTGTCACTGTGACTCATCCCTCAGGATATGTCAGATTCTGGCATTTATTTTCATTTATTAATTAATTTTAAAGCAATAGCAATCTCAGAGCCTCTTAGATTGTGGCCCATCGCAATATTAAAGCTGGTCGAGCCACTCTCTAGGGCCAGGGTTTTTGTGACAGTTTAGATTATCATTAAGCGAATATTCACTCTCTCCCCTTCACACTGCAGGTAGAGAACACTTCCCACCCTGCTGATGTTTGGCTGTGTGACTTGCTTTGACCATTTGGAAGTCAGCAGAAGTGATGAGAGCAAAGGGATTAAATGTGCAGCTTGGCTCACTCTTGCTCCTGGGGATCTGCTGTGATGAGCGTGTGCTCTCTTTATAACAGGAGCTACTGTCCCTTTATACTGGGTCCAGTGCGCACATGTGTGGAGCAGATCTGAGCCCAATCCACAGCCTGCACCCTATCCAGCACAGCCCATGTCACAGAGCCGGGGTCGCAGAGCCATGAGTCACCGTGAATCTGTGCGTGTGAGAATTAGTGCTTATTTTGAACCACGGAGATGGGTTGGCAACAACTGACAAATCACTGAGTTTTCAAATTCTGCTCTGTGGAACTCAACGGAAGTCATTTTCAAAAAAATTGTTTCATTCATTCACATATTTATTAATTCACTTGCTTATTCTACAAACACTTTGTTGATCACCCTAGGTATCGTGCACTGTTCTAGAGAGACTCATCCATCTCAGCTTATCTGGGCTGTTTTTTGACCTTCCTGAGAGAATGGAGGGCCTGTGTGTGCACATTGGTAAAGTGCTTTGAAAGGAATGAATCCAGCAGATTTCACAGCCCCTTCTCCTCTGCAAGGCTGTGTAGCCTTCTCTGAGGCTAGCTGGGGTTGGTGTGGGCGGGAAGGAGTCTTGCTGCTACCCGAACAGACTCAGATGCTCCCCTGCCTCCATCTCTGCATTAAATCAGGGGCTGTCAAGGAGGAGGCAGGGATAAGGCGATGTTCGTCAGCTCCCGGAGGGGCAGGTCTCTTCACATCTTGCCTGGGTTCATTGGCTCAGCCACTTGCTGGTCGAACTTGTTTCTGTTTTCAGATAAAGAAAATGAGGCTCTTTTTCTTTCATCACTTTGTCCAGTGAACTTAGGAGCAACCAGGAGCAACCAACCAACTTCATTATATTCCTTGGTTCTCCATGTAGGGTCAAAGATGTCAGGTATAGAGTCATTAAGCTCCTGCCTCTCATGAGCAGTGAATCAGGAGTATCAAATGCATTTATTTTGCAAGAACTATCGGTGTTCTCCATGCTATTAGAAGTAGAGCCCTTAGCATTTTTGAGTCTAATCATATTAAGCAGCCAACTCCAGAAACCCCCAAATCAACAAAAGAACTCCATCCTTAATACTCTGTTCCTCTAGAATTACTCCTGCTACCAAAATCTGTATGAGTCAGTGTTCTCTAGAGGGACAGAACTAATAGGATAGATGTATATATAAAGGGGAGTTTATTAAGGAGTGTTGATTCACACGATAACAAGGTGAGATCCCACAGTAGGCCATCTGCAAGCTGAGGAGCCAGGAAGCCAGTTCGAGTCCCAAAACCTCAAAAGTTGGGAAGCCAACAGTGCAGCCTTCAGTCTGTGGTTGAAGATCCAAGAGTCCCAAAGCTGAAGAACTTGGAGTCTGATGTTCAAGGGCAGGAAGCATACAGCCCAGGAGAAAAATGGGGCCAGAAGGCTCGGCCAGTCTAGTCCTTCCACGTTCCTCTGCCTGGTTTTATTCTAGCCGAGCTGGCAGCTGATTCAATGGTGCCCACCCAGACTGAGGGTGGATCTGCCTCTCCTAGTTTACTAACTCAAATGTTAATCTCCTTTGTCAACACCTTCACAGACGCACTCAGGAACAATACTTTGCATCCTTCAATCCAATCAAGTTGACACTTAACGTTAACCATCATAGAGGATAACAACAATTCACCCAATTCTTGGCCCAGGGAAGGAGCAGGAGCCACACTCACATCTCTCGAATCTCAGTCCCATGTCCTTCTCTTTGCTCCAAATGCCACTTCCCTGGAGAATTGTTTTTAAGCCCCCATTCCTAGTCTCTGAAAACAGGGGGCTTTAGCTCAGATATCGTGGCCTCATCCTTTCTTCAGACTATGTTTGCTGAGCTTCCGTTATGTAGCAAGTGCTGGGAATACAGCAGTGAAAAAATGAATTTCCTGTTCTTGAGGATGTGTGGAAGAACAGAGATCAGGAATGACACACAATCTATCTGGTGACCATGAGCTCTGTGGGGGAAAGCTAAGTAGAGTACCTGGGGGGTTCCTTTGTTAAAGGTGTTTGGGGAAGGCCACTCTGAGGATGTGACAGCCAAACACAGACCCGAAGGAAAGGAGGGAGCAAACCAAGCTTATAAGAGAGTAAAAGGTGCTCCAGGCAAAAGGCATAGCTGCACAAAGACCCCGAGGCAAGACCATGCCTGGCCTGTTGAGGAACAGAGTGTTTACTTCCTGGAGTCACCCAGGAGAGCAACATGCTCTGTGTCCATTCTGCGCCTTGTTGCAGTCTCAGGACTAAACTGCTTGCGTGAAACCCAGGGTCTTTCAAATAAAAATTTAACAAGAGACACCCCAGTGTCTTCAGAGTAAATCTTTAGAACTGAGAGTTTGTAGCTGAAGGCAACTAAAGCGGTTCAAAGCGAAGGGCAATTTGACAATGACATGGCTAGATTCACCGGCAGGGCTGGGCAGGACCACCTGCTGGAGCTCCAGGACCACAGACATGACATTCCAAGGGTGGGACAAGAGAACAGCTGGGGAGGCTGTCACCCCATCATGGCGCCTCCCTCCCCCCAACAGTCAAACATAAAAAATAGATTTTTTATGACTCCTCCCACCACTCTGTGCTATGGACATGAAAGAACTTTGACCACTGCGACCCTCAACCCCTGGCCTTTGTCCTGAAATAAACAAATGAGTCCTCCCATCTATTACCCACCCCATGTGATGAAGTGGGCTCCTAGGAACATCCGGCATCCAAGTGGCAACCACAGTGCTTGTTTCAATTACCTCTTATTTATCCCACTGGTTAGGGAGGGATGTCCCATCCTAAAGCATATGAGATGGCTGAACACACGATGCCCAACACTGGACAGATGACCTTGGCAGCAGCTCCTCAGTCACGTCTACTAACACCCTGGGGGAGGAGGGCATCACACGCCATGCAGGGCCACGCAGGGTTGTGCTGGGGGGCAGAGAAAACCAGCCAGGGCTGTGGATGGCAGGCTTTGTGGCAACAAGAGGTTGAGGTGCCCCTGGTCCCTGCAGGAGGATGCAGTTGGCTTGTTTCAATAATTTGTGGGTTGGCAGAGAGGTGCATCCATGAGGTTGAGGACCAGATGTGGTACAGCTGGTGTAGCCGGTAGGGGAACTGGCCAGATAGAGACTCTTTCCTTTTGGGTGGGTGACATATCTGGTGAGGGCAGGAGAACTCATGGTTAGGCTTTTGGGTTTCTGTGAGGCTCAAAGATGTCAAGGCAGCATGTGACATTTGAGACATCTCGCTGTGCCTAAACTGTTTACACAAAACAGCATGGTCCCTGGTGAACATGTTTTTCTTCTGGGAGTCTGGAATTTTGGTACATGCCAGGCCAAGGCTGCCCCATAACCAGCCCTGAATAAAAATCCCAGGCACTAAGTCTCTAATCATCTTCCCTGGTAGATGACACTTCCCAGGTGTTGCCACACCTCACTGCTGGGGGAATTTAGCACATCTTGTGTGACTTCAATGGCAGAGACCCTTGGAAGCTTGGGCCTGACTTCTCCCAGACTTCACCCATGCACCATTTTTCTTTGTTGATTTTGCTTTTTTCTGCAATACATCATAGTCAAGAGGATGACAACATGCTGAGGGTTGTGAATCCTCACAGTCAGTCCTTAGTCCTGTGAGTGGTCTTGGGTACCACACGCCTTGCCTTTTTTGGATTCTAAGCCTTTGCTTTGGACCTAACACCTCATCTCATCTAACACCTGACACCAGCCCTGACTTTTAGGATGATCTTACTGATCCTCAGTACTCTGTTCAAATCTCACCTTGACCAAGAATTCTGAAGAGTTTTTACCCTCCTTAGAATTCTATAGCCTTTGATATCAAAATCACCTATCGGGCACAGTGTTATAAACGATCGTCATCTTCCTTCCTAAGAACCATCCATGTTTTGAGTTTTGTGACAAGTGTCAATTTATGGCAGCCCCTAGCCTGGAAGCCAAGATAAGATGACATAAAATAAACGTTTTTACATGAGTTTGCTCTTTCCTCAATGCTCTGTATTCACTGAAAAAAGACTTTTGAAGATAGAATCTTAATAGATATCAAATTATTACCTAATTTCAAAATATTTTGACAATTCTTCATAGACACAGCTATAGCAAAGTATGTCTGTCAGTGATAGTGCCTACAACTGGAATTAGTCCTAGAACTGTGAATCCTATTTTTAAGTGTGATTAGAATTTTATTCCTTAGAGCCTGGTTGTTTTAAGTCATTAATTCAGTCATCAAAAATTGATGGAGTGCCTACTAAGTGCCACACACAGAACATTCTGGAATTTCAAAATTAACAAGATTTATTATCTGCTTTGGAAAGATTTGGTAGCTGTATCTGGTAGTTTTGGCAGTTTTTCTGTGTTTATGTGCCTATCCAGTATCTAATCACCCATGTCCCTTCCTTGTAATACTCTCTGTGGATATTCATCTGTCTTCCAGGTAGCCCATGTCTCAGAGGGGAACTGACCCGACCCCCAACTACAGCAGTACACCCGGATTGGTCTAAGCTAACTAGAGTAATCCTACTTTAATGAACCAATGATTCATTCAGTGAAACCAGGCTTAATCCAATCAACATATAATACTCTCCCACAAGGTGGCCCAATCAGTGAAAAATTCATATTTTCTTTGGAAATCTCCTTCTGAATGTGAAAGGCACGGTTATCTGGATACCAGAACTGCTGGGTCATTTTGGAAGGCCAGGCTGAGGATGAGGAGAAGGGCCCAATACAGAGTATAAAAGATAAATTGGAGAGGGAACTTGATCAAGCCGCTCCTGATATCCAAATTTCTGAACTTATTGTTTATCTGAACCAATAGATAATTTAAAATAATTAAGCCAGGACGAGTTAATATTTTTGATGTTGACATTCAAAATTAATCTACATTATTTACTCCATAACATCCATCTATTCTTTCTCTCATTGTTTATTGTCTGATTTTCTTTTGGAAAATGTAACCTTCCTATATTCTCAGACATGTGTTTTGAGTGAGACTCCTACCACACTCAGCTCTATATGACAGTTTAGATTAGCTTAAACCAATTAGCATATTCTATTATTTTGGCTTTGATGATTGGTTTAGGGATAAACACAAAACCCAATTAAGGCTATCGAAATGGTAAAAATTTCAAGACTTATGCAGTAGATACAGTAAGAGACCCTTCTCCTTCCCCTAGTTTCTGTGGTGTGAGGATCTGCATTCTAGACATCCAGGAGCCATTTTATTGCCACAGATGAGAACTCAGAATTGTTCAAAGTCCACAGATGAAGCCAATGTTGCAGAAAACAGATGAAGGAGAGAAATTAAAACATGTACAATGCTGGATTCGACTTGTCATGAAGCCTGCTACCTCTGGACTTCTCTGTTATGAGTGCAAAGAAAAAAATGTTTAAACAAGTTTGAGTTAGATTTTCTGACTTTTGCTACATACTAATGTTAAGTACTATTATAAGGGTTTATTCTAAGTCTCATCCTAAGCTTAGTCCTGGGATAGACTCAGGATGAATGAAACCAGGGAGGTGAACTGGAGAAGTTTACATCCCAGAGGTAGAGGTGGCAAACATACGTGGGGTTGTGACGCAGGGATAATTGTAATAAACATATTAAATAAACGAATGAATCATTATTCTATAAAACTGGCTGGGTGCATTGGCTCATGCTTGCAATTTCAGCACTTTGGAAGGCCAAGGTGGGAAGACCACTTGAGGCCAGGAGTTTGAGATTAGCCTGGCCAATATAGTGAGACTCTGTCTCTACAAAAAAATAGAAAAACTTACCTGAGCCTTGTGGTGCACGCTGGTAGTCCCAGCTACTTGGGAGGTTGAGGCAAGAGGATTGCATGAGCCCAGGAGTTTGAGATTGCAACGAGCTGTGATTGTGTCACTGCATTCCAGCCTGTGCAACAGATGAGACCCCAACTCAAAAAAAATTTTTTTAAATCAAAAACTGATATTTACAGATTCTGGTTGAGGTAAGATGTTATATATACACTCTACCATGTTTCTCCCACTGAATGAAGATCTAGAACCTGGAAAGACAGCAGTAATTCGAGGGCTCTGAAAAGTAAATAGTTGTAGGTGGATCACGGAAGATTAGAATGTGAAGTGTCACTAAACTGGTTGTATTGGTCCATTGTCACACTGCTGTAAAGAAATACCTGAGACTGAGTAATTTATCAATGAAAGAATTGGCTCATGGTTCTGCAGGCTGTACAGGAAGCATGGTAGCATCTGCTTCTGGGGAGGCCTCAGGGAGCTTTTGCTCATGGAGGAAGGTGAGGGGGAAGTGGGCACATCTTACATGGCAGGAGCAGGAGGAAGAGAGAGAGGGGGAAGGTGCTACACACTTTTAAACAACCAGATCTCATGAGAACTCACGAACTTATTATCACGAGAACAGCATTGAGATGATGGTGCTAAACCATTCATGAAGGACCACCAGCATGATTCAATCCTCCCATTGGGCCCCACCTCCAACATTGGGGATTACAACTCAACATGAGATGGTGGGGACACAGAACCAAACCATATGCACTGGTGGTGAATTTGCCATGTTTTGCCCTTTGGTATCACCGGACCTGATCCTGAAACTCAGAAGTGAGCACTGGGGCAAAGACAGAGCTCCAGGGGCATTTCGGGGATGCCCTCTAGTTCTGGTTCAGGGAACTTTTAACACTCAGGGTGTGGACATCTCCACTGTTTTTTTCTTTTCTCCATTCCCTCATGCCCAAGTGAGAGGTGAAGCCAGTTGGACTTCCTCTGTGGAGTGGGGACTTGGAGAACTTTTCTGTCTAGCTAGAGGATTGTAAACGCACCAATCAGCGCTCTGTGTCTAGCTAGAGGATTGTAAATGCACCAATCAGCACTCTGTAAAATGGACCAATCAGCAGGACATGGG
Organism: Pan paniscus; assembly: GCF_029289425.2. Taxonomy (NCBI): domain Eukaryota; kingdom Metazoa; phylum Chordata; class Mammalia; order Primates; family Hominidae; genus Pan; species Pan paniscus. Next base: position 53,827,654 of record NC_073270.2, read on the forward strand.
CGGGGACAAATAAGGGAATAAAAGCTGGCCACCCCAGCCAGCAGCGGCAACCCGGACCCCTTCCACGTTGTGGAGGCTTTGTTGTTTTGCTCTTCACAATAAATCTTGCTGCTGGTCACTCTTGGGTCCGGGCCACCTTTAAGAGCTGTAACACTCACCGCGAAGGTCCACGGCTTCATTCTTGAAGTCAGTGAGACCATGAACCCACTGGAAGGAACCAACTCCAGACACAAGCTCTTAAGCAACCTTATGATATTGATGGGCAATTGAACAAGACTCAGAGTCTCATAACATAATATATAAAATGTCCAGGATAAAATCCAAAATTCCTTGCTTATTAAGAACCAGAAAAATCTCAGTATTCATGGGAAAAGACCACGAAGAGACCCCAATAATGAAATAACACAAATATAGAGATTTTCTGACAAGGACTTTAAAGCAGCTATTATAAAAATCCTCCAATAAGCAATTATGAACACTAATGGAGCAAATGGAAACATAGATCCTAAGCAAACAGGAAGAATCTTTGGGATCTGCAGTTAGGAAAATGGCTTTTAGATGTGATACCAAAAGCACAATCCATTAAAAAATTGATAGAATTAATATATTTGTCATAAAAATTAAGAACTTTTGTTCTGTGCAAGACTCTGTTAATAGAATAAAAGGTCAAGTTTGTTACTGGGAGAAAATCTTTGCAAATCATATATCTGACAGACAAAAAAATTGAATGCAGAATATGTAAAGAATTCCCAAAATTCAGCAATAGGAAAACAAACAGCCCAATTAAAGAAGAGGCAAAGATGTGAATAGACTCTTCATCAAAGAAGATATATAGATGGCAGACACACACATGATAAAATATTCTATCTCATTAATCACTAGGGAAATGCACATTAGAGCCACAATGAGATACCACTCCATACCTATTAGAATTAGAATGGGTGCAATAAAAATCCTGACACCACCAGGTGTTAGAGAAGTTACGGAGCAACTGGAACTCATGTGTTGCTTTGGAAAATACAAAATGGTACAGTCACTGTAAAAATCAGCTTTGTGTCTCCACATGAAGTTAAGCATACATTTACCAGTTGATCCAGTAACCCCACTGCTGGGTATTTACCCCAGAGAAAGGAAAACTTACGTCCACACAAAAACTTGTGCATATATGTTTATAGCCGCTCTCTGTGTAATTGCTGAAACATGGAAGGAACCCAAACGGCCTTTATCAGGTGCTGGGGTAAAAACAGCTGGTGCGAGACCACTGTGAAAGGAAAATCAATCTGGGGACCCCGAAATCACTAAGCCAAGGTGAAAAGTCAAGCTGGGACCTGCATCGGGCAAACTTGCCTCCCATTTTGTTCCTAAATACTGTAGCAGGATGAGCTGCAGACGAAACTCCTCAGATACTGCGTTAAAGAAGGAAGGGGTTTATTTGGCCAGGAGCATCAGCAAGACTCCTGTCTCAAGAGCTGAGCTCCCTGAGTGAGCAATTCCTGTCCCTTTTAAGGGCTCACAACTCTAAGGGGCTCCACGTGAGAGGGTCGTGATCGATTGAGCAAGCAGGGGGTACGTGACTGGGGGCTGCATGCACTGGTAATCAGAACGAAACAGAACAGGACGGGAGGTTTTACAATGTCCTTCTATACAATGTCTGGAATCTATAGATACCATTGGTTGCTAGGTCAAGGGTGGAATTTACTACCAGGCTTAGGTCAGGCAGGCCCAGGCCTAGTTTCGGATCTGGTTCTTTGGTTTTGGGTCTGGCTCTTAGGAGCCGGGCTACCTGCCTTTTGTTTTGCTTTTCTTTCCTTTTCTGAGTATAAAACAATATAAAACAATATGAGAGGGTCTGTCTCTCTTCTCTCAATACGATTGCTACAAAGATTTAAAAAAAAAAAAGTTGCCCACCTCCCTCACAATTTACCCGCAAGGAAATTCCTTGCGGACAAAGGACAGACAGAACTCAGTCGTCCCTCTGCTCACTAAGATAAACGCATATCTGATTGCTTCCTCTGCCCTGTTGTTTCACTAAGCCAGACTAAGGCATAAGTGACTATTCCTCTACCCTCCTCTCACGCGTGAACTGCATTTTCAGTAAAAGGCTAATCAGAGACTCAAGAGAATGCAACCGATTGTCTCTTATCTACCTATGACCTGGAAGCCCCCTCCCCGCTTCGAGTTGTCCCACCTTTCCGGACAGAACCAATGTATATCTTACACATATTAATTGATGTCTCATGTCTCCCTAAAATTTATAAAACCAAGCTATGCCCCGACAACTTTGGGCATGTGTCATCAGGACCTCCTGAGGCTATGTCATGGGCACGTCCTTAACCTTGACAAAATAAACTTTCTAAATTGATTGAGATCTGTTTCAGATACTTTTTGAGTCATGCCACTCAGCAATACAAAGCAATGAACTATTGATAAACACAGCAACTCCTTTGATTCTCAAAGGCATTATGTTGAATGAAAGAAAACAGTCTCAATATTACATACTGTACATTTCCATTTATATGACTTTCTCAAGGAGAAAGAAACCATACAATACAAGAAGGGTGTGAGATTATATGGGGAAGGGGATGGGGTGACTTGGAGAAGCTAGCATAAGGTGTTTTTTTTTGTTTTGTTTTTTTCTGGGGAGGATAGAGCTGTTCTGTATCCTGATCATGGTGGTGGTTACACAAACCTATACACACATTAAAATTCATAGAACTGCACACCACACAAAGGTCAGTTTTATTGTATAATAATTTTTAAAATAACATTTAAGGTCACACTCACACAAAACTGATCTCTCTGAAAGTATTAGCTGGATTTCCCTTTATTTATTTATTTTTTTAAAGGACAACCCCGCTGGCCCCAATCTCACCTAGGCATGGCCTGGATTTCTGCAGGACAGGCCAGCAGACCTCACTTCAAAGGTGGCATCAAACACTGTTCCTGCCTATAAAAATACAGTACAAGCAAGCCTGATTTTAAAGCCTCATTTTTCTTCCTCTTCCTCCTCCTAGTTCTGACAGGGCATATGGAAATAATGTTAGAATGTAAACTTTGAGCATGAATGAGAATTCTATTTCCAGAGATGTTTATATTTTTTTTCTCTTGGGTTGAAACCCTCAATCATATCCAAATAAATTATTTGGGGATGTTGGTAAGAGGATAAATCTTAGGGGGTTTTCACAAAGGTCTGAATTCTGAGAACCTCTTTTTCTTGGGACTGTGTGTTTTCTAGAGAGTGGGAGGCGCTGGTGGGTTACATGACATTTTGAATTTGCTATATTTTCTTTTCCCTTTATATATTCACAAAGCACTCTAGATATTGGGCAACTGCAAGTCCAAGGTGAGAAGGAAGATAGGCTTTTGCAAAGACAATCACTGTTCAAAGCACACGCAAAGATTCAATGTATTCATAGAACCCTCCCAAAGGAAACAGCAACAGACCAGAGTCTTTATTCACATTTTCTCAACCAGCAATCGGGAAAGAAATACAGGTAATAAGTTACGAAATACCTGTTGCCTATGTTTAGCTTTGTTTTTAGGTAGCCAGGGACTCTGTTTAAATGGCTGGTGAGTGAGGGTGGAAATATTACATAATAGAGAGAGGGGTGTTGAAGGAACTACTGTTTAAAGTTTTGTGCAAGAATAATGCCATGTTGTTTTATTTTGAGGTGGAGTCTGGCTCTACTGCCCAGGCTGGAGTGTAGTGGCGCGATCTCAGTTCACTGCAACCTCCACTCCCTGGGTTCAAGCGATTCTCCTGCCTCAGCCTCCCAAGTAGCTGAGACTACAGGTGCACGCCACTACACGCAGCTAATTTTTGTATTTTTAGTAGAGACAGGATTTCACTGTGTTGGCCAGGCTGGTCTCGAACTCCTGACCTCAAGTTATCTGCCCGCCTTGGCTTCCCAAAGTGCTGAGATTACAGGCTTGAGCCACCATGCCTGGCCACAAGAATGATGTGTGTGTGTGTGTGTGTGTGTGTGTTTTCTATTCCAAGCACCTTTCCTGCCTGCCCAGTTTTGAGAGCATGTGTGTGTATTCATTAGTAAGCTTCAGCTGTAAGTAGCAGGAATCTAAATTAAACTGCATTCGAAGATAAGAGAAGATGGAAGTGGAGGATTGGTTTATTTAACTAAAAAGTCCGGAAGACGATTGCAGGCATGTTTGCATCTAGGGGGTTTTATCCATTATGAGTCTTAGTTACAAGCAGGAGAAATCAATCTAACTCATTAAGTATAAAATGCCTTATTGAACACGAATTTTTCATTTAGAAAGGCATGAAGTCATCAGATGGAAAATTTTCTAAACATGAGAGGAGATTTAAATGGTGGCAAACAATAATAAAGACAATATTAACAACAATGGCGAGCACACTTCAATAGTTTATTAAATGCCTGGCAGTCTTCTAAGATCTTGTGTCCATTAATTTAATCCTCACCACATCCCTTTGGAGATTGGTCTTCTTTGGATGAAGAATATGTGATAAAGGGACCTAAAGTAACCTACCCAGGTCTAGGCTGACCATCCCTCCTGTCTTCCCTGGGACAATCCCAACATAATGCTGTCCAAAAATAATGAGGAGCACCCCCATTTATTCTCAAAAGTGGTCTTATTTAGTCAATAGATTTGATCATCATTCTACTAGGGTCCTGCAGCCAGGAAGAGAAGTTTGGATGACAAGGACACACTTGTGAGGTCCGATGACATTTCTAGATTGTCTCCCTCCTCCATCTCTCAGCTCTGCCTTCCTGTTTGGGCTCACCTTCAGGTGGTCCTACTCCATAGGGGGGACCTTGTGGCCCGAGGCTGCCCAGGCTGAGCTCCTTTCACTTCCAAAGTCAATTAAAAGAGACATCCCCTGGCTAAGAGTTTCAATAGAAATCAGAATTTCAGCTCACTGGCCCAGGGTGGGTCTAGGACTCCCTTTTGGAACCTCGGCTGATGCCCCAGGAAACTCAAATGATGAGAGTAGTGGGTATTGCTCAACTAAAAAGGGGTTGGAGGGTGTTCTGATCCAGAGAAGTAGAATGGATGCTGGGATTGGGGGTGCCGTGATCCAGAGGAATAGAAGGGACAAATGGCAGATGTCCAACCTAAGTCTCAAGGCCAACCATTTATTATGGCTCCTTTGTACAAAAGACTTGTTGGCAAAACTGGATTCTTTCTGCACTCTCTGAAATACTTTGTATTTACTGATGATCACAGAAGGCTGATCGTATCATGATACAATCAGATGTTGCCACTGGAACCAATTCTGTCGGTGACACAAAGATGGGCAGAAAAAAGGGTCCTCCCCAAATAGTTTGTAATCTAGGGCAGGGGTTGGCAAGCTTTTTCTATAAAGGGCCGGATAGTGAATATTTTAATTGTTTTTTTTTTTTTTTTTTTTGGACAGAATCTCGCTTTGTCGACCAGGCTGGAGTGCAATGGCATGATCCTGGCTCACTGCAAGCTCCGCCTCCCAGGTTCTCGCCATTCTTCTGCCTCAGCCTCCCGAGTAGCTGGGACTACAGGCACCTGCCACCACACCCAGCTAATTTTTTTGTATTTTTATTAGAGACAGGGTTTCACCGTGTTAGCCAGGGTGGTCTCAATCTCCTGACCTCGTGATCTGTCCACCTCGGCCTCCCAAAGTGCTGGGATTACAGGCGTGAGCCACTGCACCCGGCCAATATTTTAGGTTTTGAGGGCCACGTGTTGTCTCTGCCATATATTCTTGTGTGTGTGTGTGTTGTAAAAACCATTGTTAGCTCAGGGGCAGGACAAAAACGGGCTGAGTGGGCTGGATTTAGCCTGAGGAGATGGTTGGCCAATTCCTGATGTAGCAGAGATGACAAGAAGACATAGTTGTGTGAACAGAGGCCATGGCTGCCTTATGTCACCTGCGGTGGCCCCATCTGTGTGAACCTGCTGGGTCCACATGAAGGAAGAGAGGAGCCTCAAGAAGGGCCGTGGAGGTGAGACCCCAGAGTGGACACCAGGGCTGCTGGAGCAGAGCCCTGCAATTTGCTGGCAGTAATGGATGTTTCTCCTGAAAACCCCTTCTGCCCACTGTTCAGCTCAGACCCACCAGGGTCTCACGTCCTGAGTGGAGCCAGAAATGACCATGTAGCTGGTAAGAGCCAGGGTACCATGTAGCTGGTAAGAGCCAGGGTACTCGCTGCTGCCAGAGGGCCCTTTAGGTGTAGAGGAGAGTTTCTCACTTGCTCTTCTCCTCCATTGGCTACTCACTCAACACCTAGAATGAACACCAGACTCCTACAGAGTCTGCGATGTAGGTCGACCTCCTGCCCAATTCTCCACCCTCCTGGCACCCTCCCCTTTAGCCTCCTACACCAGCCACACCCACCTCCAGGCTTATGAGCCAAGCATGGTCTCTCCTCTATGGCTTCACAGGTGCTGGTCCCCTGCCTGAAATGTTCTTCTCATCAGCATCCACAGGGCTCATCTCACGTAGGTCTCTTCTGAAAATCGACCTTGTTGAGAGGCCTTTCCAGATCACTCTAAAATAGCCACCTCTGCCTTCTTTATCTTTGCCTTGCATTAATTTTCTTTGCTGCACATCACATATGATATATTTTGGCTCCGTGTCACCACTCAAATCTCATCTTGAATTGTAATCCCCATAATCCCCACATGTCATGGAAAGAATCAGGCGGGAGGTGATTGGATCATGGGGGCGGTTTCCTTCATGCTGTTCTTGTGATAGTCAGTTCCCATGAGAGCTGATGGTTTTATAAGGGGCTTTTCCCCCTTCACTCCTCGTGCTCACACTCTCTCCTGCTGCCTTGTGAAGAAGGTGTCTGCTTCCCCTTCCCCCATACTTGTGAGTTTCCTGAGGTTTCCTCAGCCAGGCTGAACTGTGAGTCAATTAAACCTCTTTTCTTTATAAATTACCCATCCTCGGGCAGTTCTTTATAGCAGTGTGAAAACTGACAAATATTAGATTGGTGCAAAAGTAATTGTGGTTTTTGCCATTAAAAGCAATGGCAAAACAGCAGTTACTTTTCACCAACCAAATACAACATCTTTGATATATTTGTTTGTCAATTCATTTATTGTTAGTTCCCTCAACTGAACCAAAATCTCCAGGAGGGCAGGGATTTTTGTCTGTTTTGCCTCCTGTATGCCCAGCACCTAGAAAAATTCTGGAACAAAGCAGCACTCCCTAGATATCTGCTGAATCAACGAATCAATAAATGAATGCTGGCACAAAGATAATCACTCTTTTCCAGAGGCCTTGAATCTAAGAAGAGATGAAAAATGCTACAGCCACAAAAGGAAAGTCTGTCTGAGCTAAGACAGAGATGCCAGATTCTGATGGCATCAATTGAACAACTTGATCAAGCTACACCTGAAGCTAGCCCTACTGCTGCCGCTTTCAATGACAAAAGTCAGCAATTCTCTTCATAGGTTTCTAAATCATTTTGGATTGGAGATTTTGCTTCTTGTAATAAAGGATATTTTTATTTGGGTAGTCAGGAGAGAAGAGGACAAGGCGGAAAAGCAAGGAGGGATGAAGATGGAGCATCTGAGTGGTCAAATGATACATCAGGAGATACGGCAATTCTGGCCTCTAAGAAAATATAGTTCTCCGTAAGCCTTAGAGAAAATCCCTTTACAAACACAGCAAAGCCTCGAGCTGGGCTTACTTGGAACACGCATTCTCACTACACGGAGAGTCCAGCGCAAAGCAGGAAGGAGCGTGGGCCACAGAGAGAACATAGACCCTGGGGTCATGTGAGTCCAGTGAGGCTCCAACCTGCCCAGGCCGCTTTCCTGCAGTGCAGCCTTTGGCAAGCCCTCGAACCTCAAGTTTCTCATCTGAAAAATGGGCTGATAAATCTGAATCCCAGCAGTGTTATAATGAGGGTCAGTGGGACATGTATGTTAGAGCACCTCGTGCCTGACATAGGACCTGGCCCATGGCACATGTTCAATACACAGCAGCTGCAATTATTCTGGTGGGGTCTGGATTTCCCAGCTTCAAGTGGGTACCTGAATTTGGAGATTTGCTAAAACTCTGCCTCCTACCATCAGAATTTAGTGTCAGAAATACAATTGGGTCAGGTGTGGTGGCTCATGCCTGTAATCCAGGCACTTTGGGAAGCTGAGGCGGGAGGATTGCTTGAGTCCAGGAGTTCGGGACCAGCCTGGGTAACATGGAGAAACCCCATCTCTACAAAAAATACAAAAAAGTAGCTGGGTGTGGTGGTGCAAGCCTGTGGTTCCAGCTACTTGGTCTGCAGGTGGGAGGATGGCTTAAACCTGGGCAGTCCAAACTGCCCCATTGAAACTTCTCTGTTTTCTTACATCTGTTTTCTTCTCTGTTTTCTTACATGCAGTGAGACGAGATCATGCCTCTGTACTCCAGCCTGGGTGACAGAGCAAGACCCTGTCTCAAAAAGAAAAGAAAATAAACAGAATTGCTCCACTGACAAGCCAGAGAACGTCACTTCCCCAGAGATTGTGTCCCACCAAATTACAAAATGCTTTTGCAACCACCAGCACAGAACATCCCATAGAAAGCATTAAATGACAGTGGGCCAGCCAGATGCGGTGGTACACACCTGTATTCCCAGCACTTTGGGAGCCTGAGGAGGGAGGATCACAAGGTCAGGAGTTTGAGACCAGCCTGGCCAGTGTGATGAAACCCTATCTCTATTAAAAATACAAAAATTAGCCAGGCATGGTGGCACGTGCCTGTAGTCCCAGCTACTCAGGAGGCTGAGGCAGAAGAATCGCTTGAACCTCGGAAGCGGAGGTTGTAATGAGCCAAGATCGCACCATTTTACTCCAGCACTCTGTCTCAAAAAAAAAAAATGACAGTGGACCATATACTGATGAAGCTCCCATCTTTCTTGTTTCCTTCTCTGCTTCCTTTCCATCCTTTTGGTTAAGCCAATGAGAGATGCTCAGCAGGGTGCAAACAATGTCTTATCATCCTAGGAAACAATGGCTTCCTAATCTTCCATGCTAATTAGGGATGATGTCTGAACAGGAATTCCAGGTACTCAACTGCACAGCCATGCATCTTTCAATACTTGGTGCACCTTCGCTTACCAGTTTAGTTAAGCTCTAAGGATAGCATCTGTCTTTTTGACAAGATGTAAGAAAACAGAGAAGTTTCAATGGGGCAGAAGGCAGGAAACTTTCATACCAAGGATGGGCAGCCCAGGAGGAGGGACAAAGGCCGGGACCCCCGGAAATTGGGAATTGGGGGTGGGGAGCAAGGTTGTTAGAAGGAGGCTGGGAGGTGGCCATGGAGAGAAGTATGATGGGGACATACTGAAGCCACAGTCCGTCACTGACATCCTCACAGAGGGATGCATTTTTCTGCTGTGCCCGGACCGTTGTGGATGCTTCTGTTCCAGTAGAAAGGTGCACTGTGAGGCTCATGCCTGCCCTGTCCCAGGCCCAGAGTCGTCTGTCATCTGAACACCTCCAAGTCATCTGAGGTTGGCAGAGTCCCAGCTCCCATCACCATCCATCAAAGCTGGTGATGAATCCAATATCCGGGGCCTGTGAGCCCGGAGAGAAGCGAACAGAACCCATCTGTGTGGGCTGCTTGGCGCTGGGACACAGGGGCCTGAGGAGCTCCTGATGGAGGAGGAGGCCAGGGCTGGCAGCCTCACATGTTTTCCCTCCCGTCTCGAATTTCTCTGTCCAGGAGTAGCAGACAGTGTGGAATGCACCCCTCCAGAGAAAGGGGAAACCTGGCAGCCTCTGAGGCCCGTCCACTCACTGGACACATGGAAATGAGCCCCAAAGGGAAGCTTGGAGAAGAAGGAGCCATTTATCAGGTCCCCGTTCACCTCTTCCTAAGGACACGAGAAGACTTGTTTGGCCACTGCTGAGAGACCCACTCCACTGGAAGAAGTTTCCAGAAGTTGATGGATGGTCGCCTGTATTTCAGCCAGTTGTTCATGACTCAGGGTCAATGCTCCATTGCTCCCATTCACACGTTGCATCCATCTTCCTTGCAGATATTTGAGTTCTCTTCTGTTTCCAGCCTCAACATATCTCTTGCTTCATCAATGATTCCTAATACGTGTGTCAGACAAAGGCTGTTACTGTAAAATGGCAGCTTTCTTCATAGAGGTTCCATCTGGGCTTTGACATACAGTGGTTCCATGGAAGGGTTAACAATGAACATTTGGTGTTTTGAAAATGTGTTCTGATATTTCAGAAGAAAAACTGAAGCAGGGGCGGAAATCCCCCACCAGGACCCTGGAGGCATGGTGGCCCTGGCTCTGAGATGCACCAGCTACTGAAATTCACACAATAAAGGAAAAATCCAGGAAAAGGTGGGGAGAGAAGGTGGCAGAGGGGATGGAGGAAGAGCAGAGGGAGAGTGTGGACATCCTGGAAGAGAGGGGAGGAGATGCAGGGAGGAGCTGACTGAGGCCCCATCCTCTGCTGGAGGTTTATAGACATCACTTTATTTCGTTCTCGTGACAAGCTCTCCAAGGCAAGAATTATGTTATAAATAGATTAAGATTGGCAGCTCTTTTTTGGTTGGTTGTTTTTTGTTTGGTTGGTTGTTTTTTGTTTGTTTGTTTTGTCTTGTCATTGTTGTAGCGTAGCACATAGAGCAATACCTGACACATCATAGGCGCTCAAGAAATACTGATGGATGAATAAACTAAAGAATGAATAAAATGAATAAAGAAGGCTCTAAGATATGAATAGACATTTCTCCAGTGAAGATGTGCCAATGGCCATAAAATACAAGAAAAGATGCTCAACATCACTAACCATTAGAGAAAAGCAAATCAAAACTACAGTGAGATACCACCTCACAACCATTAGGATGCCTATAATAAATTAAAAAAAAGGAAGAAACAAGAAAACAGAAAATAATAAGTGTTGGTGACAATGAGGAGAAGTTGGAACCCGGTGCCCTGTTGGTGAGGATGTAAAAAGGTGCAGCTGCAATGGAAAACACTATAGCAGATATTCTAGACATTAAAAATGGAATTACCATACGATCCAGGAATTTCACTTCTGGGTATATACTCAAAATTACTGAAAGCAGGGACCTGAAGAGAGATTTGTACACCTATGTTCAAAACAGTATTATTTACAATATACAAAAGGTATAAGTAACACAAGAGTCTATTGAGAGATGAACCAGGTAGACAGCGCCCTTGACATAAGTGACTCCATGTTAGGAAAAGACTTCATCTTATACTTCAAATAGTGTCATGTCAACAGGGACCAGATATTTGCCTAATAAATAGAGACAGCCCCCAATCAGATAAGAACATAACCGGACATGCCCTTTTACTATCATCACCAGGGGACCCTGGAGCTATAAAAAGAGCAGGGCTTCGCCAGCTTAAGATAGCCATCTTAATAGGCACTGCCTTCCTGTCCCTTGTGATCAGCATCCAGGATCTGCCACTGAAGGACTGCCCAAATCAAAGACTCTTCTTTGCAAGATGTTGATACCCGTCCAGATCAGGCCAGGACACTCTTCTTGTCCATGTCACTCTCCTTGGACTGGTTTGTTAACCATTTTTCCTATCCCCTTTTCTCTTGATGTCAAATGTTATTTTGTTTGATGCGGAATATTTAACCTATAGCATTTATATATTAATTAAGTATACTACTATGTATGGCTTGTAATATTCACTGATTTGCGGATCGTCTTGAATGTGTGTGCCCATGGCTTTGATGACCAAGTGAACAGAGGGTTGGGGTACTAAGAAGAATTGTCTCCTTGGAAACTCCATGTAATTTCTGGCTTTTATGGTTGAAATAGGATCAATAAAAGTCTGACCTTGTGGAAAGACACAAACGTGCATTGACCTGGTTATGTCTGACCTTGTGCCACTCATGACAAACGAATACAGAAAATGTTGTATATACGTACAATGAACCATTATTCAGTCTCAAAAAAAGAGGAAATTCTGACCCATGCTATGACATGGATGAGCCTTGATGACATAATGCTAAAGAAAAGAAATCAGTTATGAAGGGACAAATGTAGACGCTCCTCAACTTACAATGGATTTACGTCCTGGTAAACCCATCATACATTGAAAATGTCATAGGCCAAAAACACATTTGATACACCTAAGCTGAAGAACATCATAGCTTAGCCCAGCCTACCTTATTCGGAACACTTACATTAGCCTAATTTTGGGTAAAATCATCTAACACAAAGTCTATTTTATAATAAAATGTTGACTATCTTATGTGATTTATTGAATATTGTACTGAAAGTGAAAAACAGAATGGTTGTATGGGAACTCGAAGTGGGGTTCTGCTGCATACGTGTCACTTTCACACCATTGTAAAGTTGAAAAATCCTGTGAGTTGGGACCAGCTGTGCTGATGATTCCACACACACGCAGTACCTGGATAGGAAAATTCATAGAGACAGGAAGGAGAGGGTGGTTACCAGGGGCGGGGAGAAGGGAGAATGGGGAGTTAATGTTTAATGAGTACAGAGTTGCAATTTTGCAAGATGAAAAGGATTCTGTGCATGAGTGATGGTGGCTGCACAACAATGGGAATGTGCTTAATGCCACCAAACTGTCCACTTAAAAATTGTGGAAATGGGCTGGGTGCGGTGGCTCACACCTGTAATCCCAGCACTTTGGGAAGCCAAGGAGGGTGGATCACGAGGTCAGGAGTTCGAGACCAGCCTGACCAACATGGTGAAACCCCGTCTCTACTAAAAATACAAAAATTAGCTGGGCGTCATGGCGTGCGCCTGTAATCCCAGCTACTCAGGAGGCTGAGGCAGGAGAATCGCTTGAACCCGGGAGGGGGTGGTTGCAGTGAGCTGAGATCGCACCATTGCACTCCAGTATGGGCTACAGAGCGAGACTCCGCCTTAAAAAAAAATTGTTAAAATGGTTAATTTTTAAGTGTATTGTTTTATCACAATATAAAATAATATTTTATTTTATTAACTATTATTAACACAATAGTGGTCTTTGGCAACTATGGGATTATTTCAGGGGTTGGCTAAAGGGGTCTCAGCTTCAAAAAGACAAAGGAGAGGAAAAGGGAGAAAAGAGAGTGAGAAACACAGCCAGAAGGGGCTGACCAGGGCTGAGGGAAAGGAAGCTGGGCCAGGGCTGCGGGCGAAGCCCTGTTGAAAGGGCAGGTGAGGTCTCACAGGCAGGGGCTCGAGACCCAGCCAGGTTGAATCTAGGGATGGCAGGACACTTCCATAGTGATAGGAAGCCCAGCCTCCCTCCCAGTGCCTGGCGTGAGCCGAGGCCTTGTCCATCGAGGCCTGCTCTGTGGATTCAGGAAGAAGACCATAGGCAAGAAATCTTTTCGTTTCGGGAGACAGAAACCTACCTCAAATTGCTGCAAGCCAAAAAGGAATTCATTGGCTCATGTGACTGAGTCATCAAGGGATAACACAGGCTTTGGGCACAGCTGCATTCAGGAATCTGCCTCTCATTCCATCCCTCTGCTTTTCTTCCACTGTTTTCGCTTAATTTGTAGGCAGGTTTTCCCCTCATGATGGCAGAGACGGTCACAAGAAACTCCAGGCTACATCTTACAGCCCAGCAATTTCAGAAGTATGAAAGAGAGCCCTGGGAGGCCGAGGCGGGCAGATGACCTGAGGTCAGGAGGTAGAGACCGGCCTGGCCAACATGGTGAAATCCCATCTCTACTAAAAACACATAAAAAAATGAGCCAGGTGCAGTGGTGGGTGCCTGTAACCCCAGCTACTTGGGAGGCTGTGGCAGGAGAATCACTTGAACCTGTGAGGTGGAGGTTGCAGTGAGCCAAGATCATGCCACTGCACTCCACCCTGGGCAACAAGTGAAACTGTCTCCAAAAAAAGAAAAGAAAAAGGAAAAAAAAAGGAAGCGAGACCAGATCCTCAGAGCGCTGAGTGCTGGCCAACCTCTCTCATTGGCCGGGCATGGTCATGTGACCATCTTCCATTCAAAACTTTGCCCAGCAGAATGGATAACTCTGATTGGCCAGGCTGAGGTCACATGTCCACTCCTGGAGCCAAGGGTGGGGTCAGCCCCACACTAACTACAGGGAGAAGAGGTGGTTCTCCAGAGGGAAGACAACTGCTGCTACCATAAGCTGCAGAATGCATGCGAGGCAGACAAAACCTGGAAGGCCATGCCAGTGCTCCTTCCCCATAAGACCCACTGGACAAGGCAGCACCAGGTTCCTGGGCTCAGACATAAGAATGAGGCAGAAGCCAACAGACAGTAGAAAACCTGTTCTCTGTAGCTTCCAAGGAATGACGGGGCACAGGGCACCTTTGGCCTGATCCTTCTGCAGACCTGGCATTGCCCGGAGAGGCTATCCTCGGACACCCTAGTGAGATGACCGCATGCCCACACCCTCACTGACAAGCAGCCCACTTGCTGCCCTAAGGAGATTGAGTGGTGGCACTGTCCTCTCTCTCTGGCCAGGAGGCTGGCATTTGGCAGAGCTGCCAGTACTGGCAGCTGAGAGCTTCTCAGGGTCCATGCCAAGTGGTGTGACCCAATGGGACTGAGTGTGAAACACCTGGCCCAGTGCATTTCTGAGCCAGACAAAGCCAGCCTCTCTGTGCACTGGGCATGAAAAGCAAGACCAGGCAGCCACGACTGAGGGACACCAGGGCATCAGCAGCTTGATGGGGAGACCAATTGTACTTTGACCCCATCAGCAGGAGAAACTCAGATACAATCCTTAAGCACGACTAGAGTGGGTGAGAGCAAGAGGGGGCAGAGGAAAGACACAAGGAGGCAGCTCAAACCCTCCCACAACTTCAAAGTGGGAACGGATTCCTCAGGACCCTCTCCTGGGCTCATTCACTATCTCCTCTTTCTTCTCACAAGCACATCCATTTTACAGGGCCCAAGGAAGAAGGTGAGGGTAGATGGGTTGGAAACTAGGAATGTCTTCCATTATTCACTTTTCTCATAATAATAGCACTCCTGAATTCTAGCTGGGTGTACAGCTGCACAGAGTGAAGACTACATTTCCCAGCCTTCTCAGGGCTGGGTGTGGCCATGTGACCAGGCTCTGGCCAATGAGACTGAGCAGAAGTGGTGAATGTGACTCCCTTCTGGAGTCCTCAAAGGGCAAGGATGGCAGCTCTCCCTTTCATGTGGTTGGAACCCAGACATGTCAGGGAGCTGTCATGGGCCATATGGAAGAGGGGCACACCCTAGGGACGGCAACCACAAGACAGAGGGAGCCTGGTGCCTGCCTGACCCCATTGTAGAGTGGAGCTGCCCTACCACCTATGTTGAGGTCACTGTTGCTTTGGGTCTTTGCAGCAGCAGCCTAACTTATAGACCAGCTCTTCCAGATTGGAGGAAGAATCCAGAGAATTCCCCTCAAATACACCAGTGCCCTTCAGAAGAATGAAGTCAAAACACGGAGACAGAATCCTGGGACCTAGGGTGGGAAAGAATGGAGTCTAAGCTCTGCCCACCCATTCAGCAGGTAGGCAAGGTGAGCCTGTCTGCCACTGTTCCTGCTCTGAGGATAAGGAGGTGAAACAACCTGGTCAACAGCATTACCTCCTGGTGCTGACAGTTCCTGTGCGGGAAAACAGACAATCAATAAGTTAAAAACAAACAAACAAAAAAAGATGATATTTTTCTGAGAGTGGTGAGTCCTCTGAAGAAAGCAAGCAGGCCCGCTGGTGGGAAAGGCTAGTTTATGTTGAGTGGTCAGAGGAGCTGGCATCAGAGCTAAAATCTGCAAGTGGAGAAGAAGCTGCATGGGAAGACTTTCACAGTGAGGGAACAGCAGGGGCAAAATCCCAGAGGCAGGAACAGCTTTGCACAATCTAAGAAAAATCTTGTGATCCTAAGAGCTACACAGCATGCTTACTGCGCATTAGGAGTGGTTCTTGGCATTCCTATGTGTCATATCCTTTAACCCTCACCCCTGAGGTAGGCGTGATGATTTTCTTCTTCATTTTACAAAGCATGAAACTGAGACCAAGGGATGTTTAATCAACTTGCCTAGGTCCCACTCCTGATAAACAATCGAGCCAGGCTTAGAACTCCCTCCCTTCCCTCCCAGGCTAGGAACTCTCTCCCCTTCTGCACTTCCATTTTACCACCAAGCCTTAAATCCTGCAGTGGCTTGAAAAATATAAACCTTGTAGTTGTCAGAGCTAATGAGGACAGGCCTGTCCTGTGGCCTCTACCCCATCCAGATCCCTGGCTGGCTTATTGAGGTGTCATAAAACCTCACTGAGTGAATATATGGAGAACATCCTTGCCTAAAAGGATGGTCAGGGACATAGAACAACATTTCTTTCCTTCTTATTTCTCTAATGGAGCAGACCTTCTTGAAGCTCTAACTCAAGCCAATGTGGCAATCCACAATCAGCCATCACTGAGTGCCAGGGGTGGGTCAGCACTTATGCCAAGATCCTGGGGTTAAAAGGTGAACAAACCACGGATCTCAGCCCCCTCAAAGATTTTGGTGCCCATCCCAGCCAAGCTCCTATGGCTTTTATTTCCTTGAAAAGCAGCATCTGAGCAGAACAGCTAAAGAAGGCCAAGTAAGAAGCAGTCTTGGCTGGGTGTGATGACTCACGCCTGTAATCCCAGCACTTTGGGAGGCTGAGGTGGGCAGATCACTTGAGCCTAGGAGTTCGTGACTGACCTGGGAAACATGGCAAAATCCTGACTCTACAAAAAATACAAAAAATTAGCCGGGCATAGTGGTGCATGCGGGTGGTCCCAGCTACCCAGAAGGCTGAGGCTGGAGGATTGCTTGAGCCCGGGGAGATGGAGGCTGCAGTGAGCTGAGATTGCACCACTGCACTCGGCCACTGCCTTCATTCAGTTCCCTGTTTCTTTTGCTGTCATCTGCTACTGATCTCTTTGTTTCCAGTCTTGTCCTAAAATCCCATTTCCAGAGATCCTGTCTAAAAAAAAAAGAAGCACACAGTCTTGTTGCAAAGGAATCAAAGATCAATAAAATTAATGTCCTGTGAATAAAACCATGAATGAAAGCCCCTCTTTGCCCCAGTTTCCCCTTCACTTCCACTTCCCTCCCTGAAAGCCAACCTTGTCAATGGTTTGTATCCTTTCCTAGAGTTTGGTTTTGCGTAAATAGGGGTACAATGCTTTAGATATTGCTGATCCTTTTGATTCCGCTTGTGTCCCCTGATACTTTTGCCTCCCAAATATTTCCTATGTCCACCCCCTTCTCTGCAGCCATTGCCCTCATTCAAGTTCCTATTTCTCTTGCTGTCATCTGCTGCAGATCTCCCTGTCTCCAGCCTTGTCCTAAAATCCCAATTTCAGGATCCTGCTGGAGAAATCTAACTAAAATGCAAATAAAACCACGTAAGGGACATTTGAGACATTCTGAAGCTACCCAGCATCTTCTGAATGTCCACCTGGTGTTGAGATAGTCTCCCATTGTGCAGTTTCTACCTCTCCAGGAAAGAAACCAGAAGACATTCATCCAGACTCCCTTGCTGCTGGGGGCAGTCATGTGACTTTGGCTTCTCCAATCATATCCTCTCATTTGAGGCTATGATTTGGGAGGGAATATGGAGGCAGCTTAGACAGACAGAACTGAGGTTTTCTTAAAGCGAGGGAGTGGAGGCATCTGGTTGTTCTGGGGTGGCAGGTGCACTTTCTGGTGTCTAGTGCCCTGTGGTTTGGTGCAACTCCTAGCTGTGTGTTTCCTGATCTATGCGCTGGCCCTTTGGAAGAGTCTCTCTGCCACCTACTACCCTTTAATGAATTTCTGTTTTGCGTAAGCCAGAGTGGATTCTGTTGTTTGCAATGAAGCAGACTGATTGTTACAGATCACATCACTCTCCTATACAAACTCTTCCTGTGTAAAAGTTTTCATTGGTTCCCCTGCCTGCCGGCTCGCCCCCCTAGCCTCTCCTTCTGGTGCCCTCATTTCACATTTGTACTCCAAATATACACCAACTGTATGCTCTGCACTGCTCCTCCTTTTATGCTATTCTGTGTACTGAAATTTTTATCTTACTACTGGCTGTGATGTGCCCACTTCTCAGAAGAGACAGCTGAGTCTCATGGACATGGTCACATGGTGCTGCAGAGCCAGGATCAGGACTCAGTCTCCTGCCCTTCCATCAAACACACGATCTTGCTTTGGAGAAAGCGTCAACACCACTCAACCACTTTCAGGCTGAGGCCCCTTCTCCTTTGTGCTGAATGAAAGATCCTCTTAAACCCTCTTTCCCCGATGCCCCTTTGCCCACAGCACATGCACCACACCATGCCTAGGCTATGCTCCCTCTCCAGGCTCAGGCACCACCCCACACACTCTCCTTTGCCCAGGGAGCTTCCTCTGCCCAAACTGTCTTCCCCATCTCTGTGGTCTGGCTTTGAAGCCAGACTCCGTGGGTTCAAATCCTGACTCTGTCTCTTCTGAGATTAGGCAAGTCACTAAATCTCTCTATGGCTCAGTTGCCTTGTCTATAAAATTAAGATGGTGATGGTAGCCCCCTTAAGTGTGTTGAGTGGAATAACAGAAAAACACGGATGAGTCACTTAGAAGAGTGGCTGGCATTTAGTGCACACACGGTCAATGTTAGCTACTATTATTACTATTAATTGTTTTTTTTGAGACAGAGTCTTGCTCTGTCACCCAGGCTGGAGTGCAGTGGTGCGATCTCAGCTCACTGCAAGCTCTGCCTCCCAGGTTCACGCCATTCTCCTGCCTCAGAGTAGCTACTCCCAGAGTAGCTGGGACTACAGGCACCTGCCACCACGCCCGCCTAATTTTTTTTTGTATTTTTAGTAGGGACAGGGTTTCACTGTGTTAGCCAGGATGGTCTTGATCTCCTGACCTCATGATCTGCCTGCCTCAGCCTCCCAAAGTGCTGGGATTATAGGTGTGAGCCACTGCGTCCGGCCGTCAGCTACCATTATTTTTTATCATTATCATCATCATCTGGCAAAGTCTACATCTGCCCACCTCTCATGGCTCCTGTTCCCTCTGGGCATCCTCTCTCCAGTGGGAGGAGGAATCATTGCTTTCCACTTGCGGCTCCCAGGGCACCTGCACCTAGTCCTTACTTAAAGCACATGCCATGCCTCTTCTGAGTGCTACAGGCAGGAAGCAGAGTGGATGCTTAAGAGGCTGGACTCTGGAACCAGAAGGACTGGTTTCATTCCCTGGCTGTAGCTGCTTATGAGCTGTGTGACCTTGGGCAAGTGACTTAACCTCTCTGTGTGTGCCTCTGTTTCCTGGGGAAAATGGAGATGATAATAGGAGCCATTTCATGGAGTAGCTGTGGAGACCCAGCCAATCTGTTCATCCTTTGTCTGGCACACGGGAAGCGATCAATACATGTTGGCCCATCTTAGTTGTTTACTGCCTGTCTTGCACTCAACACTGTGGGTGTCTTCAGGGCACAAACCAGGCTTTATTTACCTTTGTGCTCCTGGCACCCCATGCAGTGCCTGGCCCTGTGAGTTGCCTCGTAGGTGCCCTGCACTTGTGGTCTGCTCTCATGTCAGTTGTTTCTTTCATGCCTCCCACCTGAAGGGCACTGTTTCAGGCTGAACAAGTAGAAGATTGCCGCCCGCCACACTTAATTCTCTTTTGGGCTGCTGGCCCAGGAGCTGAAGAAGGCCTAGGGCCTGGGGGACTGTTAGCTGTGGGGAGCTGGCACTTCTCGACAGGGGCCTTGCGGACCACCCGCTTTGATCCTTGATCGGGAGCATTTAGGACCTCATTTGGACTCATTGCGAAGGATGCCTCATGCAGAAGGCCATGGCATATGGGATCTCCCAGGCTGTGCCAGATGGTGGGGCTTTGGCGGAGCTCCCTCTGTATCTGCAAGCCCGCTGACCCATTCAGAGGCTCCAAACTGCAAGAGAGAAATGATAATGGTGCTTTGAAATGACTGGAGCTGGGAGACGGCAAGGAGCCTGGCAAAGAAGGAACACACCATTGTCGCTGGTACTTAGCTGTATTCATGGACCAGCAAAGCAAGATGGATTCCAGCCAGCTTAATGAGCCCCCTCGGTTAGCTGCCTGATTCATTCAATTTGACCACCATGCAAAAGATCTAGAATAGAACAGTGGTTAAGAGATCGGGACCTGGGGCCCTACTGCCTGGGCTCAGATCCAAGCTTCTCCGCTTACCAGTTGTGTGAACTTTTGACAAACAACTTTAATGCTCTATGCCTCATTTCCTTATCTGCAAGATGGGAATATTTTTGCTATAACAGTGGGAGGACATACTGGATCGACAATGCTGTTTGCCTGTGTATCAGTGTGACAGAAGCTAACTCTTACACAGTACTTACCACATTCCAGGAACTGTTCGTCACGTGGGCTTGCTCATTTCATCCTTACAACCACCCCGCCCACCAGGGAGATGCTATTATTATCTCTATTTTTTAAAATAAGCAAAGTAAAGAGAGTTGAAACAATACATTCAAGGTCACAGTGCTTGAAATTCAAACTTAAGCAGTCTGGCTTACAATTCATGTTCTTACCGTCATGCTGTGCTGCCTGCCAATATGATATAGATCTAATCAAAGACAGATAGATTCTTGCCCTGAAGCAAGTGTTTGTGATTTACTCTGGGAGATTAAAAAGAAGCCGTGTATGCACAAACTTAAGACAAACACATGCTATCTGCTTAGTTAACTGATGATGATCAATCAAGCTTTTCTCCCTCAAATAAATGGAATTAGGATGATCTTGGCTGTAAGTAACAGTTAACCCAACTCAAAGTGTTTTCAACAACCATGACTTTGATGATTAGTATTACTCACCTAGGAGTTCAGGTAGCTGCTGGTTGGTTAATCCAGGGGCTCAAAGACATAAGTAAAGAACTTAGTTCTTTCTCATTTTGTGTTCTGCGATCTTTGGGGCATCAGCTCCATCCACAGGCCAACCCTTCTGTTGACAAGATGGCTGATCACAGTTCCAGACAGTTCCAGATGTGAGAAATGTATGAGAGAGGAGAGAGGAGGTGTTGGTCTTTCTTGGTTATCCTCTTAGAAGCCTGAAAATATTCTCTGGAATCTTCCAGAAGACTCTGCATTGGGTCTCCTTGGCCACTGTGGGGTCACATGCACCTTCCTAGACCAGTCACTGGCAGGAAGGTCAGTGAGGGTGCCATGATTGGTCTCATCTGGTGCCAACTGGATACTGAGGAGCCAACAGCCCGGCCACGGCACATGCTTTGTGCTTTTCTACTTTCCTCCACTTGCTTCAGCCATTCCTCCTGCAGAATGCCTGGCCTATTCCTACATATCATAATGGTTCACCGTCTAGAATCATTTTAGTTGCAAGTAACAGGAAATCCAACTAAAGGTGGTTTAAATAAAGAAACCCAGAGACAAGCAGTCCTGAGCCAGTGCTGTGTCAGTCATTGATGTATCAGGGGCCTGGGACTTTCTGTCTTACTGCTCTTTATCCTCAGTGCACTGGTTTTCACCCACAGGTGCACTGCTGTCTAGTTCTAAAATGGCTGCTTCACCTCCAGGCAGGAAAGAGAGAGAAGGGAGTTGGGGTAGGAAGGCATTCTCAGGAACCCTCCTGCAGCTTTCTATTTACATCTTATTGGCTGGAACTGGGCCATGTGACCACCATTAGCTGCAAGGAAGGCTGGGAAAGTGAATGCCTTAGCTGGGCACTTTGCCACCTCCAACAAAGCCAGAGTCCTTTGGTTAGAAGAAAGAAGAGGATACTGGGCAACTAGCAGTGTCTGCCACACCTTTCTTTAAGGCTCAACTCACACTGCACACGACTGCATCCTTCCCTCTTTATCCCTAGGGCATAGGCTGCCTGTCCCCTTCTGAGAAACTAAAGTGAAAAAGGAAGAGAAGAAAAGAATCTAATGAAATGATTTACCTATGTCAGCTCGAAACCCTGCCATGGTGCTGCAGACAGAGTATCTTGGTAGGTCAGGGAAACTGAGGCTCAGAGGGCAGTACTGACTTGCCAAGGTCATGGTTAACTATGAGACTCAGCAGGAATGTGAATCTGGGTTTGTTCCACTTGCCTGCCCTCTCCTCTACACCGTGCTCCCATGGAAGCCCCAAGTAGCCTGAGTAAGTGGTCACTGAATGCTCATGGAAAGTTCTCCTGTTAACTGGGAGGGAGATAACTCATCTCTCCCAGTTATACCGTACAGTCCTCAAGGTCAGAACTGATGCCTGTGCTCCCACTACAAGGTCGAGAAGCCTGTCAAGGGCCCATCACAATTGTCTCCTAGCAGAGGACAGGCCAGGCCATTGTGGACTGTAGTTGACATGAGCACAATTTGCAGATTCTTTTTGACTCTAAAAACCCAAGAACATTGCTTCTGACTGTGGCGAGAACATTAAGCTTTCAGATAGGCACCACGCTACGACAGAAGCTAATGCAAGCCTTGATCATTTTTCTCTTTCCTTTCCCTCCTCTGAGTTCTGCTGGGAGCCAGTTCGAGGGAAGTTGGCTAATTGGAACTGTCCACACTGCCCCCATGAGAAATGGGATGTTGTACACCATGTTCCCTGGAGAAAATCTCCCATCTGTTCACCGCATGAGAATAATTACATGTATAAATTACCGCCTTCTCATCCCTCTCCGGCTTGTGTTGGAGAGGGGGTGTGCTTATGATGGAGGTTCCTGAGTGACCTTTCTGATGAAGGAATGTGACGAAGTCAGCTCCTAAATCAGCCATCTGCCTGAGCACGACTGTGGTATTGATTTTCTATTCTAGGGCTGGAAAACGGACATTTATTTTGAAATATGTTTAGTAATGAATCTGTGATTTGTGAAGGGTGCTTCTGCAATGATTTCTGCTGAACTTGATGTGACTTCCAGCAACAGAGAAAGTCACTGGGTTTAATTTTACCCTTTATTACTAAAAGGAGAGACTCCAGGCTGAGCAGCTTGAGAAAACGCACCAGGTACTTCCCACAGCAGTCATGACACTGCCTCTCATGGAGAACCTCCCTCTAAATACCTCAACTGAAAAATACATTACATAACATTTTCTGGACCTGAAAAGCCCTGGACTGGGAGGCAGGGTTTGTTGGGGGGCAGGGATCTAATCACCATCAACGACCAGCGATAGCACCGCAGGCAATTCCCTGCCTCTTCCAGGGCCTCAGCGTTCACGCTGCAGGATGGAAGAGGCTATTCAGTTTCAATGACCTCCATGGTAAGCAGAATAATAACTGCCCCACAAGACGGTCTCATCTGTATCCTTGGAACCTGTGGATATTCCAGGTTACATGGCAAACAGGAGGTAACGTTGTAGATGGAATTCAGGTGGTGTATCAGCTAGCTTTAAAATAGGGAGACGATTGTGGATTATCTGGGTGGGACCGAGGTAATCACGAGAGTCCTTATAAGTAGATGAGGGAGGTAGCACCAGAGAGTTGGCACCATGAGAAGGACTTGGCCTGACATGACTGACATATGGAGGGAGGGGGCCATGAGCCAAGGAATGTGGGTGGCTCCTAGAAGCTGAGCTAGGCAGGGAAACACATTCTTCCTTAGCGCCTCTGGAAGGAATGCAGCCCTGCTAACCCTTCCATTTTAGCCCAGTGAGGCCCATTTCAGACTTCTGAACCCCAGAATTATGAGGTAATACCTTGATGTTGTTTAAACCACAAAGTTAGTGGTGATTTGTGACAGCAGCAATAGAAGCTTTATGCAACCGGTGCTCCTCTAGTCCTGGAATTTGCTGATTGCTCTCCACCCATCTGCAGCGAACCCTTCTCACTCCCCTGCTCAATTCTCCCTGATTGAGAATTCCCGTCTTTTGCCTCTCCAGCCAGACTCAAAGTTCCAGGAGGACATAGATGCTCCTCTTTGGTATCCGTGCAGTGCATCCTACAAAGTGCTTGTTCAGGCTCCACAGGGCAAGGTCCAGAATTGCTGGAAGTGGCGCGGCCATGTCGTCCCTGGAAGTGACGATGAAAGCCAGTCCTTGTAAGGTGCTCACAACCTGCCAGGCGCAGATAGAGGAGCTCCCCAGCCATCATCTCACTGCATCTTTAGAGAAACCTGGAAGTAGAATTATTAGTGTCATCACCCCTTGACAAATTAGGCCACTGAGGCACAGAGGAAGTGAATAAGCTGCCTGGGTCACAGAGCTGGGCAATGTGGTGGCCAGGTTTCTACTCTCTTGGGTCATCAGCCCATTGGTTTCATTCTCTGTCGCAGACAATGGACATTGTCTCTGTCTTATGTAAGGTCCTGGGCAAATGTGGCATCCAGTTAAGGGGACCACAAGTTCCAGTTTACCTGAGACAGTCCCTGTGTTCTAGAATAATTATTAATAGTACCTCCCCATTCATACTCAAAGGGGGTCTAGTTTGGGAACTATGAATCGTATAGTCAGCCTATGTCCAGCCCTCCTTCCAGTGGTGACAGGAGCCTCATGGAAGAGCGCACAGGGGCAGAGTAGAGTTGCACCCCCTGGCCCAAACGGGCACAAAATAGAGCCCTGGAATTGGGCAACTCACATTCAAGTCTTGACTCTGTGACCAATTTGTTCTGTGACCTTGGGGCAAACGTGATGCATTTCATAGCCCCTGGCAGGGTTCCCAGCCCATACTCGGAACCAAGTCATGGGAATGTCTGAGAAATTCAATTGTTGTTTTCCTCTGATCTCCCCCAGCCAGAATTTCTTCATCTACAACACAGAGAGGAAATTACACAGCCTATTGGAAGAGAATGGTGAGTTGGGCGTGGTGGCACAGGCCTATAATTCTAGTGCTTTGGGAGGCTAAGGTGGGAGGATCACTTGAGGCCAGGAGTTAGAGACTAGTCTGAGCAACACAGTGAGACCCCTTCTCAGCAAAAATATGAAAAAATTAGCCAAACGTGATGGTGCATGTCTCTAGTCCCAGCTACTCAAGAGGCTGAGGTGGGAGGATCACTTGAGCCCAGGAGTTCGAGCCTGCAATGAGCCATGATCGTGCCACTGCATTCCAGCCTGGGTGACAGAGCAAGACTGTTAAAAAAAAAGAGAGAGAGAATGGTGATTGTGGACATGAAAATGCTTTGAATGTCAAGCAGGAAGGCACTCTGCAAACATGAGCTGGGTGTTTTGGGGAGACGACATATTTGTGGCCAGGTATGTAGATGACCTTTGTTCCTTACACTTCATGGACTCTTATTTCCTAAATGAAAGTCAGGAAGAAACTTCATTTCCTCATCAACTTCGCCCAGGTCCTTGTATATGAACAGGCCACAAAGTCTATACACTCAAGTGTTTTCATGCCAGGGTTAGACCTGCCCCACCTTGTCCCAGATGTGCTTAGCCAACTCCTGCAGAGCTTGCACATGGGGCTTAACAGTGACCTTGACTGGGAACAGGACCCCCAGGCGGATGCTTCGACCCACGCTCTCCATGCAGGTGCTTTGTATTGACTAGGCTTTGTCCCTGGAAGGTGGCCAGTTGTACCACCGTCATCTTATACCTTAATAATCGCACCCTCTCCTGATGGACCACCCTGTTTCCTTTCCTTATAAAATCCATTGTCCACGCAGCAGAGAGAGTGACATCAGATCACGTCACATTCTAGAGTGGCCATTTCCCTCTTCCCTCCTTAATAATCATCCTGCATGTTCATGAGTGCCCTCAGAGTCTGTTTTCTGGGACTCTTACTTGTGACAACACCATATTCTCTATGACATTACTCAATCCATTTCTTTCATAACTTGGACCACCTCCTGACACTATATTGTTCATTTACTGCCTTGTACGTCCTCCATCTGCTCTGTGAGGGAGGGACCCTCTTGACCTTATTTGTTGGGTGCCTAGCACTGTACCTGGCATACGGCAGGTGTTCAATAAATGTCAGTTGGAAGGAAAGAAGGAAGACAGGGAGGGAGAGAAGAAGGGAGGAAGAGAAGGAGGGAGGGAGGGAGGAAGGGAGGCACTCTGATATGGCAACTTTCTTCAGAAATGCTGATATCCAGTGAGTAGGACTAGAATTCACCACTGTCATCTCCAGTCTGCAGTTTCAAAGGAAGCCACATGGGGCTGGGTAAGAGGGGAGGGCCACAGCTGGATCAATCATTATATAGATGTGGATACTGTGATCGGTATCTTTATCTGGGCATTTTTTTCTATTAAAATTTTTTTAAAGTAGTGTATTTATTCTAGGAAATTCAGGTGTAGTTTTCTGTCCTTTCTCTATGCATGCATTAGATAAATCTACCTATCCACAGGTTTTTTTTCACTGAATCACAGTGTAGTTTTTAAATTTTCACATCAATGCACACATTTCTACAGCATCATGTTTACAGGCTGCACAGCCCCTCCATTGTGTGGTTGTGTTGTATTTTTTCACTGGTCCCATCATTTCATCATGGTGATTAAGAGAAGATCATAAATACCTGAGTTCAAGCCCTGGCCCTTCCGCTTACTCACTGTGGAACCTTGAGCAAGTCATTTAATTTCTTTGTGTCACAGTTATACCACCTCTAAAAATGTGATAGCAATAGTATCTACCTCAGGGTTTTTTTTTTTTTTTTTTTTTGAGAATGGGAAGACTTAAAATATGCAAAGAGTTTAGAAAAGGGCTGGCTCATGATCCCCTAAGCTCTGGCCCCAGATGCTCCTTTCTTCCCTCTCTGTCTTCCTTCTGTAGGTGCTGGTCTATGCCTGAGACCCCAGTGACCACTGCTGCCTCTCTGACTCCCAAAAAGTCACTTCCAGTTGTTCTCCCTTATCTGAGTTTCAGATCCATGTATTCAACTGCATATTTTGTTTTTCCCTCTGGTTGCCTCTACTTTATTAACTCTTCCTTTCACCCATCTACCCATCCACCCACCCATCCACCACCCACCATCCACCCACCCCTTCACCCTTCTACTCACTCACCCACCCATCCACTCATTCATGCACCTGCCTATCGCCCCATCTGCCCGTCCATCTGCCCATTCATCCATTCACCAGATTACCACCATGCTCTACAGCCTCTCATTGGAAGAAGTTGTACGCCAACATTCCTTGAATAGATTACAAGAGCCCACATGATCAGCTCCCAATACTTCCTGACTTCATCTCTTGCTACTCTTCTCCCTCACTTGCTTAGTTTCAGCCACACCAGCTTCCTTGAGGATCCTCAACCACTGTCAGGCAGACAACTGCCGCAGGGGCTTTGTTCTTGCCTTTTCCTTGTTTCCTTGCCTGGAATATTTTGCCTAAATTATCCACATAATCACCTGCTCTCTTCCTATAATGCTTTGCTCAAATGTCAAGTTCTCATAGAAGCTTTCCTGACACCCTTCCCCACTTTTTTAGAAGCAGGGTCTGTCTCTGTTGTCTAGGCTGCAATGCAGTGGCATCATCACAGCTCACTGCAGCCTTGACCTCCTGGGCTCAGGAGATCCTCCCACCTCAGCCTCCAGAGTAGAGGTGTGCACCATCATGCCCAGCTAATGTTCCTATGTTTTGTGGAGATGAGGTCTCATTATATTGCCCAGGGTGGTGTCGAACTCCTGGCCTCAAGCAATCATCCCTCCTTGGCCACCTGATTAGCCGGCACTAGAGGTGTGCTACCATGTCTGGCTAATTTTACAAAAATATTTGTAGAGATGGGGTCTCACTATGTTGCCCAGGCTGATCTCAATCTCCTGGGCTCAAAAAGTCCTCCTTCCTTGGCCTCCCAAAATGCCAGGAGTACAGGTATGAGCCACCATGCCCAGCCTGACCTCTCTTTTTAAAATTGCAAAGTACTCCCTGCAAACTATATCTCCATCTCTTCCCTTATTGTTCTTCATAAACCCAAACACAATCTGACATGTTGTATATGTTACTTATCTATCCTGTTCCTACTCTGTCTGCCCTGCTAGAAGGCAAGCCTCATAAGGGCCAGGAGTTTTGCCCTTTTTAAAAACTACTGTATTTCTGGCACCGGGAACAATATCTATCATATAGTAGCCACTCAATGAAAGAAAGAATGAGTGAATTCAGGCAAGAAATGGTACCTTAGAGTAAGTTTATGAAATTGAAAAACAAATAAATGTCAGAGATATCGAAAGAAAAGTTTCCCATTATTGTTTCTTATATCCAATAAACTTTTTCTTTGTGCCTTCCATATTTATGTTTACAAATCCCCCAATATTATGTAAAATTCATTTATTTCCTTCCAGGACTTATATGTTTTCTACACTTAATTTACCAACACATCCGGAGTATATTTTGATGTACAAATGAGATACGGATCAGATTTAATATTTTTATCTAGATCATTAAGCACCTTCAAAATGATCTGAATACCATTTATTGAATAATCCATCTTCCTCCAAATAATGGAAATGCAACCTTTATCACATTGCAAAGTTTTATATCTGCAAGTCTTTTTCTGAATTTTCTATTGAGTTTTCTTGCTTTGTTTCCAATCAGCCTGACACTTCAGTTATTACAATTCTGTGTATGAGAATACCTGGTATAGCTAAATCCATAATTTCTTTTCTTTTCTAAAAAGGATTTTTTTTATGACTTAAGTTTTCAAATTCACTATAGACCATTTCCCTCATGATAATTTACTGGAATTTCACGTTTTATAGATTGAGAGGAAGGAAATAGGTATCAAGTCAATATTAACTCCCATGCTATGCATGTTATTATTTGATTTTTTGTTTTTATGGTTTTATTCATATGGATCCCAAAGACTTGCTATAATAATATCAAAATATTGTATGTTGCAGTTTAAAATTGGATTTGTTTCTGTTTGTGGTTTAACTACCATTCTTTTTGCTTTTGTTTTTTTTGAGACAGGTTCTGGCTCTGTTGCCCAGGCTGGAGTGCAGTGGCACAATCTCGGTTCACTGCAGCCTCTGCTTCCTGTGCTCAGGCAGGCTTTCTGTCTCAGCTTCCCGAGTATCTGGGACTACAGGCACGTGCCACCATGTCCAGATAATTTTTGTGTTTTTTGTAGAGATGGGGTTTCACCATATAGCCCAGGCTGGTCTTGAACTCCAGGACTCAAGCGATCTGCCTGCCTCTGACTCCTAAATTGCTGGGATTACAGGCATGAGCCATGGCGCCCGGCCACATGCTAATTGTATAGCCCATTGGAATTCTGGCCACAATTACAAGCTCCAAAACTTCTTGTAGATTCTCTTGGGTTTTCCTAGTAGATCATCTGCTAATACTCTGTTCAAATTCCTGTACCTCTCACTCTCTGCCTGAGCATCTGGGTACTGACCATGTGCTGCCCTGTGACACTTTTCCCATCACTATCCTGAATGTCACTTGGTGCCACTCTTTCTGTTCAGCAAGTTACATGTTTGTGTCTTGGATCTACATCTTGATTTTAAGGTTCTGTACATCCGGCCCAGAGCTGCCCACACTGCAGCCACCTAATCAATAAGTATTGATTTATCTGATTAAAGAGCAAGACTAGAGGTAAGAAATCCATGAGCTGAGTTCTTCCTCTCAAGTACTGAGAGCGTTCTGAGTCCGGATGTGTCACAGGCGATTTTTCAAATAGTAAGCAAAATTTGGAATCTGGCTAAGGGTTCAGTCCTTAGGAACAGCAAGCCTTGTGTAATACTCATGGTGCTCCAGGTATTGGTCTATGGACTTTATGTATATTAACTCATTTAATCCTCAGAGCAATCTGATGGAATCGGTGCCATTATTGTACCCATTTTTCATGTGAAGCTTTTAAACACAGAGAAGTTAAATCACTTGTCCTAGGTGACACAGGTACAAAAAGACAGCCAGGATTCCAACCGAGGCAGTGTGTCTCCAGAATTCGTGTTCCTAACCATCACACCTACTGTCTCTTGGAGGGATACATGTACAGGTTTTCATGTTGGTCTTGTCAGTACAACCTGTTAGGCAACCTCCTGACTTTGACCTTTTGGGTGCCAGGCAGTTTTCAGTCCAACCTAACATACCTCTTCAGTCTATTCTAGTCCCCGTTTTATTCTCTCTCTCCACAAACAGCCTAGCCTGCCTGACCTGGAAATAAAGACTTTCTCCCATTTTTCAGGGCCCCATTTCTAAGGCACCAGCTGGAGCTATTGTGTAATTAGAGCAGAAGTTTACCCTGCCCCCACAGAGCTTGGGTCGTTCTGTAAAATCATTATTAAATGACTGCCTTTATAGGGCCCTGGGCAGAAGTAAGAATTACAGGGCCCTTGATAATAGGGAACGGGATGCCAAGCAGCATGGCCTGGCTGCATGTGCAGCACTTGGTTTCACCACCAGCTGATCAACAGGTTGCCAGTGACCTTCCTGGTAATGTGATTGATCACAGAGGTGGTGGGTCTTGTGGGGAATGCCAGCTGAGATTCCCAGCTGGACTGGTTTGTCTAATTGTTCTGATTTCCTGTTGTAGAAAACAGGAGCTAATCAAAGGCTTGTCTGTTGATGCTTCCAGTTAAGCAGCTTGAAGCACTGGGGAGCATCCCATGTCTCACTCCACCTGCATCAGGGTCTGTCAACCTGGTGATAATCCATGTATATCCAGGTCTTCACCCTGATGCAGATAAACACTGATCTGTGGGCAGCATCCACTTTATCAACCTGGCTCAGTCAATCCTGAAGACCCTCTTCTATTCTAGAACAATGGAGCAGGACCAGATATTGGAGATCAAGTTCTTTAATCCATATTTTTACTGACAAGCAAAAGGTTGGACCAAATAGGCAGGGATGAAGGTAGATGGAGGGGTATAGAGCCAAAATGGCTTTCTGCAATAGGAAATTGGAATATGTAATGCCCAGAGCTGCCCTCTCCAGTCTTTTCCTAAAAACATTGGTATTTTCCTTTTTTTTTTTTTTTTTTCCTGAGATGGCGTTTCGCTCTTGTTGCCCAGGCTGCTTCAAGCAAAAGGTTCAAGAGGTGGAGGGCTAGACCCAAGACCACACAGGAAGCCCATCTGAGAAGATCTGATCCTCTCTCCCTGGGGGATCTTCTCCAAGATAAAGGCTTTAAACATCTCTATGCTCACAGCTCCCACATTTGTATCTCTGGCCTGAAATTCCCCTGGATTCAGAACTCACGCACTCAGCTGTCCAGACATATCAAGACTTAATCTGTTCAAAATGAAACTCTTTATTCCTGTGCTACAATCTGAATGATTATGCACTCCCCTCCCCCAAATTTATATGTTGCAATTTGAACTCCCAAGGTGACGATATAGAAGGTGGGCCTTTGGGAGGTGAATAGGACTTAGGGGTAGAGCCTCGTGAATAGGACTAATGCCCTTATAAAAGAAACTTCAAGGGAGTTCATTCACCCCCTTCCACCAGGCGAGGATACAGGGATAAGGTGCTAACTGTGAACCAGGAAGCAGGCCCCCGTCATCCACTGAATCTGATGACACTTTGATCTTGGACTTCCCAGTCTCCAGGATTGTGAGGAAGAAATTTCTGTTGTTGACAAGCTTCCCAGCCTATGGAATTTTGTTATAGAAGCCTGATCAGACTGAGACATCCTCTGTCTAAACCTACTTCTTCTGCAGCCTTTCCCATCTCGGCCCAAGCAAGTCCATTCTTCCAGGTGCTCAGGACCAAAACCTGGGCACCATCTTTCTCTTCTTCCTTTCTCTTATATGCCACATCCAGTCCACCTGGAAATTGTGTAGGCTTTATCTTCAGAATATATCCTGAGTCCAGTCACTTCTCACCACCTCCACTGCTCCCACTTTGGTCCAAGCTACTATTAGCTCTCATCCAGTTTTTGAAGCAACCCCCTCACTGGTCTCTCACCTCCTGTCCTCCACCTGCCACCCCCATCCTGACCTCTTCGCCTTGTCAGAGCATTCTGTGTGATACATTTATACACAGAGCAGACTCATGATTCCTCTGCTTATAATGTTCCGCTGATTTCACATCTCATTCTGAAGGAAAGGTGATGGGGGAGAGGAAGAGAGCAATGGGCAAGAGTTCAGAGAACTGGCTCCCATGCCACCTTCATCCCTGACTCTGGAAAAGTGGGCATCTATCTCCATGACCCAGTTTCCTCTTCATATGGTTTGACTCTGTGTCCCCATCCAAATCTTATCTTGCGTTGTAATCACCACATGTCAAGGGAGGGCCCTGGTGGGAGGTGATTGGATCATGGGGGCCATTTCCCCCATGCTGTTCTCCTGATAGTGAGTGAGTGCTTACGAGATCTGATGGTTTAAAAGTGTGGCACCTCCCCTCTTGCTCTGTCTCTCCTGTGGCCATGTAGGGTGTGCCATGGCCTTCTGCCATGATTGTAAGTTTCCTGAGGCCTCTCAAGCCATGTGGAATTGTGAGTCAATTAAACCTCTTTTGTTTATAAATTACCCAGTCTCAGGTAGTATCTTTACAGCAGTGTGAAAACAGAGTAACACACCGCTCATCTAAGATCCCCTCTTGTTTTAAGTTGTTAGATGTGGATATTTTAAGAGGTGGAGGAGTCAGCAGTCTGTGTACCCCCAAACTCTCCTGCACCCCTCTCTGACTCTGCTTGGACCTGTCCTTCCTGATCCACTCTCCGGGGCTCCTGGCCCCTTTGCCCTCATCCCCTCCTCCTCCGGCTTCACAAAGATCCATCATTCCTTGCAGGCCTCTGCTGATTCACAGGCTCCCAGAAACTGTGACAACAGCTGCCTTTGAAACATTGAAAATGAAAAAAAAAAAAAAGGTTTTCAAAAAGTAAACAAATGCACAGGAGAGTGGGAAGGAGTTCTCCAGTGGGAAGTGGTTGGTGACTATATTGATACAAGGGAGGTGAATTTATTTTCTTTTTTCTTTTTTTTTTGAGACGGAGTCTCAGTCTGTCACCCAGGCTGGAGTGCAGTGATGCCATCTCGGCTCACTGCAACATCCACCTCCTGGGTTCACGCCATTCGCCTGCCTCAGCATCCTGAGTAGCTGAGACTACAGGTGCCCGCCACCACGCCTGACTAATCAGCTAATTTTTAAGTATTTTTAGTAGAGACAGGGTTTCACCGTGTTAGCCAGGGTGTTCTCAATCTCCTGACCTCGTGATCTGCCAGCCTCAGCCTCCCAAAGTGCTGGGATTATAGGCGTGAGCCACTGCGCCTGGCCTGTGAATTTATTTATTTACTTATTTATTTATTTATTTATTTATTTATTTATTTATTTATTTTTATTTTTTTCGAGATGGAGTCTCGCTCTGTCACCTAGGCTGGAGTACAGTGGCATGATCTCAGCTCACTGCAACCTCCACCTCCCAGGTTCACGCCATTCTCCTGCTTCAGCCTCCTGAGTAGCTGGGACCACAGGCGCCTGCCACCACACCCAGCTAATTTTTCGTATTTTTAGTAGAGATGGGGTTTCACCGTGTCAGCCAGGATGGTCTCGATCTCCTGACCTCATGATCTGCCTGCCTCAGCCTCCCAAAGTGCTGGGATTACAGGCGTGAGCCATTGCACCCGGCCATGAATTTATTTTCTAACCAGGCTATGCAAGTGCAAAAACCAAGCCAGGCAATGAGTTCACAACATCCTAAAAGTAATATCTGACAATGTGGAAAAGGATTAAAGTCTACATTTACTCAGGATTCCCCAAAACAGATCTGAGGCAGATCTCCAAACCATTACCTCTGGATCCCTCCCACCTGCTATCTACTTAAGTTCTAGCCTCTCTCTCAAGCTCCAGACTTTATTTGCTGTCCATTTAAACCTGGAAGATTCAAACAAAATTACCTTTTCTTTCCCATCCCCGATACAGCTTCTCCCCAGACTTTCCTATTTCCATGCACACCCCACTATCCTGTGAGTTGTCCAGGTTCAAAGACATTCCTGTCATCTGTGGCTCCCTGGGGGTTGATTAGGATGTTTTGGGCAACTGGGAACAGCACCTCCTACCATCAGCAGTCAGAAAATACCAATGCTGGCTGGGTGAGGTGGCTCACGCCTGTAATCCCAGCACTTTGGGAGGCCAAGGAGGGCGGATCATCTGAGGTCAGGAGTTAGAGACCAGCCTGACCAACATGGTGAAACCTTGTCTCTACTGAAAATACGAAAAAAAAAATAGCTGGGCATGGTGGCGTGCGCCTGTAGTCCCAGCTACTCGGGAGGCTGAGGCATGAGAGTCGCTTGAACCTGGGAGGCGGAGGTTGCAGTGAGCCAAGACTGCACCACTGTACTCCAGCCTGGGCAACAGAGTGAGACTCTGTCTCAAAAAAAAAAAAAAGAGCTTTACTTACTCTAAACAATATTTTGTGTCCATATCTACACATAGATAACAACAAATCACTATCATTTTTGGTATGGGCATGTGTAGATATAAGTATTAAATCAATTTCCTACCTTTTATCCAGTTATGGTTATATCCGCTATCAGTGATGTAACTTCAGCCAAGATAGAAATTTATCTCACAAAAAGCAAGATTGGGATGGGCGCAATGGCTCACGCCTGTAATCCCAGCACTTTGGGAGGCTGAAGTGAGTGGATCACTTGAGGTCATGATTTTGAAACTAGCCTGGTCAACATGATGAAACCCTGTCTCTACTAAAAATAAAAAAAATTAGCTGAACATGGTGGCATACACTTGTAATCCCAGCTATTTGGGAGGCTGAGGCATGAGAATCACTTGAACCCGGGAGGCGGTGGTTGCAATGAGCTGAGATCATGCCATTGCACTCCACCCTGGGCAACAGAGCAAGACTCTGTCTCAAAAAATAAAAAAGTAAAAACAAAACTGGAAGTTGTCAGTCTAGGGTGGCATTAGGGACTTTCATTTCCTTCCAGAGGACATTCTGCTATCCGCAGGGTAGAAGCCTAATCCTCAAGGTTCAAGGTGACAAGAATAGCTCCAACCATCACATGCTTATTCCAGGAAGCAGGTCAAAGGATGGAACAACTAAGAAATGACACTAAAGATACATGTCAGCCCATCTGCATTGCCTAAAGGAATAACTGAGGCTGGGTAATTTATAGAACAGAGGTTTAATTGGCTCACAGTTCTGCAGGCTGTACAAGCATGACACCACCATCAACTCCTGAGGAGGCCTCGGGAAGCTTCCAATCATGGCAGAAGGTGAAAGGAAGCAGGTACATCACATGGCGAGAGAAAGAGCAAGAGAGGGAGGAGGACATGCCAGGCCCTTTAAACAACCAGATCTCCCATAAACTCAGAACAAGAACTCTGTCATTGCCACTGGGACAGCACCAACCCATTGTGAGAGGGATCTGCCCACATCACCAAAACACCTCCCACCAGGCCCCACCTCCAGCATCAGAGATCACATTTCAACATGAGATTTGGAGGGGACCAACATCCAAACCATATCAAGACAGAAGTTACAGAAAGGGGTTTCCAAAAATGCCACCCAATACTTTTATTACCTCCCATTGGCCAGAACCTGGTCACATGGCCACAACTCATGGCAAGGAAGCCTGGGAAAATGTAGCATGTACCCACTCACTAGGAGAGGGGAGCACTGGTGCCAGGGTGCAGGAACACCAGTGGGCATTCATACTTCCTACTTCTTCTTATAAAAATCCTTAGAGATTCATCTTTGCATATTTTTCTATTTCCTAGGGATAAATGCCTATAAATGAAATTTGGGACCAAAAGTTATGCACTTTCATTGGCCAATTGCCAGTTGCCCTCTAGAAAGCTTGTACTAATTAACTCACACAAGAGATGGGGTTCTATTTCATGAAATGTTTCTCCACCCAACATTTCCTTTTAATCCACACCCTTTGGCCTTTATTAGGCTTACACATCTCTTCAGAATCCCTGCTTCCTACATTATAATCTTGGGATTTAATACATGTTTTTCATTCAGGTTATTATCAATATCAGATTTATCTGACTATGCATGAACCCAGCCACAGATTCAGGGAAAGAGATGCATCTTTCAGCGCTAAAGAGAATAAAAATTAATAATCCTCAGAGACTTTCAAACTGAAGTGGGCAGGGAAGGGTGGAAAGAACCAATCTCATTCTATGAAGAGCATGGAGGGATTTTCACAGAGCATGTAGTGCTGAGTAGAGCAGAACAGGCACCCGGGGACACCCAGAGAGCAGCCTTTCCTCAACACAAGAGGAGTGAGCACCGCACAGAGCTGCAGAAAGGGAATCCCAGATGGGGTAACATCAGATACAAAGGCCCCATGGCAGGCCCTGGCCTGGCCTGCTGGAGGAGCAGAAAGGAAGCCAGTGGGTCTGGAGAAAAGGGGACCAACTTGTCCCGGTTTGCCCAGAACTTTCCTGGTTTTAACACTAGAAATCCCATGTCCCAGGAAACTTCTGAGTCTCAGCCAAGCTGGGATGATTTGCCTAGAACTTCCCCTGTTATAAAACTGAGAGGTCTGTGCCCCACCACCTCCCTCAGTCCTAAGCAAGCTGAGGCAGTGGGTCGCCCTAGACTGGAGCAACGTGCATGATGGTGGGAAGAGCCAGTGACTCTCTTTCATGTCCTCTCTGCCCTCGACCTCAGGAGTCACCCAGGTGGGCACTGGCATCCAGGATGAAAACTTCCCAGCATCCCTTGCAGCAAGCAGTGGCCACGTGACCAGGCAGTGGCCAATGCACATGAGGCCGGTGCACAGCAACTGCTTTTAGAGGAAGGAAGATTTGTGTCCTCTTGTTCTCTTCTCCCTTCCCTGCTGGCTGGTAGTAGATAGGATGGACACTGTGGGGGAAGCTACACCCTAAGGAAGTCAGAGCAGCAAGATGGAAGTAGCCTAAGACCCTGAAAAATGCACAGAGAAGAATCACCCGACTGGCTTGGACTTTCATGTGAAAGGAATGAACCTCTGTCTTAGTAAAGCCACCGAGATTCAGGGTCCTTGTGATATTCATTGAGGCTGTAACATAATTGTTGA
The DNA here is from genome assembly GCF_029289425.2 of Pan paniscus. Lineage (NCBI taxonomy): Eukaryota > Metazoa > Chordata > Mammalia > Primates > Hominidae > Pan > Pan paniscus. Next base: position 53,864,359 of record NC_073270.2, read on the forward strand.
AAGAACAGGAGCGGGAGGGGAGATGGAGTCGGAGAGGCAGGCAGAGGTCAGATCACATCGGGCCTGTAGGCCAAGGCAGAGGAAGAAACAGGTGACACAGGACTCAAGGACCACACCTGCTCCCAGGCGAAGGGAGTTTGCTGTGGGTGCCCCTCCCTGTCTGTGTGTCCAGTGTATTGATATTCTTCAAACCTTGCCCATATTGAACAAATACTTTTTTCCATTCAATATTTAGAAGACATTACATTAAATAGCAAGATGGCAGATGAACATCAGGAAGGAACATTAGGAACATCCACGGCGTTCCATCCAGGAACCTTCACCATGGAAACCCTTGTGCTCATGGGCGTGGTCTCAAGACACAGTCAGCTGTTGGGGATCAGAGGCCACATTCATCGTAGCAGAGAGGCAGGACCAACTGGGGGAGGGTCCTTCTGTGACACCTACTGCATCACTGGGCTGTGTCAAGTGACTCAGCTGCCAGAACTCACACAATATAATTCTACACCAAACCTCACGGGGAAAATGGTAAGTTTGAAGTTTCTTCATTAATAGCAACTCTCAGATTAATCTCTGTCCTCCATCGCTTCTCCATGAAACAACTTTTTATAGCATTGCTTGGGTCTATTTTTCCATTTATTTTTTATTTTACTAACTGATTGAAAGATATATATTGTGTGTGTGTGATTTTGTCTCTGTCAGCCAGGATAATCATGGTTTAATTCCTATTATTATTATTACCAACATCCTTTAGTTTTTTTAGCTTTTCAATTCCTAAGGGTATTTATCAGGATCTTTCTGTCTCGTGAGATGGAAAACAAATCCAAACTGTGTAAGAGGAAAAAGAATGCACTCATCACTAGCGTTGAGAAGTTCCCAAGCTTAGCTTGCTTGGGGTACAGCTACGTCTACCATTTCCAGGGTCATCCTGTAACTCTCTCTCTCTACTTCCCCAACTTTGGCTCCATGTTTAGCTCCACGACCCTCAGACTTAAACAGCAGCACTGGCTCCCCCCAGATCTCCAGCTCCCTGACCTTCAAACTCCAACTCCAACACCAGCTCCGCCCCGGGTCTCCAGCTCCACAATCCTCAAACTACAACAGCAGCACCAGCTTCCCTGGGGATCTCCAGCTCAATGACTCTCAGACTTGAGAGGCAGCTCCAGCTGCCACCAAGCCTCCAGCTCCACAACCTTCAAACTAGAACAGCAGCACCGGCTACTCCCTGGGTCTCCAGCTCCCTCAAAATTCAACTATAGCACTGGCTGTTCCCCAGCGCCACCAGCTCCACAACCCTCAACTTACACGGTGGTAGCACCAGCTCCTCCCTAGGTCTCCAGCTACACGACCGTCAAACTTGAACTGCAACACCAGCTCCTCTTCGGCCTCCAGCTCCACAATCCTCCAACAACAACAGCAACACCGGCTCCTCCCTGAATCTCCAGCTCAACAACCCTCAGACTTGAGAGGCAGCACCGGCACCTCCCCAAGGCTCCAGCTCCACGACCCTCAGATTTGAACAGCGGTAGCACCAGCTCCTGTCCAGGTCTCCAGCTTCATGATCCTTAAACTAGAATAGCAACACCACCACCTCCCTGGGTTTCCAGCTCCACGACCCTAAGACATGAATGGCAGGACCGGGTCCCCCCTAGGGCTCCAGCTTCAAGACCCACAGATATAGACGGCAGCACCGGCTCTTCCTGGGATCTCCAGCTCCACGGCCTTCAAACAAGATCAGCAGCACCAGCTCCCCTCTGGTTCTGCAGTTCCACAATCCTCAGACATGAACAAAAGCACCGGCTCTTCCTTGGGTCTCCAGCTTTGCTACCCTCAGACTAGAACAGCAACACTGGTTCCTCCCTGGGTCTCCAGCTCTACAAGTCTCAGACTTGAAAGGCAGCACTGGCTCCTCAGAAAGTTTCCGGCTCCAAGCTGGTGCTGCTGTCCTAGTTTGAAGGTCATGGAGCTGGAGACCCGGGGAGGAAACATTTGAACAGCAGCACTGGCCCCTTCCCGGGTCTCCAGATCCACGACCCTCAAAATAGAATGGCATCACCGGCTCCTCCCTGCGTCTCCAGCTCCCAAACTCTCAAACTTCAATTGACACACCAGACCCTCCCCACAGTTAAACAGCAGCACGGGCTGTTCCCCAAAGCTCCAGATCCACGACCCTCTGACTTAAATGGCGATAGCACCGGCTCCTCCCTAAGTCTCCAGTTCCACGACCCTCAAACTACACAGCAGCACCGGCTCCTCCTTGGGTCTCCAGCTTCACTACACTCAGACTAGAATAGCAACACCGGTTCCTCCTTGGGTCTCCAGCTCAATGACTCTCAGATTTGAAAGGCAGCACCAGCTCCTCAAAAAGATTCTGGCTCCAAGACCCTCGAACTAGAATAGCAGCAGCTGCTGCATCTTGGGTCTCCAGCTCCACGACCCTCAAAGTAAAAAAGCAGCCCTGGCTCCTCCCTGCCTCTCCAGCTCCTCAAGTCTGAGGGTTGTAGAGCTGGAGACCCGGGGAGGAGTCAGTGCTGCTGTTCTAGTTTGAGGGTCGTGGATCTGGAGACCCAGGGTGGAGCCAGTGCTGCTGTTCTAGTGTGAGGGTCATGGAGCTGGAAGACCCCGGGAGGAGCTGCTGCTGCTGTTCTAGTGTGAGGGTCATGGAGCTGGAAGACCCCGGGAGGAGCTGCTGCTGCTGTTCTAGTGTGAGGGTCATGGAGCTGGAAGACCCCGGGAGGAGCTGCTGCTGCTGTTCTAGTGTGAGGGTCATGGAGCTGGAAGACCCCGGGAGGAGCTGCTGCTGCTGTCCTAGTTTGAAGGTCATGGAGCTGGAGACCCGGGAAGGAGCCATTTGAACAGCAGCACTGGCCCCTCCCCAGGTCTCAGGCTCCACGACCCTCAGACTTAAAAAGCTGTAGTATGGGCTTCTCCCTGGGTCTCCAGCTCTACAACCCTCAGACATGAACAGCACCACAGGCTCCTCCCCCAGTCTCCAGTTCCACGAACCTCAAACTACAACAGCAGTACCGGCCTCTCCCCAGGTCTCCAGATCCATGACCCTCAAAATAGAATGGCATCACCAGCTTCTTCCTGGGTCTCCAGCTCCCAAACCCTCAAACTTCAACGGACACAGCAGATCCTCCCCACAGTTAAACAGCAGCACGGGCTGTTCCCCAAAGCTCCAGATCCATGACCCTCAGTAGCACTGGCTCCTCCCAAGGTCTCTAGTTCCATGACCCTCAAACTACACAGCAGCACCGGCTCCTCCCCAGGTTTACAGCTCCACCACCCTCACACTAGACACCAGGACTACCTCCTCCCCGCTCTCCAGCTACATGACCCCCAGATTTGAACAGCAGCAGCGTCTCCTCCCTGTACCTCAAGCCCTATAACCCTCATATATGAACAACAGCAACACCAGCTAATGCCTAGGGCTCCAGCTCCAGGATCCACAGATTTAAACTGCAGCACCAGCTCATCCAAGGATCTCCAGCTCCACCACCCTCAGACTAGAACAAGACCTCTACTCCCTGGGTCGCGAGCTTCCGGACCCTCGAACTATGAAAACATTGCTCCTCCCTGGGTCTGCAGCTCCACGACCCTCAAACCAGATGAAGATCTCTCCTCCCTGTGTCGTCAGCTTCCTGACCCTTGAACTATGACAACATTGCTCCTCCCTGGGTCAGCATCTCCACCACCCTCAAGCCAGATCAAGATCTCTCCTTCCTGGGTCGCCAGCTTCCTGACCCTCGAACAACAGAAACATTGCTCCTCCCTGGGTCAGCAGCTCCACGATCCTCAAACTAGAATGAGACCTCTCCTCCCTGCGTCGCCAGCTTCCGGACCCTTGAACTATGAAAACATTGCTCCTCCCTGGGTCGGGAGCTCCATGACCCTCAAACTAGAACAAGACCTCTCCTCCCTAGGTCTGCAGCTTCTAGTCCCTCAAATAACAACATTGCTCCTCCCTGGATCTGCAGCTCCACGACCCTCAGACTAGAACAAGACCTCTCCTCCCTAGGTCTGCAGCTTCCAGTCCCTCAAATAACAACATTGCTCCTCCCTGGATCTGCAGCTCCACGACCCTCAGACTAGAACAAGATCTCTCCTCCCTGGGTCACCAGCTTCTGGACCCTCGAACTACAAAAACATTGCTCCTCCCTGGGTCTGCAGCTCCACGACCCTCAAACCAGATCAATATCGCTCCTCCCTGTGTCATCAGCTTCCTGACCCTCGAACTATGACAAAATTGCTCCTCCCTGGGTCAGCAGCTCCACAACCCTCAAACCAGATCAAGATCTCTCCTCCCTGGGTGGCCAGCTTCCTGACCCTCAAACAACAGAAACATTGCTCCTCCCTGGGTCAGCAGCTCCACGATCCTCAAACTAGAATGAGACCTCTCCTCCCTGCGTCGCCAGCTTCCGGACCCTTGAACTATGAAAACATTGCTCCTCCCTGGGTCGGGAGCTCCATGACCCTCAAACTAGAACAAGACCTCTCCGCCCTAGGTCTGCAGCTTCCAGTCCCTCAAATAACAACATTGCTCCTCCCTGGATCTGCAGCTCCATGACCCTCAGACTAGAACACGATCTGTCCTCCCTGGGTCACCAGCTTCCGAACCTTCGAACTAAAACAACATTGCTCCTCCCTGGGTCTGCAGCTCCACGACCCTCAAACTAGAAAAAGGCCTCTCCTCACTGTGTCACCAGCTACTGGACCCTTGAACTACAAAAACATTGCTCCTGCCTGGGTCTGCAGCTCCACGACCCTCAAACCAGATCAAGATCTCTCCTCCCTGTGTCGTCAGCTTCCTGACCCTTGAACTGTGACAAAATTGCTCCTCTCTGGGTCTGCAACTCCATGACCCTCAAACCAGATCAAGATCTCTCCTCCGTGTGTCGCCAGCTTCCAGACCCTCAAACTACGAAAACATTGCTCCTCCCTGGGTCTGCAGCTCCACAACCCTCAAACTAGAACCAGACCCCTCCTCCCTGTATTGCCAGCTTCCTGACCCTTGAACTATGAAAACATGGCTCCTCCCTGGGTCTGCAGCTCCACGACCCTCAAACTAAAACAAGATCTCTCCTCCCTGTGTCATCAGCTTCCAGTCCCTCCAATAACAACATTGCTTCTCCCTGGGTCTGCAGCTCCACGACCCTCAAACTAGAACAAGACCTCTTCTCCCTAGGTCTGCAGCTTCCAGTCCCTCAAATAACAACATTGCTCCTCCCTGGATCTGCAGCTCCATGACCCTCAGACTACAACAAGATCTCTCCTTCCTGGGTCACCAGCTTCCGGACCCTCGAACTACGAAAACATTGCTCCTCCCTGGGTCTCCAGCTCCACGACCCTCAAACTAAAACAAGATCTCTCCTCCCTGTGTCATCAGCTTCCAGTCCCTCAAATAACAACATTGCTCCTCCCTGGGTCTGCAGCTCCACGACCCTCAAACTAGAACAAGACCTCTCCTCACTGTGTCGCCAGCTTCCGGACCCTCGAACTATGAAAACATTGCTCCTCCCTGGGTCCGCAGCTCCACGACCCTCAAACTAGAACAAGACCTCTCCTCCCTAGGTCTGCAGCTTCCAGTCCCTCAAATAACAACATTGCTCCTCCCTGGATCTGCAGCTCCACGACCCTCAGACTAGAACACGATCTCTCCTCCCTGGGTCACCAGCTTCTGGACCCTCGAACTACAAAAACATTGCTCCTCCCTGGGTCTGCAGCTCCACGACCCTCAAACTAAAACAAGATCTCTCCTCCCTTTGTCGCCAGCTTCCGGACCCTCGAACTATGACAACATTGCTCCTCTCTGGGTCTGCAGCTCCACGACCCTCAAAGCAGATCAAGATCTCTCCTTCCTGTGTCATCGGCTTCCTGACCCTTGAACTATGACAACATTGCTCCTCCCTGGGTCTGCAGCTCCATGACTCTCAAACTAGAACAGCAGCACCAGCTCCTTCCTGGACCTCCAGGTCAATGACTCTCAGACTTTAAAGGCAGCAGCAGCTCCACCCCCAGGCTCCAGCTCCAAAACCCTCAGATGTGAGCAGTGGCAGCACCAGCTCCTTTCTGCGTCTCCGGCTTCATGATCCTTAAATTAGAACAGCAGCACCATCTTCTCCCTGCGTCTCCAGCTCCAGGAACCTCAAACTGCAACAGGAGCACCTGTTCCTCTGGGATTTTCACCTCCACGACCCTGAGGTGTCAGCGGCAGCACTGGCTCCTCCCCTGGGCTGCAGCTCCAGAACCCTCATGAATAATCCCTTCTCATGAAATGTAGCAGTCAGGAAAACTGCAGAGGAAGTAAATAAATAAATGTTTTCTTTCAAACTGATGTTTCTTTTATATTCACACAAGTCAGGAAACTTTTCTACTTTCCATCAACCTTACAATCTACTTATATTCAATTGTAAGGTGGAAATCCACCATTTGAAATAACCTTTAAAAACTTAGTAACTCTCTTTTACTATGATTTTATCTCACAGCTCTAGAAACGATCTTTGCAGAAGTCTTGTGAACATTCAAACTAGAATTTACTTGGTTGAGATTCTAGAATACACATTATCCCCAGATGTTCCTGCCCTCCTTAAAATCTTCTAACACGTTCCCCTCACCCGAGCATAAATGCCAGTTTCCTATCCACAGCCCACAGTGCCCAGCACGGCCCTGCCCTCTGCCCTGACCTTATGGTCTCCCCTCTGCCATTACTTTCCTCCCAGACAGGCCTCTGTCACTTCCTCAAACCACACAGGCTCAGGCCTGACTCCGGGCCTTTGCCCCTGCTGTGCCCCCTGCGTGGAGTGCCTTTCCCCGGCTCCCCATCCTCCTCAACCCGCTCAGCTCCAGCCTGCTGGCCGCCCCTCAGTCCATGAACACACGGTGTCCTCCCCCCAGGCCTTTGCACATGCTGTTCTCTGTGCCTGAAACCCTTCCTCCCTCACCATCTGCGTTCACTTTTCTAATTTCCGTTCATCCTTGGAGTCTCCACTGAAATATCACCCCCCGCCTGCCCCCACCACTTGGACTTAACCTTGCTTAGGTTGAAAACCCCCATCTCCTGACTCCAGGAAGCTAGATGCTATCCTGGCACTTGGAACTTTCCCATCACAGCGTTTTGCGCACTCGTAATTTATTCTATTAGGTTGGTGCAGAAGTCATCGCAGTTTTTGTCATTACTTTCAATGAACTGCAGCGCCGGCTCCTCCCCACCTTTGATTGCCATTACCTTTACTGGCAAAAAAGTGCCGGAATTACTGCTGCACCAACCTAATAGAATAATTTATATTTATTCATCCATCATCTGTCTTCCCTTCTAGAAAATAAGCTCCATAAGAATAGTGACCAAATCTACTCCAACCACTCCAGCTTCCTTGCACATTGTCAATAATTATTTACCGACTGACTGATAGAGAAATATCTTCATTGTTGCTGGGATGAGCCACATAACATGACACGCCCCTTTGAAAGTCAATGTCATGGACAGTTAGCATTTGCTTTTCACTCCTGCACCCGTGGCTTGGCTGGGCTTAGGCTGATCTAGTCTGGGCTTGACTCCAGGCTGAGGGCTGGAACCCTGCGTGCTCCACACGCCTCTCATCCTGCAGCTGGAGCCGAAATTCCCTGGGGCATGCTCGTCTCGTGGGAAAAATCAAGAGCATTAGAGGGCAGGCCTGGCAGTGCCGACACATTCCAGGCTTCTGCCTGTGCCGTGTCTACGAACATCTCATTGGCATAAGCAATTCACCCAGACACGAGCAATACCTCCATCTCAAAAGATAGGAAAAGAAAATACCAGTGTTTTTAGGAAAGAAAATACCAGTGTTTTTAGGAAAAGACTGGGGGGTGGGGTGCAGATCTGGGCATTACGTATTCCAATTTCCTATTGTAGAAAATGGGAGCTAATCAAAGGCTTGGCTTCAATGCTTCCAGTTTAGGATCAAAGCCAAAACAACGAAATAGGGGCAATTCAAAGGAACACCCTGTTTACACCTGTTATTTTTATAAGAAATGAAAACCTTTCTCAGGAGACCTGTCACAATCCTCTTCGGTCTTTTGGGCCAGAATGAGTCATAGGGAAGTCCTCACTGTAAAGGGAGCTGGGAAGTATCTGGCAAAGGTGACTGGCATAGCCAAGACTGGTTTTGACCAATTGTGATCCATTTCCATTTTGCCTAGAAAAAAATCCTGTTAGCAAGTAGGGTGGGGACAGCTGTTGGGTGAGCAAACATCAGCACCTCCTACTTTATCTTCTTCCACCACCAGCATCCAATCCAGGGGACAGCCTGTTGTTCCCTCCCTCAGATGCCTCCTCCATTGGTCAGCTTGTTTTCTTCCTACGCCTGGTACCTTCATTGGCATTGCACCTTCTCTAGCCTGGACCATAATTGCCCTTAATACCCTACCTCCTGTCCTTTCTCTTCCAAAAGACTGACAGATACCTGATCTCTCAAGTACAATTCTAACTTGATTACTCCAGCACCCAGCTACCTTTGATAACTCTGTCTCATCTGCCAAGTTAGATACAAACCTTCTCAGGGTGAAAACCAAGGCCTTCCATAATATGATCATTGGTAAGGGAGAGAGAGAAAAAAAAAAAACAGTCCTGTTTGCATCTAGACTATGGAGGGAACTGAGAAACACAACCCTCCAGGCCATGATGCTCCTGAGTCGACATGAACCACACTCAAAGAATATGAACTCGTTCAGACAAGGCCATAAGTTGACTGTGTTTAGAGGTAGGCAGGGATAAGACCACTCTGCAGCCACAGAAATGACTGAACATGCCCCTTTTCTAACATGAGTGACAGCTGCCTCTTTACCAGTGACAACTCTAGCCTGCTTCAAGCTTCCCACTCCTGAGATAAAGTATTTAAGATACGCAATCACCAAGTTGCCCTCACTTCTTGACCTTGCCTCCTTAATCCCTTTTTGGAATCATTCAGTAGAAGCCTAGGTCCTCTTAAAAGCACTGCCCCTTCCCCCTTACTGAGATGCCCCCAGGTGGCCATGGGCGTGGGAATCTCCCTGACTGCAGCAAGCTAAATAAACTGACTGTGACTGCAGGGAAGTTCTTGGCAGTCTTAGGTGGGTGGGCTTTAACATGATGATCTAACTTTACAACTTTACAACTGTTCCCCAATAGCTTCTTTATAGTTCAGACTTTTTTTTTTTTTCACAATCACACTTAATTCTGAACAAGTTGCTGGATCCAGCTGCTATTTTGCAAGAAATACACAGGACAGAGACAGGAATGTGCTGACTGCACCATAAATTCGGATTCGCCAAAATCCAGACTGTGAAAATCTTTATAGGTCACAGGGTTCAGGCACTGTGACAAAGAAGTTTTAAGAAAAAGACAGGCATGGAAGGGAAATCTGGAAATTTAAGAGACTTACCAAGATTTACGAAATGGGTAACATGAACTATGCTGTCTAGGGAGCCACATGGGGGTGATTAAGCCATGCAGATTGTAGGGAGGTTGTTGACTATGAGAATCAGCATGAGGGTTACTTTTGGAGGGAGGAAGGGACAGACTGTGATTGAGATGCAGCCGTGAAGGGGACTCTGGCCAGGTGCTCTTTCTTGACTTAGTCTTGGTGATAAGAATATTTGTGTATAATATCTCACTAAGCTATACATTTTTGTGTTTTTTTTGTACCTGTGTTTGATTTTAAAATAAAAAGGCTAAAAAGAATATCCTTGAACAGTTGCATTTCTGTACATAGGAGTCTATAGACAAGGGAAGCAAGAAGTCAAGTTAGGGAGCTGTCAGCAAACCAGGAGAAGGATGATGGGGCTCGACCCAAGATGACAGCGGCAGAGACCAGGAGTTGCATTCAGATTCCAGATGTTTTGGAAGAAAGAACCAACAGGAGCCTCCGACACATTGAATTGAACATGGGAGAAGAAGGAGAAGCAATGTTATACTGTCACCTCTTTCTGACTTTATTGCGAACCTGGTGAACATGATGGCCAATCAAAGACATTGGAGTGGATGAGATGAAGGTTTCACAAAAGTACTAAAGAAAAAGCTATTGTCTGTGGGCAGATGACACTAGTCCAGGGAGGAAAAAAATGGTAGCGAGTAGATGTTCTTTTCCACCAAAAGGTATCGTGCCTATCGCGGAAGCTCCTGGTAGACATTTGCTGGAAACAGCATAGCCCAGAGACACTGGAATAAATTCGAGATGTCTTGAAACTATAATACCCAAATCTGACTATCTGTTCAGTGCTGAAATCTGACTATCTGTCATATTTGGGTATTATAGTGTCATAAGTGAGTGTCATAAAATGAGTTAGGAGTGTTTCTTCTGCCTGTATTTTCTGAAGGTGCTTACGATCGATGTTATTTTTTAAGGAGGGCTGAGATTGTCAGCCCAACACTTCAGATATGCATTGCCCTTGGGGCAATGCCCTTGATGGGGCATCAAGACCCCGTGTCTATTTCACTTCCGAAATTCAAGATAAACAAGGCAGCCTTTGGTTGGAGCTCATTGCCCATTTGTTGAATTGAATAATCCATGTCGCCTCCTTAAAAAAGTCAAGTTCATAAAATAAGGAACCAAGACTTTTAAATATTTTATGGGAAAAGATTGTCAATAACCAACTCTTTTACATTATTTTTATAGGTCACACTTAAATTGGCAAAATAGCAACGTGCAGGTATGTGTCTTATGAACGTCTGCTTTTTAGCAATGAGAATCCTATTTTCCTACTGGCTTTTGTTATTATTTCTGACACGTCTAACTTAGTTTTTGCTCTCTTACTAGCTATAGGGTTTTCTCACTCTGTTGCTCAGGCTGGAGTTCAGTGCCACAATCACAGCTGCCTGTCACCTTGAACTCCTGGGCTCAAGCAGTCCTCCCACCTCAACCTACCAAGTGCCTATAGTAGCTACAGGCATGTACCACCACTCCTGGTTAATTTTTTTGCTTTTTAAAATAGAATTGGGGGTTTAGCCATGTTGCCCAGGTTGGTCTCGAACTCCCATCCTCAAGTGATCCTCCTGCCTCGGCCTCCCAAAGTGCTGGGATAACAGATATGAATCACCACACCCAGCCTGTGGTAATACAATTTCTAAGCCAACATTTTCCTGGACTAAAGGAGCTGTTGAAGTCTAGACTCCTAGGAAAATCCTGATGTCCTGCTTATAAATAGACATCCTATTTGAGCTGAGTTATTTTGCAGAAAGGCTGCCTGCAGCTTTAAATGGGCTCCCCAACCTCAGATTCTGGGAAGTTGGCAGCCAGCTGCACTAGGAGTGAGTTATGATGTCAGCTTTCCAGAATTCCTAATGAACTCCAGAGCAAAAAATGCTGTTGCTCTGCCTCCCCCAAGTCACATTTCTAGTTGATTAACGAGCAAAGGAGTAGAAAAATCTATAGCTTTGGAGAAGGAGGAAGAGTGAAATAATTTCTCCTCTAGAAACCACAGTGCCCCGATTATTTTATTTGTTAAGAAAAAGGAATTTCATTTTCTATTTATTTCCTCCTTTAAATCTAGATTCAGACCCCCGCTTCCCCCTCCCCAGTCATAAAAAGCAGGTTTGGCTCTATACCCCTCCCTTTACCTTCATCCCTGCTTATTTGGTCCAAGACAGAAAATCCAGCCCTGCCCTTTTGGGGGCAGTTGTCTTAGCTCTTTGAGGTCTGTTTAAAATCTCATCTAGCATACATAAAATAGATCTGCAACCCTCCATTAAAAGTCATGGCCTCCTGGCTGCAAAGAGATACATCTGGGTGAAAGTTGTGGTTGGTTATGTCCAGCTGGGACATCCAGGGCAGCTGATCCTTTAGGGGAAAATCACTCCGCACAATTACCCTGCTCCATATCCCACCTTCTGTAAGGCTGCTTAGGCTAATTAAAAGTCATGCTTCTTTGGAGAAATGTCTATTGAAATCCTTAGCCATTTTTTAATTGGGTTATTAGGGATTTTTTGCTATAAAGTTGTAGGAGTTCCTTATATATTTTGGAAATTATCCCTTATCAGATACATAGTTTGCAAATATTTTCTCTCATTCTGTAGGCTACCTTTTTACTCTACTGATTGTTTCCTTTGCTGTGCGGAAGCTGTTTAGTTTGGCATTGTACTTGTCTATTTTTGCTTTAGTTGCCCATGCTTTTGGTGTTGTATCCATGAAATCACTGCCAAGACCAATGTCATGAAACTTTTCCCCTATGCTTTCCTCTAGGAGCTTTATAGTTTTAGATCTTACATTTAAGGCTTTAATCCATTTTTAGGTGATGTTTGTAAATGGTGTAAGACAAAGATAAGGGTCTAATTTCATTCTTTTGCATATGTATATCCAATTTTCCCACCACTATTTATTGAAGAGGCTATCCTTTCCCTATTGTGTATTCTTGGCACCCATGTTGAAAATCATCCTACCATATATTTGGGTATTTATTTCTGGGCCCTCTATTATAATTCCATTCATCTATAGGTCTGTCTTTATGCCAGTACCATACTGTTTTAATGACTATAAGTTTGTAATATATTTTGTGATCAGGAAATGTTATGCCTCTGGTTTTGTTCTTGTTTTTCAAGATTATTTTGGGTATTCTGGGTCTTTTGTGGTTCCATATAAATTTCTGAATTTTTTTGTATTTCTGTAAAAATAAAATTCCATGTGATTTTGATAGGGATTACTTTGAATCTGTAGATTGCTTAGGGTAGTATGGACACTTTAACAGAATTAAGTCTTCCAATCCATGAACATGAGACATCTCTCCATTTGTTTGTGTCTTCCTTAATTTTTCTCATCAATATTTTGTCGTTTTCAGTGTACAGATCTTTCACTTCCTTAGTTAAGTTTGTTCCTAAGTATTTTTTTGATGCTATTGTAAACTGGATTGATTTTCTAATTTCCTTTTCAGAGAGTTTGTTGTGAGTATATAGAAACACAATTGATTTTTGTATGTTGACTTTGTATCCTGCAACTTTACTGAATTTGTTTATTAATTCTAACAGGTTTTTTTTTTTAAGAGTTTGTAGGGTTTTCCATATATAAGATCATGCCATCTGCAAAAGGGAAAGCTTAACTTCTTCTTTTCCAATTTAGATGCCTTTTATGTCTTTTTCTTGACTTGTTGTGTTGGCTAGGACTTCCAGTACTATGTTGAATAGAAGTGGTAAGAGTAAGCATCCTTGTCTTTTTCCTGTTCTTCCTGGAAAAGCTTTCAGTTTTTTACCATTGAGTGTAATGTTAGCTGTGGGCTTTTCATATATGGCCTTTATTATGTTGAGTTAATAATTTTTCTCTATGCCTAGTTTTTGAGTGTTTTTATGATAAAATAGTGTTGAGTTTCATGAAACGCTCTTTTTGTATCACTTGACATGATCACGAGATTTTTCTCCTTCATTCTGTTAATGTGGTGTCTCACATACAATAGCTATATGAAAAGATGCTCAGCATCCCTAATCATCAGGTGAATGCAAACTAAAACCAACATGAGATATCACCACACATCATTTTTTAGGATGTCTATTATCAAAAAAACAAAAGACAACAAGTGAGAATGTGGAGAAATTGGAACCCTGCTACACTGTTGGTGGGAATGCAAAATGGTGCAGCTACTACGGAAAAATGCATAAAGGCTCCTCAAAAAAACTAAAAGTAGGACTATCATATGAACCAGCAATCTCATTTCTGGGTATTTATTCAAAAGAACTGCAATTAGGACCTTGAAGAGATCTCAGCACTGCCATCTTCATCGCAACATCGTTCACAGTAGCCAAGATGTGAAATCAATCTTGATTGATGGATGAATGGATTTTTAAAATGTGATGTAATATATACATATAATAAAATATTATTCAGCCTTAAAAAAAAAGAAATCTTGCAATCTATGACAACATGGATGACCCTTGAAAGCATTATGCTAAGTGAAAAAGGCCAGTCACAGAAGGACAAATACTACATGATTTCATTTATATGAGGTATCAAAAATAGGCAAACTCATTGAAGCAGAGAGTAGAATGGTGGTTGCCAGAGGCCTGGGGGGAGGGTGAAAGGGAAACTTTCTAATCAACAGGTGTAACATTACACTTAAGCAAGATGAATAAGTTCTAGAGATCTGCTGCCTGACATTGTGCCTATAGAGACCAATACTGTATTGCACACATAAAAGTCTCTACAAGGGCAGATCTCATATTAAATCTTCTTACCACAATTTAAAAAATAAGAAATTGAAATATGGTCCCTTCAATAGAGGCCTTGGGATATTTTCTAGACACAACCCACAGTCTTCTTCAGGAATTAACTTAGCACTTGTGGCCATCATATCCTCTTCCCCTTAGTTTTCCTAGTAATATGTGCTTTGTTTACATATTTTACCCAAATTTAATAAAGATATTCAATCATAAAGGTGTTTTTAAAGTCAATCTGTGTGCAATTTTAATTAGGATTTGCATCAGGCTGGGCAAAGCTTTGAGAGGGAGAGGAAACTGAGAGCTGGGCATTCATAGGGTGGGGGTGGCAGGGAGGGCGGGGGGCCAGTTACTGATAACTTCCCTGCCATACACAGACTGTGGAGGACAACAGACACATGTCCGCATTCCGAAAAACAGAGGAGCTGGGAAGTTGGGAGTCCCATTTGGCTGGTTGGCTCAAGTCTCCATTAGCTGGGGCTTCTAGAACTTTCCCTCACTGCAGCTTTGATGGCGGGGGTCTGCACACCCCACCCCATTAAAGACAAGAAAGACCCCGAGTCTCAGACTCCCATCCACCCCTGGCCTGAGGAGTCACACCCTTGGAATTTTGCTTTTAGACTTTTACTGGGCCCAGGGTATGGCTACTGCCTAGCAAGGCGTGTGCTATTCCACTCAGCTTTGACCACCCAGGATCAAGTGAGTTAGCACAGTACCTGACACATCCTGAGGGTAGCTATTACGAATATGACCGTGTTGTGTTTCCTGTCCTGTTTTCAGTTTTTGGGAGATCAGAAACTCAGTTTACCTTTGTATTCTAAGAGCCTAGAAAATTTTTGTCCTATAATTGTGGCTCAGTAAACATGTTTATTGATTTCCTCATGAAAGAGATACTCAACAGAGCCCTCTGTAAACAGGAAAATATTTACATCATTGGGAATGCACTTGGCTGCAGTTTCAGAACACCTGACTAGCTCTGTCTTGTGCTCTTTTTAGACAGCATCTTGTCTCATTTGAATAAGACATCTGAAGCCTGGAGATCCCAGGGCTGATATGGCAACAGTGCGATGCCACCCATGGATACGGGGTCATTCCATGTTTCTTCCCTGCCTTCCTCAGCATGTTAACTTTTCATCTTCACATCTGCATCCTCATGGTCACAAGATGGCTGACAAGCTCCAGCTCTCCCATCCCTAGAAAGGTAAAAGAATCAGGGTTAAAAATCTCTGTCATGAGATTTTTTCAATTTTTATTTCAAAGTGGGCAACCGCCCAACATACTTCTCTTTACACCTCATTAGCCAGAACAGATTCACATGGCAACTCCTGCACCAGTCACTGGCAAAAGGAAACGGTGAACCATGGTGGTTTTAAGCCAGATTAATCCTCTGTGACTGAAGACAGGCTAGCTTCTCTGAGATTTTGAGATCCGCATCTCTTTTCTTGACACAAAATTGGGTATCTGTGTGCAGAGAAGAAGCAGGAGGTGATGGCTGTTTTGTAGACAACCAAGAATGTCAATGACTACTATGACTGCTGTAATTGTTGATAGAAGATCTTGCTAACCCTACGGAAATTTCACCCCCTTATGATCAGCTCTACTGTAATAAAGTGGATGATGGTAGGACCAGGAGCAATAGAAGACCTGGGGTATAGTCCTGGCTCTCCCCAGGCTGCAACACAGACGATGGCATTTCTAGAATGTGCTCTTGATACAGAAAGGCTGGATTCCCAGCTAAACCCTACCCTTAAGCCTGGAATCATGGCCCTAAGTGAAAACAGCTGACCTCCTTTTTCCACCCAAATGTTGCCTTTTTTACCTGCCCCGCCCCTATCCTGTGCCCATTAAAGACTTCAGCTGGCAAAGCAACGCAAATGGCTGAGCGTCGAGGATAGAAGCGGCTGAACAGCGAGCAGAGAAGCAACTGAGCATCGGAGGTTACAGATAGATGCAGCTAACTTCAGACACTGTGGTTTTAGAGAAGGGCCTGGCCAGAGACGGCTGGCTTCCAGGGACAGACCACCTTCCCATCCCTTTTCCAGCCTCCCTTTCCACTGAGAGCCACTCGCTGCTCAATAAAGCCTTCCACATTCATCACCCTTCAAACAGTTCATGTGACCTGGTTCTTCCTGGTTCGTCGGACAAGAACCCGGGTGCCAAGAGGGCAGGGGCTATCACCCTGACCTTCCACTGAGTCGGTTGGTACTTGGCCATCCCTGGACAGCAGAGCTGAAAGAGCATGGGTTGTAACACGCTTGGACTCTACTGCGGGGTCTGCACAGAGTCTGCTCCCGCCAGAGAGGAGCAGCCGGCCGGTTCCAGCACGAAGAGTGGCCAGCAATGAGGTGAGTAAAACAAGCTGCTCCAGTTCCCGCCTGCGAAGGGAAGAGGTAGGGACTATCCCATCTCACTATCCCATTTTGTTCTCACTTATAAAATAGGTAGATGGTGTGTAGGCCAGAAGAGGCCCACCTTCTCAGGGGCTTGTGGAAACATAAGGTGATGTTTTTGTTGTCACAATAGCTGAAAGTCACTGCTGGCATTCCAGGGGACAGGATCAAGGACATTAAGTCTCTTGCAATGCTTTCAAATGCCAATAGCACCTGCTGATGCTCTCTGACGTTTATTTCAGCTCAGAAAGCCTCCCCCATTCCTCCTTCCTCCCCATCCCTCCTTCCTCTGTGGTCCCAGCTTACACCAGTCATCGCCAGCCACTTGCCCAGCTAGGCTCCTGCAGCAGTCAAAACCCCATCCTCATGCCTAGGAACCTGCTGAGACTTACCAGAGGCCACCAGGACCGAGAGGAGCTGTGGGTATTCTCAGGCAGATGAAGGCAATGTCGCGCCATATCCCAGCCTGTGCCCACCCTCTCTGCTGCTGGACTCAGCTCCTGGCGCAGCAGTCACTGGGGTGTTCCCAGCATCTGCCTGGACTGTTCAAGGGCTGCAGCACCCAGTTCTGAGCTAGGGCTCATAATTCAGGTCTACAGAGGTGGAAATTCAGTCCTCTGCCTCTCCCTGCTTCTTTCTGCTTCCAGGACACTGGGCACATTCTTACTTACGAACTTTCCTCCAAGGTGTGATCGTGTAGAAGTTGATCATTTATTCATGAGAGCAGATTTTTAGATATGAAATTTCAAAATCACATTTAAGACATATTGCAAATAAGGTCTGCCATTTCCTAGTGTTTGCAGAGGCGGCAGGATGATCTTCAAGTACCTAGCTGGGTGTGGAGGGAGGGCGATGCCCCAGTGCAGACCAGAACTAGGGGATTCAGCATCCACCAGCATTGGAGCACCGTGAGCCTCAGTTCCTGACCAGTGTTCTGGCTGGTCATGACTGTGCTGTGTGGATATTTGAACATTGTCCCTGCAGACATCTCCGTGTATTTCAGGGTGTACAGGTGAAACTGTGTACTAGTCCCCACCCCCAGTGCTTTCACCTGGCATTACTCAACCCTGCCTGAGATGGTGAGTGTGATCTGGGGGAGGGGGTTGCTGGGCATTTTCACCTTGTCCCACCAGGTCCACCCACCCTTCCTCCCTCCTGCTGTCTGTCCTGGGAGGCTGATACATATGTACCACAGCATGGCCCTTGTGGCCTCTGGCTTCTGGGTGTGGCTGCTGGGGGCTTTGCAGGTGGCTGCGGGAGGGCAGGGAGTTGACACCACAGACTGTGTCTGTGGGGTAAACATGGCCTGGCTATGTCCCTTGACTAGAGACCCCAGCTGCCTCCCAGGCCACGTTCTCCACTTGACTCTCCTCTCCCAGCCTATATCACCTACCCCTTCCAGGGATCCTTTGGACCCAAGCGAGCAACAGCCCCTACCTCTCCAATTCCTGGTCCCAGGCGCTTGCACTCCCCCTCCTGCTGAGCCCCTTACCACTCGCTAAGCAATCCCCATGGGCACATGCCCTCCACTTCCAGCTGGAGTCCTGGCACGAAGGGGAGTTCGATACTGGCTGAGACTGAGTGTCCACCACAGAGGCAAATGGGGACCTAAAATGAAAATTCAGTTGAGTTACAGAAAAACTGAGGAGCGGTGTTTCCAACCGGCCTGGGCTTTTGGGTTGGATTCACGCCCACTGCAGCAGTGTGGACATTGTAGAAGCTCTGAAGACCAGCATCCATTCCTTTACTTGGAGCACATCTAGTGGGCAGCTTGACAGCGCCTTGTCATCTCCTGGGAAGCTTTAAAAATGCTGATGCCTGGGCCCCACTGCAGAGAGTGTGGGGTGCAGCCTGGATGTGGGATCAGGGGCCCCCAAGTGGTGCTAAGGAGCATCCAGGGCTGAGCCCACCAAGCCAAACGCTGGGGCTCTAGAGGCAAACACAGCCTGTCCTGTGCTTAAGGACCCCACAGTCTGAGAAGGGAGGCCAAGAAGTTACTCACTGAAACATAATGTTACCAGAAAGGGGTCCCAATGCCCCAGGAGAGGGTCCGTGGACCTCATGCAAGAAAGAATTTGGGGCCAGTCCATAGAATAAAGCAAAAGCAAGTTTATTAAGAAAGTAAAGAAATAAAAGAAGGGCTACTCCATAGGCAGAGCTGTGACATGGGCTGCTGGGCTGAGTGTACTCATAGTTATTTCTTGATCATCTGTTAAACAAGGCGGTGGGTTATTCATGAGTTTTCTGGGAAAGGGGTGGAGATTTCCTGGAACTGAGGGTTCCTCCCCTTTTTAGACTATATAGGGTAACTTCTGGACATTGCCATGGCATTTGTAAACTGTCACGGTGCTGGTAGGAGTGTCTTTTAGCATGCTAATGCATTATAATTAGCGTATAATGAGCAATGAGGACAACCAGAGGTCACTTCCATCCGCATCTTGGATTTGGCAGGTTTGGGCTGGCTTCTTTACCACATCCTGTTTTATCCGTGCGATCTCTGTGACCTGTGTCTTGTGCCAACCTTCTATCTTATCCTGTAACTAAGAATGCATACACTCCTGGGAATGCAGCCCCGTAGGTCTCAGCCTTATTTTACCCAGCCCCTATTCAAGATGGAGTTGCTCTGGTTCAAGTGCCTCTGACAATCATGGGGCAGGTGTCCAAGTGGAAGGGCGCTCTGGGGGCTCTGAGAGCCCTGAGAGGCGCTGGCCCTGTGACATGGAGAATGGGTTGGGCAACACTTCTTGGAAGTAACAGCGTCAAGCCCTGTAAGCCAGGTGAAAGAGGGAATGGAGAAAGTCACTTCAGGTAAAGGGGGCAGGAAAGGCAGAGTTCCCCAGGGGTGGGTGAGAACTTTCTGGAGTGTCCGTAGACTCTGCTTAAAATCCTGCTGGGTCTTCCCAGAGTACTTAGAAGAAAAAAAAATTCCCAGCCACAGACAGCCATGGTGTGGCCATTGCCCACCTCCAGACCTCCTCCCCAGCCACAGAGCTCCACCATGCACAGGTTGTGTGTGTTAAACACATCCCAGCCTCAGGGCCTTTGCACCTGCTATTCTCTCTGCCTAGAGTGCAGTCCCCTCCTGCATCCCCACCTTACTCCAGTTAATTTTCAACATTCAGACTGATCTCGGTGTCTTCCCTCACTGAGGGACATCACCCCACCACCTCACCACTAAACTCCTCCCCAATCTGTTTTTTTTAAGTTTTGAGACAAAATCTCACTCTGTCACCCAGGCTGGAGAGCAGTGGTGCAATCTTGGCTCACTGTAACCTACGCCTCCCAGGTTTAAGCAATTCTAATGCCTCAGCCTCCTGAGTAGCTGGGACTACAGGTGCACCCCATCACGGCTGGCCAATTTTCCTCCCCAGTCTGAAAGTGCCTCCCCACCACCCCCACCCTGTTACCATTGGCCACATCTCCTTGGTTATGTCCTTCAGAGCATGAATGTCTCATAATGCAAATTTACGCTTCTCAAAACAAAAGAGCATCCAGGGAGCATCTCCCTAATCCAAAGGGATGCTTTGTGAAGGTGAGTTTTGAACTGTGTGGCCTTGTCAGGGGCATTCTGAGGGCCTGAGAGGTCTTCTGCAGCACCCCCTGAGGGTCTCTGGTCATTGTGAGGCTGCTCTTTACTGGACAGCAGATCGTATGATATGACAAAGAGGAATTTTGTTTTTTTAACAATGTGCAGTGACAGGTTTGTCTAGTGAGTAAAATAAAGGCCAGGTTTTGCACTTGACTTTGTCATTGTTCCAATTCATGGTTGTTTGGCTGCCAGTGAAAGAAATCTAAACAATGGCTAAGACAATGAGAGTTTCACTTGTCTTACAAAAGGGAAATCTGCAGTCAGCATCCAGAGGTGGTATGTAGGCTCCATGTTGCCAAGAGGAAGATGGTTGCCTGCTCTTGTTCTACTCAGCCTCATTATGGGAATGTTCCTCATGAGCATAGGTGGCTGCTGGTGCACATGCAGCTGAGTCTGGCCCCTTCACTTGGCAACACTCACTTATGTCTCCTTGGTCACCTGCTTTGACTTCAAAGATGGCAAGGCTTTTTACAAGCATGCTACTGAAACCACCTTTGCAAAAATTGAGACAGTGAGAAAATTTTGACAGTGAAGAGATCTGACCTAACCAACCTCATTGTGCCTTTAACCTCCAAACTGTCCTTGGTCATTCCTGGGTGTGGGACAAGCTAACTTTGGGAGAAATTCAGTTTGTAGTTTAACCTTAAAACCAGGATGATAATAGCCCTTTCTCAAAACTAAATCATCAGGTTAGGATTATGAGAGGGGCCTGAATCCTGCTGAGATGTAGGCATAGTTAAAGGATACCCACCTTTGTTCCAGAGGTCACAAGATTCATAACTTCCCCAGTTACTCCTGCAGATAACATGACTATTGTAGAATCTAAGATTGACCTTTTGAGATGTCTTTTCAGACTTTTGCATTTCTGAAGACTGGATGACTCTGCCTGGACCCGAGACTTGTGACCCACTGGGTCCTGTGGCCCCACCCACAAGCAAACTCAACACACCAGGACCATTTCCCACACCCCTATGATTGCATCCCCAACCAATCGGCAGCACCCATTCCCTAACCCTCTTCCCACAAACTATCCTTGAAAATCCCTAAGCCCTGAATTTGCAGGGAGGCTGATGTGGGTCATAATACAACTCCAGTCTCAGCTGGCTCTGCATGAATTAGACATTCACTATTACCATTCTCCTGTCTTGATAAATCAGCTCTATCTGGGCAGCCAGCAAGATGAGCCTGTCGGGTGGTTACACTACTTAGATTTAAATATCAACATATTCAGCTAAAAGAGTTGAAAGCAATTGCCCGAGTGTGGAAAAAAGGGGGGGAGGGCAAAGAGAGTGAGAAAATGCTTTTTAAGTAAGAAACCTTATAGAAGTATTTGCTAATCTGTTTGTACATCCCTTGGATTAAATAAATAGGAAAAAAAAAAGATTGAAGTCATCTGTGAAGTGGCTCTGCAGCCAGTCTTGTCCCTTCCTCCTAGGGGATGGGCAGCAGCTCAGATCCAGGGCCCTCTTCTCCATCTTCCTCCCCCTCCTCCCTCCTCATACACAGTCTGACTGCAGCTTCCCAGCTGGAGCAGAAAGCAAAAGAGAAGTGATTGTACCTAATCACCTAGGTCATTTTCTCAGAAATCGCTTTCTTTTTCACCTTTTTTCATGAGGAACAAAAAGGAACAGGAGAGGCAGCCCAATTGCTGTTCCTGTGAGCTCTGGCTCTCCGCAGGGGGCTGGCCTGAAAGGGCAAATGCCTTTGGAGCAGGCTTCAATCTTCTCTCCCTCTGGAGAGAAGCCTGCCTCAATGCTACTCTACAAAATGAAATGGCCACTTGGCGGGAGGCAGGCAAGTCCGGGCAAAATGCTTTTCACATAAGCATGAGAGAGAAAGAGAGAGCGAGCAAGAGCGCGCACAGCTGCTAACCCGGGTGAGAAGCCCAGATCAACTTCCATTAACTCCTGTGGCTCCAAGTCTTTGAAAGTGTGTCCAAGCTGGACTCACATGGTGATGCCAAAAGTTGACTCTGAGGACTGGAGTTTGAGCCCAGCTTGGGTCTAACTTGCTGTGCAGTCAGGGAAAAGTCATGTAACCTCTCTGGATGTCATTTCTGCATCTGTCGAAGGAGGTGGAAGGATTTCTACTCTGAACGCTGAAAGGGGCAATAGGAAAAGAAAATGAAACCATCGTAATCCCCCCATTTGTAAATTTTGTTAGGGGATATTTGCAACATTTTCTTGGGCTTTATGTCTCAGACAAATGTTCCTTATGTTAGCTCTTAAATGAGGCTGATGTGCTATAATCGTTTCCTTCTTGTCGGTGGTGTACATGGGAGTGATAACTGTGTAACTGAGCATGGTGGCTACTGCTTGGGGAAGGAGGGACATGCACTTGGTGGCAGGTACTCCAAGGGTTTGGCAGCACACACGCAGAGGGCTTCAACCCTCTCCTCATGTCTGGAAGCTAGAAACATGGATATTCATGGTAATATTTTTCATGCCTTTTGTATGTCTACACTGGAGTCATCTACACTGGAGTCTACCAACCTCAGCACTGTTGACATTTTGGGCTGGTTGATTCTCTGTGGTGGGGCTGTCCTGGGCATTGTAGGATGTTTGTCGGCATCCCTGGCCTCTACCCACTAGATGCCAGTAGCACCCTCCCCTTCTCAATTGTGACAAGCCAAAAAGATGTGTCCAGACATCGCCAAATGTCCTCTAAGAGTAAAATTACTCCCAGTTGAGAACCACTAGTCTAGAAAAAAGATGACCTATGGCTCGGAAATATTAGATGACTTCTCCAAAGTCACAGAGTCAGTAAATGAAAGAGATGGCTCCAGCAGGCAGGCTTTTCATTGTCAGCTAGTGCTTTTTCAAACCTCTCAGAGTGCCCTCAAGAGCAGATAGCTTTATTGTTAGGATTACAGTGGAGTTGCCTCAGACGTAAATACAACGGAATACACTTGACAGAAAATAAAACGTGGGAAGATTATCTTTAGTTTTATAACAAAAAGGATAGTAAATGTATGCTAATAATGAAACATAGAATATGTAAATGTATGTAAATAATCCAGCCGGGGCATGCCCCTCTTTGGGCACCTGCTGGTGGGAGGGGGCGGTGGCAGATGGAGCTGCGATTCTGTCATTGTGTCTCCGTTGCCAAGGGCCACTCAAATATGTTCATTTAGCCATATTGAGGATGATCCTGGGGTATGAACATCTTCAGCTGTTTCTACATCTGATGGTGGCCTTGATTAGTAATTTTAGATCCCGAGCCAACATCAGGTGCTACCCTACCATTTTTCAAAGAGATGGAGGCTGCTGATGCCATGTCTCCAGAGCAGAGCAGGGTGGCAACTGGTTGGTTGGAACCTGCGGGCCCATCATGGGTAAGAGGAAATGAAAATTCTGGAAAGGTGAATAAATTGTAAGCAAGCACCTCACGGCTTACATAACGTAATTGAAATTTCCAGAAGCAGATGGATGATGCCCTAGATCCAAAGGCACAGTAACTAGATGGTTTTATGACAAGGGCAGCTCATCAAATGTCAGGGACATTCTGATGCAGAGTTGCAGATGTCAGGGCTAGCGGGGCAGTTGGACGATGGGGACTCTAATACCTCTTCCAACTCATTGCTTTTCATTAAGTTATTAGATATGAAAAAAAATACTTCTAGTCCAGACTGTCATTTGACCTTTCAGTGGGCCCCTGACTACGTCTCTGACTACGTTTTTAAACTGATGGTCAGCAAATGCATCCCAGGTATGCGTCCTGGGAGGAAACAGTGGGTAATCTGTGCCACACTGCATTTAACTCACCAACAAATTCCACTGCACATTGAGGGGGATGATGAGATGCAGAGATGGGCTTGACACAGGGCAGGAATTCAGCTAGTCTTTGGGCTCCGTAGAGGGAGGCCTTGGGCACTGAATGCCATGATGTCTAAAAGCCCAGAAAGCTTGGAAAACCTATAGAAAGAATGTGAGAATGATTCGAACGTCCTTCCCAGGCATAAAACAGGGGGGAGATACTGCTCATTCAAGTGGCCCCTGCAAGCTTCCTCAGTGTCCTTGAGGAATCATTGGCTAAAGAGCCTTGGCTACCCAGTGGTTAGGAGGATCTATGGTTATGGGCTGGAGCCAGGCTGCCTGGGAGTGAGATGCAGCAACCTCACATGGTGCTGTGCAACACTGAGCAGGTTAATTAATCTCTCTGGTTTTGTTTGTTTGTTTGTTTTGTGTGTGTGTGTGTGTATACAAAATGGAATTATCATGAAGATAAATATTAAGTTCAGCTATATGAAATTGCTATTCCCCACAGGAAATTGTCAACCATAGGCAATTTCATATGATTCAACCTAATATTCCATAGGGGATGAAGTTAACAGTTGAAAAGTTCTGACCAAAGTGCCTAGCACTGAATAAGCCCCAGGTAAATGTTAGTATCTTACTTACAAAAGTTTAGGGAAATGTACAGCATCTTCTCTATGTGTTTGTGTGGTGTGCTTCACACTAGTGATCTTCAAACTCTATCACAACCTATCTCTATTAGTCAGGGTTCCCTAAAGGGACGGAACTATTAGGATATATGTATGTATGAAGGGGAGTTTATCAGGAGAATTGATTCACAAGAGCGCAAGGTGAAGCCCCACAATAGGCCATCTGCAAGCTGAGGGACAAGGAAGCCAGTCTGAGTCCCAAAAGCTCAAAAGTAGGGGAGCCAACAGTGCAGCCTTCAGTCTGTGGCCCGAGAGTCCCTGGCAAACCACTGGTATAAGTTCAAGAGTCCAAAAGCTGAAGAACTTGGAGTCTGATGTTCGAGGGCAGGAAGCATCTAGCACAGGAGAAAGGTGGAGGCCAGAACACTCTGCCAGTCTACTCCTTCCATGCTCCTCTGCCTGCTTTTATTCTAGCCGTGCTGGCAGCTGATTAGATGGTGCCCACCCAGATTGAGGGTGGGTCTGCCTCTCCCAGTCCACTGCCTCAAATGTTAATCTCCTTTGGCAACATCCTCACAGACACACCCAGGAACAATATTTTGCATCCTTCAATCCAATCGAGTTAACACTTATTAACCATCAAACCATCAGAGGGTTGTGAGCTGTTAATAGGTTAAGAAACAAAATCAGTGGGTCAGAATTTTTCCCAACAGGACGGAATAGGGGAGAAGACAATAGGATATTTTACACATCATAAAATAAATATTGCTTTAAGAGGCTTGTCAATTCCATCACATATGTGTGTCTGTCCACATGTGCGTGTGTCTATGCACGAGTGTGTACCGGATCACAGTGAAAGATACATTTCATGCTACGCATTAGAGTTGAATAAAGTTTTAAAGTCAGTGCGCTTGACCATATATACTGGACCTTATGAGTGCTTAAGGGAATTTTTAAGAGTAATTTTGACTGTGCCACTCACTAATCTGTGGTCTTGAGCAAGTTACTGGGCCTCTCTGTGTCTCAGTTTCTTCATCTAGAAAGCGGTGAAGACCCTTGCACCTGCCTCCCAGGACTGAGGTGAGAAAAGCAGGTAGGAGGCTTGGCGTATTTCCTGGCATGTAATGAAGAGCCCAGAAGGTGCTAGCTGCTGCTGTTTTGGTTGTTCTTTAATTTCCATGGCACGAATGACATTGCAGAAGGTGAGGCTCTACTGCTAAAGGAAGAAATTGATTTATCCCTGATTTTGGGGAAAGCTCACAAGGCAGAACATTCTTGGATAAAATAACCTAAGAACATCAAACAGCAAACAATTACCCACACGTAAACAATTACACTGCACTAAGTAACTCTGTTATAGAAAGATGGCATCACTGTAGGGAGAGATCAATCCAAGAGGACTTCCTGGAGGAGGAAGTTCTCAGCTGATCTCAAAAAAGATTCAGGGGTGGGATTGGAGGAAGGCTGGGTCAAGGACATCTGGGGAGAAAAAAGGATTGTGGCAAGTTCAAGATGTGATCGGTAAATCATGCACAAACGCCAGGATCAAGAGCTGGACCCACCTCCTGGAGAGGGACCACGGTCAGACAATGCTCTCTGGGGTTCACAGGCAAGGGACAAATCAGACATCACGAGAGCTCACTGTTGATGGCATATTATGATCATGTCAGGGCCGGGCATCTGCCTAAGTACTACAAATGTTTATGAATATTAATAAGCATTTTGTTCCCAAAGGACCACAAATCAGTTAATTAGGGCCCTGTCAACCTGTTTATATTATCTATAAATGAAAACCCGTCAGCAACCAAACATGAAATTAAGTGAGCCGTGTGTGGGCTGCCACCATCTCTGGATAAACAACGCTGCCAGTTCCCGTGTGAGCCCCACCCTCGGTACAAAGGAGGGTATTCTCCTCACCACTCTCATTTTAATCAAGGCAGTGGTTACAGGAGGCCCGTGATAGAGGGTGCCTCAGGTTTCACCACTGCATGTGGGGGGATGATTTAAGGCTGTCGGTAAATTAGCTGCAATCCGGAGTCTTGGAGGAGAAGAAGAATTACCTATAAATCAATGTTCCATGGACAGGTAATCAGGCCCCCATTCCAAGCCCTGATTACGCTGGACCCAGCAGTCCATCTGTCTCGTCTTCCTGGGGTGATGGGGCTGGGATGGGGGCACTGAGTCATTGGCCCCACCTGGATCGTGTTTGCGTCTGGACAGGTCAGTGTCCCTGAGCCCAGGTGTCTTAAGTGTGTTTCCTGGAACAATCCTCAAGAAGTCACAGGGCCCTAGAGGCAGAAGCAGAGAGAGAGAGATGGAGAGAGCGGCAGGGACTGAGGAAGAGATAGATTCATTCAACAACAGTGTGTGCTGAGCACTGGGCTCGCAGCCCAAGATAGACACGTCAGTGAGCAACGGAACAGACAAGAGAGGTGGCAGGCGACAGAGGAGCCAAGGATCCCGCAGACCAGAGCATGCCCTGAACTGATCAAGGCGAGATGCCCTGTCCTCCACCTCATGACACGGGTGACTCCTTCCGGAAAATTTCCTTCCCAAAAACTCCTTCTGGGGCAAATCCTTGTTAATATTTTTTCCTCTGTGCAAAAAACTATGGTTTATTGACCATTTTTATGCTAAAACAACACTAAATTCCAACAAGTTGCATTAAAATGGGCACAATGGCTTGAAGAATTAGAATTAATGATCAAAATTCAACCTAACAAGAGCCATCCCTGCGGTAGAGAACGGGGGTAGAAAACACAGATCCTGGAGCCATCTCCCTGGTTTGAATCCAGGCTCTGCCATTTGCTGGCTGTGTGACCTTGGGTAAGCTACTTACACGGTTTGTGCCTCAGTTTCCTCATCTGTAACATGAGGATAATAACAGGATTGACCATGTGGCAGGATTGAAGGAGTTAATATATGTGAAGTGAACATATCAGCTGTCTGGTAATTGCCTGCTTGAGGGAAAGTAGGTAAAGATGTTTAGGGCCTGCAGCCTAGTTGTAGCACAAACCAGCTGTGCAAACTTGAGAGGTTACTTAACGTCTCTGTTCTCTCATACTCTCTATTTCCCCTTCCTGTGGGAGTAAAGTGGATCTACTTAGCCAGGTTTGCTCATGAGGATGGGAACCATGCATCTATGTCATAGGTTTGCTTACTTGGTTCTTGTCGCTGTCCCACCAAAAGGTAAGCTCTGGGGTAGGGACGTGGTGTGACCTGTTCCCTGCTGCCTGCAGGGTCCCCAGGCCCAGCTTCATGGGCTTGTGATCTGTGCAGTCTCCCATGATCAGAAGAGCCCCCGACTTGGCTTAGTGCTCTATTGTCACCATCTTAAAATTCTTAAATGTCTTTGAACATGAAGCCCTGTATTTCCATTTTGCACTGGGCCTGCATAGCAGGGATCTGGTCCGACCCACACACATGTACTAGGTGTGATTCTGGTGGCAGGAAGCCTCCTTCATCTCTTCCTAAACATGTGAGCGTCATTTTCTCCCTTGAGCTCGCTGCTGCTCTGTGCCTTTCTGTGGGGAAAGGGGAACACCCCCCCCAACCCTGGAACTCCAGGTCCCCACCCTGCTTGCCCTAAAAAGGGTCCCTCTGTCCCTCACAGATGTGCTGGGAGGTGTAAGCACATTTTCCCAGTTGAGAAGTGTTCCAGAGTCACCCTGACATCGTGCCCAGCACTGAGCTGGGTCAGGCTGGAGAGAAATGGTGTTGGCCACAGAATCTGCCATCCCATTGCTGTTAGTGTCCTGTGGCTGCTGTGACAAATCACTGCAAACTGCGGGGCTTACAACAATAGGAATTTATTCTCTCACGGTTCTGAAGGCAGGAGTCTGAAATCGCGGCGTCTGCAGGGCCTCGCTTCATCCAGTGTCTCTCAGGGAGATGCCTTCACAGCCTCTCTCAGCTTTGGGCAGCCCCAGGTGTTCTCGGCTTGTGGTGGCCTCAGTTGAGTCCCATCCTTCATTTTCACAGGTCTTCCCCTCTGTGTCTGTGTCTCCCTCTTCTGTCTCATAAAAGCACTTGTCATGGTTGTAGGACCTACCCGATTAATCCAGGATGGTCTCCCTCAAGAGTCTTCACTTCATTATGTCTGCAAAGACTCATTTTCTAAATAAGGTCCCATTCACAGGCACCAGAGGTGGAGGCCTTGGTCATATCTTCTTGGGGGCCACAGTTCCATGCACTCCATATCCAAGATGGGGCAGAGAATGCCATGAGGGCAAAGGAAGGCAGGAGCATGGCAGTAGCAGCTTATCCGAGCACAGCTCTTCTGTGTGCCGGGAGAGGTTCCAGTTGCCTTGCATGTTCGTTAACTCATTTGCTTTGCATATCAACCGATGCTGCGACTGTACCCATTTTACAGAAAAGGAAACTGATGCACATGCAAAACCAAGTCATTGCTTCAAGACATCCAGCGAGGACAGGTCAGAGCTGGCAGTGGAAGCCAGTAAGTCTTCTGTCTATAGAGTCTGAGCTCCAACCCACCTGCACCACTGTGGGCTAGGGTCTCAGATGTAGGTGGTCTGGGGCCAGGCAGGTGACATGAAGAGTGAAGGGGCCTCCAGAAAGTGGCCAGGGCTGGGGTGAACTGGAGAGGGAGGTGGGATGTCGTTCCTCAGCACCGCCCAAATGCAGCGGTTTCAACTCTCCGTATTTTTCAAAAAGGGAGTAAAATCCAGACTTTTATGTGGAAATTCCCAACGATCAGATTTGGTGATTGATATATTTTTTAAAAGCAAAATGAAACTCATCAGTAGTCTGTAAATCAGCAGTCAGCTACCACCTCCAGGGTAAAGGAGAGGGTCATTAATTCTGACTTTGGGAGTCAAGAACACAAGAATGGCCAGCGCTGATTTAGGGGACGCAAGGCCCTTCCATGGGCATAGCCGTGCTTGGCAGAGCCGCGGGCCCTTCCCTGCGATTGCTGACTCTTAAGTCCTGCTCTCATCTGGCCCTAAAGAAGCCATCAGCAGGAGGTGACAGCGACCATAG
Organism: Pan paniscus; assembly: GCF_029289425.2. NCBI lineage: Eukaryota > Metazoa > Chordata > Mammalia > Primates > Hominidae > Pan > Pan paniscus. The sequence goes on from NC_073270.2 coordinate 53,893,875, forward strand.
TTCTGTTTTTATGATTACTGAGCAACGGTCATTTCAGGCTGAGTGGTGCTGAGTGATGCGTGGTGATTTAGGTGCCTTACAGAGGGATTAGGGAGGTGAAGCTAAATGCATTTTCCTCCGAGGCCCAGACTGGCTGCAAACAAGTTTCCATGGAGGATGCTGATAAAAAGCAAATTATTTTATTCTGTTCACAATCAGTTCCAACTCCAGACTGCAGACTTCCCCAAGAAATAAAGTATTAACACTTATCGTATGGAGCTGAATTCTTTGAGGAATAGTAATTCTTAGACAGAGGCAACATAGTTTTAAACCATTAAAATCCAGCGTGTGCACTTGCTTATCCTTCTTCTTAATGAGCCTTGCGCTGTCTCCATGTATTTGGTGTAAGAAATGAATTCAAATCACATTTCATTGACAGGGAAAGGGGTGCCCTTGGGGGCATTTGTACTAGAAATAGACATTTTTGCAATGGGGTTGTCAGCTTGTGTGGTGGACGCTGGGTCTTTCTGACTGTTCAGCAGCCATTCCCCCATTCTCTGGCCCCAGGTGTTCTCGGCTCACAAACTCAATCCTTGTGCTTTGGGTGGATCCAGGGTTGGCCACGTGACCCAGACCTGGCCCTTCCATTGTCCAGCCTCAGTCACTGGTAGGGGCGGGGATGGGGCTGAAGATGCAACCCTGGTTGGTCTAGTCAGAGCCGATCCCGGATCGCTGCTGGCACAACAGGGACTGAGGCCTCTCCTGATCTCACAGTCACTGTGAGGGCAGGATAGCGGCCTGAGGTTGCTGCTCATCATGTCTTTCATTCCTGCCAGCTGAGAATGGGGCCAACCTAGAGAACAGAGGAACTGAGAGACAGAGAGAAATGGATCAATGTTTCCAGAGTCCAGAATCCGAGTCACTTAAACCCTGGATCCAGCTGCATCTGAGGCCATAAACCCTTTGAGCTTTCATTTACAGAAGTGATCATACTCCTTTTTACTTTAGTCCATCTGATTTGGGTTTCTGTCCCTCACCTGCAACCAAAAAAGTCCTGGCAGACACCTCCTTGTAAGACACCATCTTTTCCAGAGCACTGGTCTAGCCCATGATTTTCCCCAAAAGTGACAGCACAGAGACAATTCTCCTCTCTCTGCTCAGTCAGACATTCACTGGCCTGGGGTCCTCTGGTCATTTTTCTTGCTTCTCTTAAGGCCCTATTCCAAACATGCAAATCACGGATCCTTCCATGGTTAATCTCTCCTGGGCAGAGGTTGAGGGAAGGTAGAGGTCACTGGCACATAGCTCATTTGCAACTATATGCTGATGACATCTATCTTCCCTCAACCAATGCACACTCAGGTTGGGCCCTGGCTATCTAACACTGCAAAAAGCCTTCACCTGCCTAGAGTGATTCCAGAAACACCAAGAATCATGCCCTCCCCGTTTCCCCAAATCCTTCCCGCACCATCGCTGCTGCCTGGAATGCCAGCATTAGAGAGTCTCGTTTTGAATTTCCAGATGAAGAAAATCATCCTGGAGAAAAGTAACATTTTAAACCTCACATTAAAGCTTCTTCAATGAGAACATAAGAATCTGTTTTCCACGAGCAATTGTTGATAAGAGAAAGGTAGAATTTGTGGCACGGTCCAATCTTAGTCTCAGCATTTACGATATTTTGGGAGCATGAAAATCTCTGGAGATGTGACCTAGTGGAGTAGAAAGATAACAGGAGGCCTGGTTTCTAATCCTGCTGGAGATTCATTTACCCAGCAAATACTTACTGAACATTATTACGTGACAAGCTCTGTGCAAAGCACCAGAACGTTGTGAGTTGTATGACTTTGGGCATTTTCTGAGTTGCAGGGGTGAGGCCAGAAACAGTGAAGATGAGGACATTTGGACACTTTCCCTTCCTGCACCATGGCAGGCATTACTAAATGATCAGGACACTCCATCCTGCTGGGGGCTTGAGCATGTTCTTAGCGGATGCCAGGTGGCTGCATCAGTCAGAATGGGCTAGATTATGCTGTGTAAGAAACACATAAGCTGTTTCATGGCTCACAAGAGCAAAGGTGACTTTTTCACGGGGCTGCAGGTCCTCCACAGCTGGACTGCCACTCAGTTCCAAGCCACCTGCCATCCAGAACTCCAAGCTCTATCACAGGGTTTCCCAACCTCAGCACTACTGGCATTCTCTATCGTGGGGGCTGTTCTGTGCAGAGAAGGATGTTTAGCAGTATCTGTGAGCTCCACCGATATTGTGGGTTGAATTGTGCCCCCCAACCCTTTTCATATGGTAAAGTCCTAAGCCCGGATACTTCAGAATGTGGCCTTATTTGGAAATGGGGTTGCTGCAGATGTAATTAGCTAAGATGAAGTCACACTGGAGTAGGGTGGGGCTGTAATCCAAAGTGACTAGCGTCCCTAGAAAAGGGGGAAAATTGGATGCAGACATGCGCACAGAGAGAACGCCATGTGAAGACGAAGGCAGAGATGAGGGTGATGCTTCTATGAGCTAAGAAACACCAAAGGTAGCCAGTGACACACCAGAAACCAGAGGAGAGGCACGGAACAGATTCTCCTCACAGCCCTCAGAAGAACCGACCCCACTGACACCTTGATCTGGGACTCCAGAACTGTGAGCCTGTTGTTTCTGTTGCTGAAGCTGCCCAGTCTGTGGTACCGTGTTACCGCAGCCCTAGCAAACAAATTCAACTGCGAGGTGCCTATAGCACCCTTCCTCCAAGTCATAGCACCCAAGAATGTCTCCAGACATTGTGAACGGTCCCCTGGGTGTCAGAATCCTCCTGAGCTGAGGAGCACGCTCTACCAGGAGCATTTCCAGGGACTGGTGGAGCAGGCACAGGTGGAGCTTCAGCTCAGAAGTAGCTCGTGTCACTTCCACTCATTCCATTGGCTGAAGCAAGTCACGAAGGCATGCCTGAGTCCACAGGGTGGGGTTTATGGCCTTCCCATGGAGCGGGGCATTGTACGGTGAACAGTCACCCATTTTCCCCAAAATCACCACCTAAGGGGAAGAAGTGGCAGGTGAGCCCGTGGTCTCAACCTCCCCTCCACTGGGCCTTTGCTCACTTGCCTCCTTCTCAAGGGGCCTTGCCGGGGCTGCGCCCTCTCCCACCCTCTTGTTTCCCTTCCCTGCTGTACATTCCCCTGGTTCTTGCCCCTGTCCAGCACATGGATTCCCTTTGGATGCATTCTGAGTGTCCTCTAGCTCCCCCCTCCACGTGCCAGCCCCATGAGGACAGGCCCTCGGTGTTACTCACAGCTCAGCCCCTAGCAGGTCTCCTGCCCAGCGCAGATGCTCCATGGATGTTGATTGAGAGAGTGAGTGAATCCATGAGCGAATAAAACTTTCAGGACTAGGTGATCTCCAAGAACATGCTGGAATTCTCCCATTCCAGCAGGAATTGGAGGCTGTTCTTTCCTGTCCCTAAGCCTACCCATCCCATGGTCTCACTTCCTGCCAGAATAACAGATCCTGTCACTTATGCCAAGGGAGTAAACCTCCGCCCCTTCCTCGTAGTTGGCTAGTTTAGCTCCTAGTCAGTAACCCGCAGGAGCAGGGTGTTTGGTAACCAGGAGCTACCAACTATAATGAGGACACCTGCAGAAGCCAGGGCCTCTGCTGGTTGCTATGGAAACCCTGCAAAGGGAAAGTCAGCCTTTCCTCATCAGAGCTATGTGGAGGCAGATGCGTGTTGGTGATCTCATTAGCCCTTCCAACCAGTGGCCCCTGGAAGTTTCCTGCTTGCACCCTCTCTTGCCCATCCACTCTCTCCCTGAGCTCTGGAGATGAGAGCAAGGGTTGTCCTGGGGTCCTTGGCCTTGTGGGGTTTTACAGTCTATGCAATATAATCTACAAGCATTTATTGAGCATCTGTTATGTGCTTGGGCCCAAGTGCAGCCTTTTTCCCCCAAAGAGAAGACATTGAAAAACCCACAGCAGTGTGGCCAAGCACACGTTCTGGAGCCCGATCGTCTGGTTCAAGTCTCAGCCCTGCCATTCTCTTGCTATGTGTGGTGCCTTTAAAATACTTCTACAAATTCTTTGACAGTCCTTCCGCTAGAAATATTTTTGTTTCTCTGCTGTTGACTAGGAATGAGTCGTCCTCACGGACAGCATGTAGGGGAAGTGGAAACTGCAAATTCCCAAGTTTTGGTCATAAAAGGCAGTTCAGATCTCGCCCCTTTCTCTCTCTCTCTCTCTCTTGACTTGTTTCTTAGGAGCTCTGGCCCAAGGTGTCAGAACTTTGACCACCCTGAAGCTAGGCTGGAGATGTCATGACAACAGATTGCACAGAGACAGACAGAGATGGTGGGGGAGCCCTAGCTCCTGGCCTCAGCATCGCTGTGGGTATGAGGCTCAGAGGGGTAGACACGCTCCAAGGCCACCAGGCAATGCCTTATCTGCAGGCGTCCCAGAATGTGAACTTGAGCCTCCTCCAGCTAACACAGACTCCCTGCTCCCATGGTGTGGGAGGGAGGAGGCAGAGCCCAGAGGGGAGACAATCTGGTTGTGCAGAGAGGAACACTGAGGGCTGTGTTCTGAGTGGCAAGGAGCAAGGGACTCGCAGGGGCAAGGCTGGGGGCAAGGCCAGCCACAGGCAGAAGTCGGGGCTGAGCACAATTTGCACAGCTCTAGCAAGTTCTAACTTCTCCTTCTATAGTTTCTTCTATAGCTCCCGAGACACTGCTCCTTGTGAGTGGTGGTACCAAGAAAGGGACAGAAGCAAGACACAGGCAGAGAAAGATAGAGACACAGAGAGACAGGGAAGTGCCCAAAGGAAGACAGACTGAAACAGAAAGAAAAAGAGCAAGAGAAAGTGAGAGAGAGATCAAAGGAAAGACAGAGAGAGAAACGGAGGCTGGATGGATTCCAAGAGCTACAGAAAGTCGGGGTCGGGTGGGGGGGGCATGAGGCTCCAGGTATTGAGAACCCCAAGTCTGATCCCATGGAAGTCACTGCTTCTGCCTCCTGGGAACAGGCTGGCAGCTGTTCTTGCTGGTCGCCTACCCCTGCATTCCTGGTCCCACCACCCCCAGACACATAGGAGCTCCATGTGCTGCAACAGGCCTTTGTTTCCCTGAGGGTCCACTCTGTGCCCAGCCCCATCTTTGCCCTGACTCCCAAGCTGCCCACCTCCTGGCATGAACAGATGCCCCCTTCTTCTTGTTTTCCCTGTGGACAGAGGGGACCCAGCCTGGGCTTCTCCAGGCCCGGGCATTGTGGATTCAGGGCAGACGCCCTCCCTGGGAAGTCAGAGGGAACAGATGTGCTTCTGTGGTCTCCATGGAGACCTGCCAGCCGGGCAACCTCAATGGGCAGCCGGGCCTCGAAGCTTTTGTCTTTGCAAAGCCTTTTGCTGAATGCAAACACTAAAAGCAAACCTGCCAGGCGTCCAGAGAGACTGGGGCTTCCCTCCTGGCCTCTTGGAGCCTGGCCAACTAGGACACCCCAAAGCAGGAACAGATGCATGGGGGCCCTTGGTGAACTCTCAGAGGACCCCAGGCACAGGCTCTGGTTAAATAATGCTCGGCTCCACCTGCTGTTGTTAAAACATGCCAATGCCCACTCCAATTATAGTACGATGGCCCCACAGGTCTGCCCTGGAAGAAAGAAAAGAACAACCCTGGCCTGTCTTGAATGGATATCAAAAAGCATGTTCAACAGGTGGAGGCAGATGACTAGAATATTTCACGGCCAATTGTTTATTCATTCGGCAATGGACTAGGGTACAGGCAGTGAGCACCCCAGACACAGACTGTCCTCTCATGGAGCTGATATGAAGTAGAGGAGATGGACACTCAAAACGGTGACAAATAAATAAGAAGTTTCCAGCCAAGGAAACAAGAGCAGATCGAGGGCTAGAGAGTGATGAGAGTGGGTGGGGCCTATGTCATGGGGCACACAGGGTAAGTGGTTCCAAGCAGGTGACATGACAGCAGAGACCTGAATGAGATGAGGAAGAGAGGCCTAGGAGGAGGGCTCAGAGTCCAGTGCAAAGGCTCAGAGTCCACCTTATTCAGAAGCTAAGGCACTCGCTAATCAGAATTATTCCCACCCACTCAGGATGCTTCCTGGCTTCATGAAGATGGAGGCACAGCCTCTGCCCCAGGAAGACCTTGTAAGATCTTCTTCCTCTTCCAGAGGGCAGGGTCAGGTAGGGGGTGCAGAGAGCTCCAGGGGGCTCCCCTTTCAGGTTAACCTGTACATGAGGCTGATGATCAGGTGCTGTGGGACCTTAAAACCACAGAGCTGGAAGGTTCCTCTGGGGTCACATAACTGCCGAGTGGGTTCTCCTTGCGTGCTGCCCAGACAGAGCCAATTTATCAAGAGAGGAGAATTACAACAGAGAAAGAGTTTAATTCACACAGTGCTGGCTGAAGGGGAGAGCAGAGTTTTATTACTCAAATCAGTCTCTCTGAAAATTCAGAGGCCAGGGTTTTCCAAGCATAGTTTGTCAAGCAGGAGGCTAGGGAATGGGTGCTGCTGATTGGTTGGGGATGCAATCATTGGGGTGTGGAAAACAGTCCTTATACTCTGAATTCACTTATGGGTGGGGCCACAAGGACCGAGTTAAAAGTCACAGGTCCAGGTAGAGTCATCCAGGTGGTTTTCAGGAATGCAAAAGTCTGAGAAGACACCTCAAAAGGCCACTCCTAGGTTCTACAATCATCCTGTTATCTGCAGGAGTCACTGGGGAAGTTGCAAATCTTGTGGCCTCCAGAATAATGATTGGTAAAATCCTTTTTGCCTGGTAGAATTTGGGCTCCTCTCATCCTTCTAACCCAGTGGTCTTTCATTAGGAGGTTTAGTTTGTGGGAAGGGATATTACCATTTAAACTACACACTAAATTTCTCCCAAGGTTAGCTTGCCAAGCACAGGAATGACCAAGGGCAGTTGGAGGCTGAAGGCAAGATAGAGGTTGGTTAGGTCAGATGTCTTTCACGGCCATAATTTTCTGTTATAATTTTTGCAAAGGAGGAATTGTCAGAGGTGAACCAGGAGATTCCATCTTGAATAGGGGCTGGAAAAAATGAGGCTGAGACCTGCTGGGCTGCATTCCCAGGAGGTTAGGCATTCTAAGTCACAGGATGAGGTAGGAGGTCAGCACATGATACAGGTCACAAAGACCCCGCTGATAAAACAGGATGTGGTAAAGAAGCCCACCAAAACCCACCAAAACCAAGACAGTGACCAAAGCGATCTCTGGTCATCCTCGATGCTCATTATACACCAATTATAATGCATCAGCATGCTAAAAGACACTTCCACTAGTGCCAGGACAGTTTACAAATGCCATGACAACATCAAGAAGTTACCCTTTATGGTCTACAATGGGGAGGTACCCTCAGTTCCAGGAATTGTCTGCCCCTTTCCTGGAAAACTCATGAATAATCCACCCCGTGTTTGGCATATGATCAAGAAATAACTATAAGTATACTCGGTCAAGCAGCCCATGCTGCTGCTCTGCCTATGGAGTAGCCATTCTTTTATTCCTTTACTTTCTTAATAGACTTGCTTTCACTTTACTCTATGGACTTGCCCCAAATTCTTTCTTGCATGAGGTCCAAGAACCTTCTCTTGGGGTCTGGATCAGGACCCCTTTCTGGTAATGTTTCCAGTCACTCAGGCCAGCATTTCCCAAACATCAGCATTCATGTCCACCAGCACCATCTTGTACCTGCATCTCACCTGGGCAAAATTACCTATGTCCTTTCAAACCTGCTTTCCATCAACTCTCTTGTAAGAATCAACCTCATCCTTGGGAACAGCAATTATCATATTATTTCTTGTTCTTTCTATTTCTTGATAAACAGTTATTAAAATAGAAACATGCATGTCCAGGTACCACCTGAAATCTGCCCACTGATGCCACTTTGGCAGCACTGTTCTCGTCCAGCCTCTGAGTTTATGCACAGCTGAGGCCCAGAGACATGAGAGGATTTGTACAAAACCGCAGGATTAGCAAGCTCTCTTCATTTCCAACTCCCTGTCTGTCCTCTGGGCTGGCTCATTCCCAGCCGACATTCAGAAAACAGGCCCAGTGACCCAGGTCACCCAGTTCTCAGAGGATGCCAGGTCTCAGTGCTCTTTGATTTCTTTCTGAATAAGCTGTCTCTTTCCTCCTCAATCTCTCCCTTCCATCTCTCCTTCCCTCCCTCCTTTCCTCCCTCCTTCTCCCTCCCTCTCCACTCTCCATAGTTCTGAAGTCACCAAGAAGATTGTGGAAACTTAACTCTTCCTAACTCACTGATTCCAAGCCACTCTTTCCAGAGAAAGCACCATTTATTTCACCCTCTTCTCCATAAAGGGGCAAAAAGATCCTTATTCCTCATGAACATTTTGAAACAACCTATCACATCAAATATGGGTCAAATCACCCCCAACAGAATCCTTCAGGGAGGATTAATGGATACATTTATTGACTCAACAATTTTTATTGTTATTTATTTATTTTACTACTTTTAAAATATGACATTTATTGGTTAGGTGGTTTGATACAGAACAGCTTTCTTTTCATTCTGCTTTTGAAAGTTCTATACAACTGAATACCAAGAGGAACAAGAAGTACCAAAATCAAACTTATGATTCCCTGTCCATGTGGCATTGACCAGTTTTGTATGTAACAGATAGCGACAGTTTTAAAGTTTTCTTTAGAAAAATACGAATTCTACACATTTGCTATTGTTTCCTGTCTAATGCATGGGCTGACATCACTGGGATCAGCTTCCTTCTTGAAGAAAAAAAGGAGATGAAAGAGACCAACATAGGGTCAGAACGCATGGCGAATCTTTCTGAAGCTGGCATCTGACTGTCACGTAGCTTCCCCAGAGCTGCTGGAAAACAGCCCTCTGGGTTTTTGTTTTTGTGGGTTTTTTTTTTTTTCACAGCCAGGTATTTCATGTAGTGATTGAATCTCAGCATTTCAACAAATATTTATTAAGAGCTCAAATGTGAGTCAGACCCTGTTCAAATCACTGGAAGCAAAGCAACGAGCAAAAGAAAAATCCTGCCCTGGTGGAGCTTATATTCTGCTTGGGGAAAACAGGTAATGAACCAACAAACAAAGGTACCATTTAAACAAAAATGAATGAATGAATCATTAGTCTTCATGCAAATTCCTTTCCATCCGTCAAAACCTGGCTTAACTCTGCTTTCTCCTGGCAGCCCTCCCAGCTCCAGAACATCTGGACGCTCTGTCCTCTGCCTCCCATGGCACATGACACACGACATGTGGCCCTGCAGAGAGCCACCAGCAGCTCAGGGGATGTTCAATGAATGAAAACAGATGAATGAGCATGTGCTTATGTGCAGAAAACAACTGCGAATGTGGTCGTGTTTACGTGCATTGGATGACAGGTGGGTGTGTGTGTGCACACGTGCTAATGGAGGAGGCTGGGTATGTGGGTGTGTGTTTGGGTGCAGTGAATTGTGTTTTGTGGATTGGAATGAGGTTGTATTCAGCACGAGCAAAGATATACAGTACCTGAGCAGGAGGTTTTGTGGTTCACAAGAGTGTGTGTGTTTAACATATATGTACAAGTAGGTGTGAGTGTGTGCTTTATAAGTGCATGTGTATGTGTGTAACAGAGTGTGTGGGAGTGTGTGTGTGTTTGCAAGTGCATGTATATGAGTGTGGGTAAGAGAGTAAGTATATTTGTGTGTGTGTTTGCTAGCATGTGTATGTGTCTAAGACTGAGTGTATTTGTAGTGTGTGTTTGCAAGTTCATGTGTGTGAGTGTGTGTGTTTGCATGTGTGTGGTAGGCACAGACACACGCCTAACAGTTCCTGCCTGACTGGCAAGTGTGGATTACAGACCACACTGACTTCGTGGCGATCCAGAAATGCAGAGCAGGGATGGATTTCTGTCCAGGACTCAGGGAGAGGGAAGAGGAGAATGGTAGCAGGGCCAGGCGCGGTGGCTCACGCCTGTAATCCCAGCACTTTGGGAGGCTGAGGGGGGTGGATCACCTGAGATCAGGAGTTCAAGACCAGCCTGGCCAGTGTGGTGAAACCCCATCTCTACTAAAAATACAAAAATTAGCTGGGCATGGTGGCGCGCCTGTAATCCCAGCTACTCGGGATGCTGAGGCCAGAGAATTGCTTGAACTTCGGAGGCGGAGGTTCCAGTGAGCCAAGATTGCACCACTGCACTCCAGCCTGGGCAACAAAAGTGAAACGCCATCTCAAAAACAAAAACAAAAACAAAAACAGAAGCAGGTAGAGATGCCCAGGAGCTTGCATTCCGTCTTCTGGGTCCCCTGTACCATCAAGAAAGGAAGCCAAGGGTCAGGCCTACATGTGATCACCTGTCTATGCCAAGGGTGCACCCAAGGCTGCCAGGCTTGGTTGCTTCCATGTTCCCTCTAAACCCCCTGCTCTGTGAAGACAGAGACTGTGAAGCAACTGCCTTTGAAGAGGCCATGCCCGTCTGAGCTGAGCTCCTCCGTAAGAGGTGGTCTCAGCGTAGGAAGAACCATCAGACCACTGGGCCCACCCTGACTCCACTGCTATGAGCTCCATGGTGCTGGATAAATGGCTCCGCTCCTCTGCCGCCTCATCCACATCACAGGCATAAAAAACCCATCTGGCTCAGGGGGCGGAGGAATAAAGAAAGATTGGTTCCCACACAGCACATAACCAATGCCCTGAACAAACGCCACTCTCGGTGTCATTGCCTGTTCCTATCATGGGGCAAAGCTTCCACACAGGACCCAGGCCAGCAGACACCAGAACTGCTCCTCCTCGGTCACCCATCCTCATGGTTCCTGCCTGCCTGCTTAGGGGCTGCCCCTGGGGTTCCCCAGGGCTGTCCCATGCTCCTCCCAGGCCTCCTGACCATGTCCTTGGTCAGGTCTCTATTCCCCTACCCCTGCCCCCACTGAGGGCTGACTTTGGCCTCTTCTTGGAGATCCCCGAGGACTCCCCAGGGACCACCTATTTCCCCCACCCAACCTGGACAGCCTGCCTGGCTGTGCTCCTGTGTCTTTCTCCTCTCCCTTTACCCTCCTGCTCATCCAGCAGGAGCAAAGCTCCACATGCTGTCTTCTGACTCCTCTTCCCCTATCACTGCACGCAGGAGACCTGGCCACACTGAAGTGGCCCCACTTTCCTGCCCCCTCACTCACTCCCAAACAAACCCCCACTCCCTCCAGAGAGAAGGCAGGTGGAGGAAGCAAGAGTCGAGAGCTGGGTCTGCACAGCTGAGTTCCCCTCGGGACCCTCCCAAGCGCCCCAGAGGGTCCTGGCTTGCTCGGCTCCACATGCCACCCACTAGCCACGCTGGGCAGCTTACCTTTCCAGCCACCCAGAACCCAGGGCTCCAAATCTCCGAGATGGCTTCTCAGCCAGAAAAGTCCTCCTGTTGACTTCTTCGCTCCCCTCGCTGTTCCAGGGAAGGGCAGGCTATGTGGATTTATTCTCCATTAAATGATACATGCTGATCTATGCACCCTCACTATAGCCAGAGCCGCTCCCACAGTGCAGAGCTGTCAGCGTGGCTGGGTGATCAGGGCCACAGCCCCAGGCTGGGAAGATTCAGCCCATCTCTTGAGGTCCACCTGGGTCCCAGCCACAGCTGAATGGAGCTTCTGACTCCTGTGCCCTTGGAGGTGTGGAATGGGACTTAACCAGAGAGGCCTGATGCCGCCGACTCCCCACAGCAAGGACACCAGATGCCTTCCAGGAAGCCACAGGCCCTGCCACCTCCAACTCCATCCTCAGGTCCTCTGCAGATATCTGCCACAGAATTCAGCCCACGGAGACCAGGAACTCCAAGGGCGGTCGATCAGGCCTGACTGTGCCAGGGAGCCCAACCCCATCCACCCCCTGATGACAAAATCTTCAACTGCTCAAGATGCCTGCACCGAGGAGCAACATGGGGTCAGCATCCACTGGGAAACCATCACTCATGCTGGGGGCGGCCTTAGGGCAGAGCCCGGCCCATAGTAAATTCTCAGCAAATGCTGCTTATTTTTAATATCCTCCCAAAAATGCAACCACCAACTGATGGTTTGCCAAACTTCAGTCATTTACACCTTAGCTTCCTGTTTTTTTGTTTTTTTGTTTGTTTGTTTGTTTTTGAGACAGGGTCTCTCTGTCACCCAGGCTGGAGTACAGTGACTCGATCGTGGCTCACCGCAGCCTCAATCTCCCCAGGCTCAGACTCCTGAGTAGCTGGGACAACAGGCATGAGCCACCATGGCTGGCTAATTTTTGTGTTTTTTTGTAGAGACAGGGTATCATCATGTTGCCCAGGCTGGTCTCAAACTCTTGGGCTCAAGCGATCCGCCCGCCTCAGCCTCCCAAAGTCCTGGGATTACAGACATGAGCCACCGCACCCGGCCAGCTTCCTGGTTGTCATGATAGCAACACCTGTCTCTAGTTTTTCCTAGATTTTTCAAAATGGACACATATTCTACTTAAGCACAGCTATTTATTACAGAAATCACACGCGCTCTCTCTCTTCGTATTTTGATGTTTTAAACCAGTGCCATAAATAGAAGATAATAATAAAAGGAAATACAGTGTGAGTAGTATCACAGTGGCTTCCAGGCTCTGAGCCTGAGGCCTGCTCCATCCGCAGAAGGATGAGCAAGCGATAGCGAAGCATTCAAGGCAGGCTTTCGATGGGCGGAGACTCTGGCCAGGGGAAAACAGAGGGATCAAAAGAGATTTGCACCTGCGAGTCCATGTCATTGCGTGTGACATGTCAACCTGCCACCAAAACACCTTGCGTTTGTCTGAAAGCCCCCCCACCTTTCTGTGTGGCTCACACGTCCTGCACTATGGGAAATATGGAGTCCCCCAAGCAGCCAGGCACCATGGCTGGAAGATCAGATCTGTGCCAGGTCAGCCCATGCACTCCCATCTGGCTCAAGTCAGTTTCTTTACCTGTGAAATGGGAGGAGATATTAGACTGATTTCCCTAAGGTCCCTGCAGCTCTGATCTGCTGAGAATTCTAACACAACACATCCCTGTGATTTTCCAGGATGTTTAAGAACATCAGGAGACCATCAGTTAAGACAATCTGGGGTCATCACCCAGTCAGCCCTGGTTGCTTTATTGAGCACCACCTGTGTCCAGAGCACGGCATAGCATAAATGAGGTAAGTTAGATGATGTGGTCACAGTCTCCCTTAAAGGAGACTTAAAGGAGACCTTAAAGTCTCCCTCGAAGGAGAGCAAACTTGCTAAATATATGGAGAGAACGCACTGCCCAATTGTGCACAAACTACATCCTGGGCTTGTGGTTAGAATATCCTGCAGCCAGGAGGTAGAGGAGCAGAAAGGAAAATCCCCAAATTCACGCAAGTGCAGAAACCCGTGATTAATGTCCTTGGGTTGACCTGTGCTTATTATAACAGTAAAAAACACCTCAGTGGAGATTTACAATGCTAATGAGACATGTATGTACTACCATGCACAGCCGCAGCCTATGCACCGCCAGAAAACCACCCAGAACATGCTCAGCAGCAGAGCCCCTTCCTGGCCCTTCATGAATTCTCATGGAAGACCCCCAAATCTGCAGTGTCCGTCGGTGCAGCCTCACCCTTGCTCAGCCTGCTCTGATCAGCTGGCAGAGCACACTTCCGTTTTGCAATCCGCTCCCTTGCTTGCTTTTACTTTGGACTTGCTCTCAAATTCTTTTGTGTGGCGGAGTCAAGAACCTGAACCTGCCCACAGGCAACATAAAGAGACAAAAGGCAGGTCCTCCCTCCCGTGAAGGAGGCAGCTGGCAACAGGAGGCACTTTCTGGGATATCAACAAGGCCTCTGTGTCACAGGGATGCCCACTCCTGCCCACCCATGCCGGGAGGACCCTATGATGGCTAAACTCTCACTGAAGGCAGGGGCTTGATGCCAACACCCCAGCAAACAAGCTTCATTTGTTTAACACGTTCAGTATCTGTCTTTCCACTTGCTGCCACCCCAGCTCCCCTACACAAGCACACACACGTGCACACACACATGCACCCTCACACACTCTCACACCCACCCACTCTCTTTCACACACACACACGCACTCACACCCACTCACTCACTCACAGGCACACACACTCACACACCCTCACACGCACACTCACACTCTCACACCCACCTGCCCACTCTTTCACACACACTATCATACACACACACTCACACCCAGACACTCATACACTCACACACACATGCTCACACACACACACACACACACACAAGCTCCACGAGGGCAGGGCTTTGCTCATTGTAGTAATTATGGCATCCCCATTGCTTGACCAATAACCACTGGACTCATTCATCCCACAAATAGTTATTGCGCACCTGCCGTGTGCCAGGGGCCAGGCGTATAGAGTTGAAAGAGGCAAGTACAGCCCTTCTTCACGTGAAGTCTGCATTGTGGTTATGGGGTCAGTTAAGCCAAGAAGCCAATAAACACATAATTCCAGGCAATTATAGATGCTGTGAAAAAAAGAATGCAGGGCAGGAGATGGAGCCAGAGAGTGGGGCTGCTGTTGACAGTGGTCAGGGATGGTTTCTCGGAGGAGGTGCCTGTGAGTAGAGCCCTGCGTGTGATGACAGCCAGCTCGGAAGGGCAAATCATTCCAGCCCAGCCCGGCATTCCACAGCCTCCTCCCAGCCCTTATGTGTCTCCCCGGTCCTCATCACCACCTGGTATTCCCTGTACATTTCTTTCTTGTCAGTCTCCCTGAGTGTAATTTAAATTCCATAAGGGAAGGGATAATGCTCACCATGTATACTTGGAGCCTAGAACAGTGCCTGACACGTAGTAGGGTCTCCACGCGTGTTTGTTGAATGAAAGACTATCACATTGCCTTGTGATTATTTACATTATAATATGATTAAAACATTAGTTTGTGACTCATC